>NC_137228.1:9295821-9340821 GCF_949987685.1 Ammodytes marinus
GTGCTGCTGGTGTGTGCGTGCTTAGCTCCAGCGGCCGCGCGGTGTGGCTGACCGATGAAATGTCTATTGAGTAAACACGTGCCTGTGTTTGTGTGGGAAAACTGTGAACCCAGAACCTAGATTACTTGATAATTGAAACATGCTCTCTCTCTCTGCTCCCCTACCCTCTGCCTTTTCTCCTTGCCTCTTGCTTGTTTAAACCCCTTTGTATTGTTCTAATCTAAGAACACGTGCGCAATTTAATTTAAAAAAACCTTTCTCATTGTATAAATTTAACCCTGTTTATCCACACTAAATCAAATTAATTTTTACACCAAAAACAAGGATGACACAAACTTGGAGAATACTGTATATGCTAAGAAGGTTTTGCAGGCTTGCGGTGCACCGATTCCTCACTATAACACTTTATATGAGACTCTGGAGCATTGCTTGGAAGGATGAAAACAATTCTTCCAAAAATATATTTTCCCGGATTGGTTTTGTGTGATATCTCCCATAGGTGATCAGTTTGGGGGTTGAGGTCCATCATGATTCACACTATACCTTTCAATTCAACCTCATGGAAAACATCTACATTAACAATGTGTTTCCACAAAATGTCTCCAGATATTTTCCTTTTCAATTTGTCAACCCGTCTGTAAGCAATCCTAGGTGACAGGATGGAGGGGCTGTCCTACTGATTTCAAGCTGAGTAAACTGGCTGTCACTGCTCTACTCCCTTAGCCCCACACCATGCCTCTAATCCAGTGGAGAAGAGGAGATTTAGCTGGGTTTTTTTAACTACTTTGTCATGTCATCCTGGATTGAAAATGACCCCCAAAACGCGGAAGTGTGTGGGTGTGTGTGTGTGTGTGTGTAAACAAAAGGCATTTCCAGATTTATTCGCCCTAGCGTGGACCGTCCTTTAATCAATCGCTTCCTGCTGTGTGTGGATGAGAGTGTGAGCCACCCTTCTCTGACACGAGAAAGGGACACAGCGCTTACATGTGGTTACACGCTGTTTACGTTACCACATGTGGGGGCTGCATTCTGTGATTTCTCCCTTGTTTTTTAAGTTTCTACTGAAAACCACATGCAAAAACACATACATCAACTCCATTCAATTTCAATGGGGGCTGAAATATTACTGAGGTTAAAACACATTCAGCCTGAGGACATATGTGTGGTCTCTCCACCGCAGGGTTTTTTACTTGCTCAAAAAAGGCTTTAATAAATCTTGCTCACAGCTTGCTTAACACATTTTTCTTTTTCATCAAATCTCTACCTGAGTGACATACAGGGAAGATAGGAAAGGACTTTGAGGTAGGGATGTCACACTACCAGATATGTAATAGTGGAGACCAATATAAGTGAAATTCAATCGATTCTCGATACACAATTGGATACCAAAGTAAAAAAGGTATGTACTAGCGTTGGCCTTATGGCATTAGAGGCTAACGGTAGTAGCCAAGAGAAAAGCAGGCGTATGCTGCTCCCGTCAGTTCCGGAAGAATTGCTTCCCGGTACTTACTGAACTGTAGAAAAAAGTACTGTCACATTTTCAGAATTTAGGCACAGACTAGTATCGGTAATATCGTTTTCTCTTAACAATTCCTACTTCAAGGCCTTGCTTATGACTGTCGAGTGACTTAACCTTTTTTTACTGTTTTCGTATTTATTTAATTTAAGCGGGCGCTCGTTGTGTAGTGGTTAGAGTGCACACCACCCCATAGAGGCTCAGTTCTTGTCGCAGCAGACCCGGGTTCGAATCCCCATATCATCTCTGTCTCTCCAAAACTATCTTATAAAAGCAAAAACAATTTACGGCAATAACTAAAATAATAATATTTATTCTTTGCCTCTTTACAGATTGCACCTAGGGGAGCTGAATCACGCCCTGCTCCGCGTTACGAGGAAGTAGACCGCCAGTACCCCGCCGCCGCGCAGCCCAGGTAAGACCACCACTTGTGTTTTTTTCTCCCCCATCTAGAGGCAATGAAAGGGGGATAACTTCGCCACTCCCTCCCTTTGTGTCTCCCCTACACCACTCACACAACCACACGCGCTGCACAGACTTAATCCTCTTTGGAGCTTATAATTAAATCTGGAGTGTTTGCCTTGGGAGGGTCTACTCATCCCAGAAACCAAGAGTGTGTTGAGCTCTCAAGAGAGCAGGGGGGGGGGGGGGGGGCACAGGCAAGAAGAAGGATCACACGCACGCACGCAACTAGAATGGTTTTTGCGCTTATGACAAATGTATATAGCCTCTAGTGTGGGTTTATTGGAACTGCAAGGGGGGTTCTTTTTCTATTTGTTTAAAGGGGCCCAATTGTTAAATTAGGCACGTTTGACACACACACACACACACGCACATACACACACACACACACACACACACACACACACACACACACACACACCTCTTCTCTTTTCCTGCTAAGTGTTCCCCCAGCAGTGCCACATAGCCCACATACATATTTTCCAATCATACCAGAATATTGAGGAAAAAAGGAGAAGAGTCATTTCACGGGTTATTGGCCCCCCTGATATGACAGGCACCAGGGAGCACATAGGGCCAGGCCCAGGACCAGACACACACTGAGAATCTGGGAGAGAGATGGAGGGAAATGACCACAGCACAGGATGGGGAAACGGAGATTAGCCAACTGTATAGCTGCAAGAGACAACCCCAAATGGAGACAGACAGACAGACAGACACACAGACAGACAGCTATATAAATAATAATTGAATTGATTTGATTTCTCTGCAATACAATTGAAGCAAGAAATTCTTTGAAAAAAACTTCAATTTTATGCATTTTATTGCCAACATTTTTAAATTGGTTGTCGGACAAAACAAGAAATTGAAAGATGGCAACTTGGAGGAAATGATTGATGGACAATTTATCAAGGGAGAAGGACAGTCACTCCGTTCTTCCAGGTTTGTGAAATATGAATATATTTAGACTGTTGGTGAGTGAAGTTGAGCAGCAACATACTGTCAACCAATCAGTTTAGCAATGAAGTGCAGACATTAACATTGTCTTGACAAAAGTAATTATTTAAAAAGCATCAACAGATCAGTTGATTATGAATAGTAGGCCCCTTGCTGCATTTCCATTGTCATTCCAATGCTTATGTGAATTAATAAACCAAGGCTTTTATTAACACTAGCACCATTCCAGTGCCGGATGATAGATAACAAAAGGGAATGACAGCAGATTTTGGCTGACATATTGTACTATTATGACAGCTGAAAATGTGTTCTATTTAAATGATAAAGTAGAAGCCGCTATCATATTCTCTGGGCTTATTTGATGGGGGGAGAAGATAAGACAGGTTGAAGCAATGTTAATAACCTGGAGAGATGTTCCCATTGTTATTTAACTGTTGCTCAGCTCCGCTTTGAAGTATTTTTAGGCCCAAGGACCCGCAAGGGTAGCATCCGTTTGAAATGCATATGGTACAGTTAAAGAATGCTTCTGGGGACATTTTTGCCTCAGCAGAAGAGCAGAAAAGCAAGTGCAGGATTTCAAAGTAGCGTGTTTGTGTTCCTGTTTCTGATGTTTCTGTAAAGATAAACCCCTCCAAAAACTCCTCTGACCCCCCCCCCCCCCACACACACACACACACACACACACACACACAGCACAAATACAGAGGCGATAGGGAGGAGGTGGCGCAAATATATTCCGGGAATGTTTTTTCTTTTTTCATCTGCGGGGTGGAAAGAAAAAAACAGGAGAGAGCAGACACAGCAGTGAATTGAATGCATTTTTCAAAGTGGAGCTGAACTTTGTGCAAAAATCCCCCTGAGGGCCGCCATTATTGAAAGCCATTTCCTCTCAAAATGAGTGCGGCTCCACCATTGGCCTGGCTCTCATTAGCATACATTTGGCCTGCCTTTGTGTGGAGCCGGCTGGGGCTGCAGCTGGAGGGCTGGGATTGAAGGAAGGTGTGTGCGTGTGTGTGTGTGTGTGTGCGTGTGTGTGCACGCATGGAAGGTGAACAGGAGACGTAGCAAAAGCATATGGAGAGAGGTAAAAGTAAAAAGGATGGGGGGGATGAAAGGGAGGCAGAATCCAGGTGTTGCAAAAGACATTTCAATATTAAATCTTATATAGCTTTCTGTTGTGTTGCTACAGTAAGTATCAATCTGTCCATACATACACATTATAGCTCTCCTAATTTAAACCGCAAATATGATCTTCCAAATTTGTTGTTCATCCTTTTAAGTAATTTGGACTTTTTGGCTGCTTTAAAGGTGCTCCGAGGAACTTTCAGTCTGTGTTGTTATTCTTGCGGTAGTGGTTTTACTATGCCAGCTGTTGTTCCTGGGTGAGCGTACCCATGACAAAGGCATTAAGAAAAACTATACAAAGATAGAATTCTTTGCACTGATGGTCTCATTTGCTGTTATATGTAATCTATGATCATCACAAAAAAGAAATCGTTTAAAGTTCCTCGTAGCACCTTTAAGTTCCTACAGTATATTTCCCTTCTCTTCCAGTCAAACACAGAAACAGGACCTACTTTGGCCTTTTTCCTACTTACTTTTCCTAACCTTTCTCATCGCATTCCTGCAGCCCAAATTATGGGTTCATTATACTGAGATATCTGGACTGGCTATTCCCACCTCTCAAATCAAGGACTTTCTTTGAGCCCTGAAGCCAGGTAGTGATGGAAAGAAAGTGGAAGTGAGCCTTGGACACAGTGCTGGGGGGGGGGGGCAGAGCAAGACTGCAGCCAACAAGAGAGAGGATAAAGTCTGGGGAAAGAGGATTTGGACAGAGGGCCCTGTGGAAGTGTCCGCGTCCAGAGCTTTAGCCCCAGGGATGTTGATAGTACTATTTTGGCTCTCACCTCCCCTCTCGACTGGCCATTAACACTCAGCCTGCGGATAGTCTCCCTTGCTTGGGGGACACACATCCAATTCTCCGTGCACACATCGGGCCATATGGAGAATATTAACATCATTACCAATTCAAAGCAGGTCATGGGCGCGGTGACCCAGCCCCAGGTTATCCAATCAGAGCACCCCCTGACCAACTTCCCCCCAAGCTGATTGGATTAGAAGGGGACTAGGTTGGCGCGGCACCGTTTGCTGGCCGTGGCTGATAATTGGCTGATTAATGTGCAGTCAGTTGGCCGGTGAGTCAGACAGCACAGGGCTCGGACAATGGAGATGACCCATTGAGATAGACACACAGTGTTTGTGTGTAGAGTTGTAAAGTTTCATTTAGTTCCTCCTTGTAACCGAGATACAATGGTGGACCAGGTCAGTCCAGGTCCACATTATAACCCAGTCTATTGACTCTTCTTTAACTTTAGTTTCGTGATCCTCTGGAAAGTTTTTTTGGCCTGAATGCTGGTCGTCTTCCAATACAATTCCGTGAAGCTAGGTCTGTTGTGATGTTGTCATGATATTTGTATTTTGCTTGGGCCATGTTGTATGGCCCTTTTGAGAAATTTTTTGTGAATTTTGGCTATCATACATTTTGATTGATTGTTCTTTTGCTGTCGAAAAAGGCGAAGAGCTGGTTTGAGATGAGGCCCAGGCTGCGAGCCGGCCCCTCAAATTGCCTTTGTGCAAATGTGGGTACGTCAGCATGTTAGCATGGTCTCCTGAACACCACTGACATGTACATATTTTTCTTTAACAGTCAGCGATTCTAAGGAGCTTTTTCAGGTTCATAATGCAAAGAGTGATTGAATGCCTCCTTAGAAAACAGAGGGCAGCATCTATATTGTCCCTCAGCATGTTGAGTATCCTCCTGGTTATGTGTGGAAAGTGTCCTCTTAAGTACCCTCACCCGACCTTCATGAAAAGTACATTCACACACTTCCCAGACTTACAGACACTTGGCTTTCTCCACCACGTCTCGGCACATGAACCTTCTCACCCTTAGCTTCGTATGTCAGCTCAGGGCCCTAATTATTATTCCTTCTGCTGTATGTCCAGTTTTTTTCTAAGCAGTAGAATCAACAACTGAAACATTTCTTGGGCACTTCTTAAGATACCACTCTGTAAACGCTGCCATACTGAGAAACACAGACAGAGTTTTGTCGTGCTGATGCTTACTCAACTTTGTGTCAACTTGGCAATGGATTGAACATTAATTTCAATTAAAAAGTTATGCACTATAGCCTTTAATCAGCTTGACTGATTTTCTCAATCGGAAATAAGCTCCGAAAGGTTGACTCCGTGGGACGGTTTCATTTATTGCCGGAGGTAGGTTATTATTTGATCAGTAATATTGTTAGAGCCCGGTGTAGTCCGTAGCTCTCTCTGAATTTTGGATGGAGTTGCTCAAGGTCAGTGGAGAAATCATATTTGAGCTGCACTCGCCTGGTCTTTATTAAAACCCAATCTAGCCCCTGAACAGATTCATAAGTGATGGCCAGTTTCCCCCTACACCCGCTGCCGCCCATCTGTCCCAACAACTCACTTTCGAACTCCCCCAACTCAGTTAAGAGATATTGTCTTTGGAACTCATTTCATTTTCTCGGGTCCTAGGCTGTGGCTTCTAGGTTTTTTTTCAACACTTTTTCTGCGTTTGCTCCCTATAACAGCCAGGTAATCTCTTTTCTGGTTCCCTTCCGTGATTGGTTTAAAAAGGTGACCTGACCCCGCCCCTGTATATTTTATTGATAAATAAGCAACCCCAAGAGAATCCGAAGCAATGTGCAGATTGTTTTAGTTTGATTTGCCGGAGCTGGTGTCCTGAACCTTTTTCATACTTGTGGGGGACTCTTTTATGAAAGGCCATTGGTGTGCAAAAGGCAGCAATGTTTGGTCGAGCTTACAGTGTTTGTGCTCAGACACTTGAGAATATGATGGAATCAGCAGCAGTATAAAAATGGTAGGACTCACATACACAGCAAAAAGGCGCCACTGGCTTCCACCTGTTTAGAATAACTTCACCGCATTTTTCCCCCTGATTCCATCAATCCCTTTCGTCTTGATTTTTCTGGCCTGGCCCCGTCTGTTTCTACCTCTCTCTCACGTCTAGTTGTCTCTCTCTCTCTCTCTTTCTCTCTCTCTCTCTCTTTTCCCCTCCATCTTCATCCCTCTCTCCCACGGTCTCTGTGGGTCTGTGGATGTGGTGGGGAAAAAGGAATCATGGTATTATAAATAAAACAAAAGATATACACTTTGAGGCCTCCTGCGCTCCCCCCCTGAGCAATCGCTGAGAAATACAAAGACTTGTCATGTACGAGTCGGCGTGACACTCCATCCGCAAAATACGTACGGACAGGCGACATGCCGTGAATTCAAATGTTCTCTTTTGCACAGAATGGGAGTATAAGGTATGAGAGAGGACTTAGTTTGAACTGTGGAGAATCTTGAGTAATTGAATATGAGCAGTGGTTGGTGAGCCTTAAAAGAAAATCCCATCTGTTTCTGGCATTAACTGTTGCTTCACCGCTATCCCCAAACGCGTCTCTATTACATGATGCATGAAGTAAATCTGACCTTTGTCCTCCTTTAAAAAATGGCTGTGTGTACTTTCAGTCAAATTACATTTCTTTTGTTTCCTTGCGGTTATTGTAAATCAATCTGGAGCCATGGTGAAAATTCCTTACATGTATTGTAAAATCAAAAACAGAATATTGTATAAATGGTTATTGATGGTTGTCTAAAGGAATGACATCACTAAAAGGATGAATGAGTCATTAAATGTGAGCCAGTATGAGTTGCATGAGGGAGTAGTACCCCCTTCTGAGTTTACATACTGGGTTTGCCTCCATGGTGCCTCCCATCTCTCCACACCTCCTCATTTCTAACCCAAAGCTCCCACGATGCATTTGGGGACCCACCACTATATACCTGCCACTGATACTGTACACACACTTCTTTGTCATTGCTCTAGTGTATAGTATAGCAGAGAGTGTAAACACAGGCCCATTTAGATGAGGCGCATGCTTGTAGGTGAGAGCCAATTTCAACCATTTGTTGTTGACGTAGCCGGCTTTGATTAGCGGGTGCTGCCTTTTCGAGCGGCTAATGGTTTCCTACGCCGGGCCTGCTCTATGTCCATAGCACTCAGCTTTGTGTGTGTGTGTGTGTGTGTGTGTGTGTGTGTGTGTGTGTGTGTGTGTGTGTGTGTGTGTGTGTGTGTGTGTGTGTGTGTGTGTGTGTGTGTGTGTGCGTGCGTGCGTGCGTGCGTGCGTGCGTGCGTGCGTGCGTGCGTGCGTGCGTGCGTGCGTGCGTGCGTGCGTGCGTGCGTGCGTGCGTGCGTGCGTGCGTGCGTGCGTGCGTGCGTGCGTGCGTGCGTGCGTGCGTGGCTTTAGACAATTATATATTTGGAGAATCTGAAGGATGCACCAATACACCTAATGAATATGTCACTTCCCTAAGTATACTGTATGTACTTGTTGTGAATAAACCATTTTTACTGTAATTGATGGCCACACTCTCCCCAGAATAGAGCAAATGTTTTGGCTCATGCTACAACCCATCAATCTAGAATTTATGGACAGTGTTTTTTCTCTACCTAAAACTGGAGGCATTTCGAGCTACTGTTTCTCTTAACATAGCTTTCGTACCGCTTTGCAAATTATGACACATGAAACATTTTTACCCGGGAATCGTGCAGGCGGACATGCATATGAATGTCTGTGTGAGTGGTTGGCAGCGCGGGTTGCAGCAGCTGTTTGCTGTCGAGCAATTGATGTATTTTGAATGCAATGCGTTTTGGGTGAGCACATAACCTGTGTGCAGATGTGCCTAACATATGCATCTGTATGTTCCCTTCCGCTCTGCAAATCAGGACAGTAATACATTAAATGTGCAAATGTAATTTAAGGTAGCTCAAATTAAATTGTCTGAGCATGTGCACTGATTATCTATGTATAATGTATGTGTGAAATACACATACATCATTGAACTATAGACACAAGGCAGAGCAGGTAGGTAGAAAGAAGTAAAGAATAATAGACACAGTAGAATGTAATTGGCTGCCTCCAAAGCCCATTGTTTATTATGAGTTTATCTCCAACACTATAAAAAAAACCTGGACAGAGTTGGTCTGCTATCTAATTGAACAACTTTTACAAAGATGGTGACATTTAAGATGAAATGTATTTTCTGTGATCATCACTTACTAACTAACTAAACGGTAAGATTCAATTTGTACTGTGGAAGTGTTTCAAAATTTTGGGGCATATTTGTCTTCATATTTAATAATTGTGCAAAAAAGCTTTCCTGGCGTTTTCTGACCAACGATCTCTGAAATCAGAGCAGTTCTTTCTCTTTAGATTACAACGATTTTTTGCATAAAATATTGGGAAAACTCTTGCAAAGAAACTAATTGACCTTTATTATCTATCGTAGCTAAAGGTCGGCCTGGTGAAAGCTGTAAATAACACAAATGTCACCGCCGACACCAGGGTCCTGTGTGTTTTCTCCAAGTTTTTAATCACGCTCACCGTCTCGTGTGTTTGTGAGTGTGACAGAGACGCATTGGTTGTTTTCCAGCTGTTTAGGACCGGGGGGTATTTGGGGGACCAGGGTGGTGAGTGGTGGGGGGGTTTAATAAGGAATTGAAGGACTCTGTGTGTGTGTGTGTGTGTGTGTGTGTGTGGTTACTCATTTCCTCCTTCCGTTTCCTAGGGCAGGTGCAGGATAACCCCCCCCCCCCCCACACACACACACACACACTAACCCCCTATTCCCCATTCTAACCCACCATACACACATTCTTCACTGTCATAAGGCGGAAGCTATACGCCTAAATGGCAACACACACTCTCACACACACACTCACAGTCGCCAGATGGACATCATACACACCCCATACATTTTTATCTCCCACTACTGAGTATGTAATCATAAAGACATTCACAGGAATGTAAATATGAATGTGATATTCAGAGTGTCGTTTCTCACCACTCACACACACACACACACACACACACACACACACACACACACACACACACACACACACAGACACACACGCTGCTGATATGAAAGTGTGAGTCAGATGTATTACACGGCGTGTCATTACAGCTCTCCACTAGCGGCTGGTCCCTGTGGTTCACATCACACCCCGCTCTATATAGACCTCAGAGGATCTGTCTCTCTGCCTGTCTCCTGCTAAACACGGCGCATCTCTCTCTTCTCTCCCTCCCTCTCTCTCTCTCTCTCTCTCTCTATCTCTCTCTCTCTTTCCACCTCTCCCTTTTCCTCTTTTCTATTTGGGAAATGGCACAATTCAATAACATTTCCGCCTTCATGTCCCCAATGGGGTAATACATCTCCTCAAATGGAGGAAAGAAAAACATGTATGTAAAGAAATGACATAGTACATGCTTGGATGGAAGAAGTGCATTTGCTTGAAATAAATGTAGACAAATGGTTCACTTGTATTGCAAAAAAAACATGAAAACTGCCTTTGCACTTTGTAAAAGGCTATGATACCGCTTAGTCATCTCAAACCTTATCTGTGTCTACATTGCAGAAAAGATTAGCTTTATTAACAATCTACCAAACAAACAACCTACCAAGCATTTAGTCAAGTATGAGAAGTGTTTGACATTAATTCAGACCATAGACTGTATTTAAAATAAATCCAACCTATCTATTTGATTCAACATAGCTCATGCAAACATCTCATTTGCATAAGATCTTTTTAAATTCTTCATCATTTTTTATGTTGACGTTTTAAAGAATGCAATACAAAACTTGCCTGGCAGCCTGAATGAGAACACATCTACTGTTAGCATGTGTCACGTTGTCATAAGCTCTTTTCAGGCTAGATTACTGGCAGAGCTCCTTTTAACTGCCATTTACTCAGGGGAAAGAATCCACTGTGTTTGGCATGTTTTTTTGTTTATCAGCTCCAAAAGGAAATTTCCACCGTGTCCTCGGGAAACCGAAACACACACACACACAACCTGATGTCTCCCATGTATGTGAATAATTAAAGGGACCTGCTGCGATGCCTTTGTCTTTTTTCTCTTGTAGCTTTTTTTAGCAACAGTTAGCTTAAGACATTGTGTTCCACTCTGTGTGTTTGTAGTTCTTGCTCACGCTCATTTCTTCTTTCTTCCTCATACTCATATGGGACATGGCACAATATTGTACTGGTTGGAATAACTTTACACAATAGATTATAGTTTGACACATAAGACATACAAACACAACTATGCAGAGCTCGTTTTCCACTCAATTAAATCTTAACATTATGTTAAATTACTAATATCCTGGACCTCCAATGTGGTTTTAAAGACACAGAAAATATGAACACATTGACTACCGGGCTGAAAACCAACTGGGTGACCCGTGACGAGGAACTCCCTTTTGGGGTCACTGAGACCCGTGGACCCCCTAATCCCACAGCTGCTTTAGCCGAACCCACACATACACACACAAATGCATACTCTCATGGAGTTGCAGACGGACCGAAATATGTCAAAACTTCTCAACCGTTTTTGGCTTTTATACAATTATTTTACAATAATCTTAAATCTGCTATTCAGAGCTACTAGTCCTAGATTTACTAGGCCATGATCTGCCAGGGTTAAAAGGTCATCCAGACCTCTGTAGCATGACGCCACAAGCATTCATCCCACTTGATTAATCGCTTAGTCATCCAGAAGATAGAACAAATACTGTCTTTCAGGGGAGCTTGAACACCTAAACTGTTTATTTTTCCATACAAGCTCTGATGTCTGTGTGCCTTGTGTCAGTTCATTTAATTCCACCATGAACATTTTGCTAATGAATTGAAACAATTCAGTGATTGTAAAGCAAAGTCACCAGTAATAGTTGTTGTTTTATCCAGTAATTTTTTATGCACAGGATATGCTACAGTATATGTTGTCAAAAGGATAACTCCACATCCTTTCATTGAGAGGAGAGGAGAGGAGGAGGTATAGAGATGAAAGAGGCTTTTAAATAACATATTTAGAGGAGAGGACACAGAGGTGATGGACTGAAGGAGAGGAAGTTGAATATTCAAGTGGAAGAGGGGGCGAGTATACTGTATGGATAATGATGAAGTGAAAAAGTGGAAGTGGATGAGATTCCAGTCTGTGTGGGTGGCCCTGAGTCGCGGTAAGGGACCCAGGTGTTCCTCTTCTACCCTTCTATTACTCTATCATCCCTCTTTCTGTCTGTCTCTTTGCCTCCCCTGGTGGCCTTTACCATTTAATCTGGATTAATGAGGAAGTTGACCTTCTCTTTCTCTCTCTCTCTCTCTCTAGCTCTCTTTCACTCCTCCTGCCTCGCCAAGCTGAGCTTTACCCGGAGGAATCTTTTTTAGTTTTTTTACCCAGACAGAAAATCTTTCTACCTCTTAAGATTCGTCTGATTCTGTTCTTTTATTATTTGATCTTTTTATGTTTCCTCCCTCCACTTCCTCCTTTTTCTTCCTTATCTCAAAAGCCTTGGGAGGGGCATGTGTGTGTTGTGTGGGTGTATCTATGTGTGTGTGTGTGTGTGTGTGTGTGTGTGTGTGTGTGTGGGTGGGTGGGTGGGTGGGCGGGTGTGCGGCTCCGTCACTCCTGCTCTGCTGACTGACAAGGCAGCGCTGTTCATTCTTGGGACCACCTGTGTATCCTGTCCCAGTGCTCTTTTTGGGTGGTCAGTCCGCCCAGCCCAGAGTAAAAACACATTTACAACACACACACACACACACACACACACACACACACACACACACACACAGGGAAATGCACCTCAACACAGTCCATGAATATCCTCAAGGGAAGTCCGAATATGCATAGACACACACACAAACACACACACACACACACACAAATTGCGACCCTAATCTGCGGTGAGTGACTCATTCTAATTGGCCAGTCAACAGGTGCTGAGGCTCTTGACTCAAGAGACTGGACAGAGGAGACGGGCGGATACGATTGCAGGACAAGGGGAGAGGCTAAGCTCAAGGCTTCTGTATAATAACTACAGTGGGAGCCATTGTTGAAGGGTGGGAAGTAAATATCTAAATCTGTTTTTCGCCCACGTCCCCGTCGATGATTGATTTAGTACATTTGGGATTTGAACTGTAGGAAGTCATTGAAAGCTTTTAAGACGTCATGTAGATCCAACAATAGCACTTCTCATGCTTTTCAATGTCCAGGTGTGACTGTTGACTTCTTCTTGAGTTGTTATTATGTGTTGTTCAGTTGGGATTTCTTCGGTTTAATGCAATACAAAAAAAAAAAGTTTCCATAGTTTTGGAGTAAGGGATTAGATATGTCCTCATCCAGAAATGCATTGCACAAGTTTTAGCACATAAACAGTATCCAGTAGCTTGAAGCGTTGGGGTTAATTTCCCCTATCAAAGAAGACATAGGGAAGGATATTATTGCCGCCTTGTTAACCAAAATTCTCCCTTTGTGGGGCAAGAAAAATGTTGTCATTGGAATAAACGAAAACGGTTTGTATCCTTAGCTTATGTGTGAGCAAAGATTCTTGATGTCATGCCAAAAGTTGTCATTTATGATGTTGACATGGCTCCTGCCACCGGGTCGCCACTTTTTAAAAATAGGAAGAGTTTTCCCTTACAACTAGATTAAGACGTGACTTTTAGATTTGCTTACTCGCTACCACTTGGACACTGGTGCAGTGGAAACAGTACATAAGATGGAAAACATTTTGAATAGGTCCCGTGAAAGGTGAGCAGCCCTCCCTCTTTTTCTTTGCTCCTCTCTTTATCTTCCACTCTCTCTCCCGTCCCGCGTGTCGCCTTACCCAAGGGTTTAGCCCCTAATCACCCAGAGCTAGTGGGAGGGAACCGGAGACTTCCAGCTGGCTGCCTCGTTACTGCGCGGCCCCCCTGGGACACACACACACTCACATGCATTCCTACACACACAAGCTAAACACACACACACACACACACACACAACCTCATATATGCTTACCAAGGCATTTGCTGTTATCTCCTGGCATCTCTCCATCCACGTCCCCCACCACCACCACTCGATCCTGCCAAGGCCACGTAAACTGAATAACAGAGGGAGGCTCACCGCAACAGAGGGCCAAATAGCTGCCACTTCGAAACCAGTTTAAACT
Source organism: Ammodytes marinus (assembly GCF_949987685.1). NCBI lineage: Eukaryota > Metazoa > Chordata > Actinopteri > Uranoscopiformes > Ammodytidae > Ammodytes > Ammodytes marinus. The sequence goes on from NC_137228.1 coordinate 9,309,836, forward strand.
AGTGATAAATATTGTCTTCCTCTGTGCGCTTAATGTGTGTGTGATCATTGTGTATCTTTGCTAATGCTGTCAAACATGCCGGCTCCAGATTAAAGGTCACCTATAATAGCAAAAGGAACTTTCAACATTAACATGGGTCTCGCGAGAGACTCCCAAAGTATAAGAACACAACAAACTGAAAACAACCCTTGTGTTCCAAAATCCAGTCCGTCCGTCCCCCCCATTACCAGCCTAACTTAACACTACCTCCACCTGTGATAACCCCACCCCTAGATACCCCCGTTAGATTCAACTGTCAGTTAAATTCTAGGCCAATCAAAGCAGACTGATGCTTTTGGGAAGGTGGGGCTTAAATAAACAGGCTCATGAATGGAGCGTTTCAGACAGAGGCTGAAAAGAGGAGAAATAGAGGTTTTAGAGGGTTTCTAGTAAAAAACCCAAATCCCAATTTTGAATCTGAAAATCTGCATAATATGTGCCCTTTAACAACTTACTTCCTAAATTCTTGTTTTGTCTCTCTTTCAGGAGGGATCCATATGATTACCCCACCCACTCCAGAGCCATGCGGGAGAGAGAGCCAGCCCCTTACCCGGGCGGCCAGCAGGTACCCACCACCCCACGCTACCACCCCTCTTCCCCCCGCGGAGCTCCACAGCAGCAGCACCGTGCAGCTGTGAGGCAGGACATCCCGCCTTCGCCCAGCGCCGGCCGCAGCAGAGAGCACCATCACTATGAGGCTGTAGGGGGGAGAGGGGAGGGCTACAGGCAGGCTAGCCCCGGTCGCTACGCTAGCCCCGAAAGGAACAAAGGCCCATCCACCAACAGGGAACGTTATGCTAGCCCCGAGCGCTATGACAGACAGCCCGATCCAAGACGCAAGAACCCCTTGATAAACGCCGTGTGAAAAGATAAAGGTAGTAGGAGCCTAGTCCAGATTGGTGTGAAACCTAATATCAGCTTTCACATATATGCTTGCCAATGTGGATAAGTGAGATTTGGGCCCCATATTAATAATCTGTGATAGCAATAAGTGACAAGCTGGGAGGCTAAAATTAGTCTTATTTTCAGCAGCATCTGGTCATAACTGTCTCCACAGGCCAAGACAGATTTTAACAAGCAATAAGCACTTACATGTGCGTACATATCTTTATATATATAAATATGCTATTGCAACTGCTTGTGTATATTTGCCAATGTTTATAACAACAGGATCTATATATTGACATAGGTTTTATAATGTAGAATTGAAATGAAATGAAGGGCAATTAAAGTTTTTACACAGATTAATTTAAACTTAATATATGGTGTATAGAATCGACTCTATTCCAGCAAACTGGGCATGATGGCAGTGCTGACTTGCCTTTTAGTGAGCTGATCAAAAAACTAAAGGAAATAAAGAGGGGATCACCTTGACCATTTGAAAACCGCTAGAAACGAAAGACACAGGAAGTGTGCAGTCGACAAACAGGAAACAGGAAGTAGCCCCCCCTTCAAAGTGTCTTTTTGTCCTTGATGTTTTGTCGCTGGGACTTCCTTTGCATCCTGGACACTCCTACACACAATTTTTTTAGTGCATTTTTGCCTTTGATTATTTGGTTATGAAGGTGGCCAATATATATATGTACTGTACATTTTTGGTGAACGTATAAATGCAATCTAAATTAGATTATTTGTGATATTTCTGTGGTGTGTCTTAATAAAAATGTATGAATCTTGATCCGCACACAAAGCAACAGACTATAAAAGTAAGCTGTTTTAACTCTCATTAAGGGCATAATAATAATAATGTAACATTTTCTCCATTAACACATCATCGGTAAAAGTCACTGCACTGAAAACTGTCGACGGTAAATTGATTTCAAACATACTGTCAAATAAATGCGTGATTTTTGTTTTTATACAAATATTTTGCATTAAATATTTTTGAAATCCTCTCTCTCTCTCTCTCTCTCTCTTACCAAAGTCATTTCAATCTCATTTCTCTTTCACTTGACCAATTAGGCAGACAGTGCATATTTAAAATATTCAAACTGTGACAACACCCTGAGTCATCACTTTAATTAAACTCATTACACTATTCAGCTTAATTTCGTCTGAGCGCAATCTCTGGATAAATGTGCCCCCGTGCGATGACTGATAAGGAGTAGCCAGCGCGTTCTGATAATGACTAAATCATCTTCGACAATTAGAGTCAGGGAAATCTCCACTAGAAAAATGATTACGGACCTCAATTTGCTCTCAGAAATAAAGATGGCACTGATTGGCCAAAATTAGACTTGAAATGGGGAATAATTAGAGTGTGGAGAAGAGCTTTTTTCTATCAGTTACTGTTTAATTAGCGCCAAGGCCAACCAGGGCCCGGGCCTCTGGTGAATCCGTCTGGTCTCAACATTGCTTTGACCCTCTCCTTGTCTGAGCTGAAATAAACCTTCCAATCCCAGCCACTGCAAATCCTTTTTATTTATGGAACCAATTTCATGCAAATGGATTTGTTCCCAGTGCAGAATCAGAACACACATTAGCGATCCCAACTTAGTTCAGATGAATCACTAAAGCTATCTGGGGGGGCGTAACAGCAATAAACAAACGCTTATTATAACACTATTTTCTATTCGGGAAAAAGTATCAAAACAGCACAACACAAGAATAGATGCAAGCTGAAAAAACAAAGAGGAAACAACACCTCAGTAGCTGTCTGCTGACCATCCTGTGATGAAAAAAAACAGCCCAAACTTTTACTGCTAAAACCTTTACTGTGATCACGAGGACATGTAATCCTGTGTTTTTCCCATCAGCATAATATTTACTGCATTTTGCTCGCTAGCCTCTACAGTCTAGACAAAGATTTCAATCAGGCTTCACACTCTTAAAGAGGGTTTTGCACGTGTTAGCTCACTAACAGTCACATGGACCGTGGCATTTTACCATTATAAAAGTCATGGTCATAGCGTTATGCCATGGTAACCCAGTTGCAAGGTCGGAAACACACTGATACATTTGACCAAAACAAATTGATGTAGGGATGCCAATTATAGCAATATTGGAAGTGTTCTCTTAATTTTGTGTAACTGTATATAGGTATGTATGTAGGTCCACTTGAACACTGAAGAGACACAAAGAGACGAGCTACAAAATAAAAAATACTAAACTCTAACCATTCAAGATTAAAAGTACAGTCCGTAAACTCTGACAATTAACTATGGTGTGGAAACATTTCCCCTCCTCTCATTCTCACTGAGGTCTAAAACAACTTACAGCACTTAAAGCTGCCTTTCACTGGCCGTCTGACTGTACTTTAAAGGATATGTATGCCGTAAACAGCCCTCCGTCAAGTGCTTGTGGTCAGCCAGCTGCCAAAGACAATAAACAACAGCGAATATCGGAGAATTAATTAGGTCCATTAAACAAAAGCTTTAGAATCACTGTCGGGGAGGTATTTGGCCGTAACACACGTCTCATTGAAATTACCGATCCATCCACAAGTTACTGTTTGTGTGTGTGTGTCTGTGTGTGTGTGTGTGTGTGTGTGTGTGTCTTGTGAGTGTCTGCCTTTTTGTTCATGGTCATGGACCAGGTCCTAGTAACGGCCCTGTTGCTACACCGACAGACATATTTCCGCGCCTTTACGGACTCTTCGTTTTAAAAGGAGTTCTCCACGCCCATTAGGGTGACCTTTTGATTTCAAGGGAAGACCATACCCTTCCTTAGGAGCCACTTGTCTGTCTTCTACATCTACATCCTCCTTTTGTTCAAAATCCTTGACGAATATGACGAGTTAAGAATAAATTTGACAACTCATAAGCCATTTATTCTTATTGCAGTTCCTGAAACTTGAAGAACAAGAGGGAAAAAAATTGCAGGAGCACACACCCTGTTCCAATCCCCCAGTGGCTGTGGGAGAATTTCCCTGGTTATGTTCCCTTATAGCTTTAGCCATTCTGCCGGCGCGCCCCTGTCTAACACCTTAGCTTGTTAGCATGTGTCAATCAAAAAGAGAGACTGGGCTCTGGGGAGGGCAAGAAGTGGAGAGCTGGAACCGTTATCTCTCCCACACAACCTCCCCCCAAAAAAATAATAAAATGGAAGAGCTCGGAGGGAGATGTAGTAGAAGACTTAGGGACGTGTATACTGTAGATAGTGTGTATGGAGGTATCACAGTGACCTCGGCCTTGGCTTGACCCCGCCCCCCACATCCTCTTCATTAAAGGCACATTCCACTGTATCAGCCCGCCGTCCTTTACGTCCTTCACCTGCCCGCCATTCGTTTCAATTCAGCCCCTCGTTAAAGGCATCACCGACTCAGAATGGTAGAGTAGTGGAAAAGCTATGGGCCGAGCAGAGCTTCTCATTTAATTATACAGTTCATTAGAAAGCCAGCCGCCGAGCTCCCTCCCCTCCCAGGTCTTAGACAGGCCATGGGAATACGGCTGGTGGCTAATGTGCAGTCTAAACGGCCTGAGTATGGAGATTGGCAGTAGTTATGGATTACCGTTACCCGTTAGCCTGCCCTTCACCTCCCCGCCCCTCACTCATCCGCTTTTATGTCTTTGCAGTGTAGCCGTTTGATACAGTATCACTCAAAGTTGGAGGGGGCGCTTCTGTGAGTCAGCTGTGTTTGTTTGATATTGTTCATGAGCTGTGAAATTGAATTTCCACACTCGGGCTGTGATATTGGAAATAATTTCATATCCTGTGTGCAATATTCTTGCTTGGTTTCACCGTGCGCTGTGTTTAAGACATTCATTTTTAACTTAATGTCTTTTTCTTCTTCTTCTAGTCCATGCAGCAACACTGTTAATTCCCACATATATTTACCCTTTGAGAGCAGTGCCCACACAACCCCAGCCACACGCCGCCACCATCTTTTTTTATTTGATTTTATTATACCAACCGTCACCATGGAAACGCGGCCACAGCTCCTGGCACTTGGCAGCCCCTCTCTCTCTTTCTCTCTTTCTCTCTCTCTCTCTCTCTCTCTCTTCCAGAGCTGATGACATCGTCGTGGCAACAATGAAAGGTCGGTATATACCGTTTATGATGAAACACAGGACGTTTTTCGTTTTCTTTCTTTTGCGCACAGCTCCTGAAAACTGAAGAAAAATCCATCAATATTTGAACCAACACTTAGTCCCACGTGTTGTCTCGCAGCTGGAATAATATCTGCATTACATTCAGTGTTCACAGTGGCTCCACTTCAGTGTGGTGGTGGGACTGCTTGTGTCCCTCCAAATCCCATTACAGCTTTCTCTAACTCTGTCACAATTAAAAGCACCTGTACAAGCTGCTGTGCACGCTGCTCCACTGCTAACCCCAACAGCCAGAGCGCTGCGGTTCACTGAGTTGCGCCGTGGCCAACAACAGCTGAAGTCCGTGACCCCTGGACCCCATCCATCAGGCTTTCAGCACCAGCCCCTGGCCTCTTGACACACACCAAAAACTATAGCCAGGGAATGGAATACACGCCACAGGGAAATGCATCAATGTCAGGCAGACACTGGGACCATATAAAATTATTTGCAGGGCACTTGACAATGCGTAGACTACAGCTCACCAATTTGTGTCTACATGCAAGTCGGCATACCCCCCCCCGCTCCACCCCCCTGCTGTGGCTGTGCATTTGAGTGAGTATAAAGTTCTACATGTTTGCGGAGTTGTGTCATCCACACAATCATATATCCTTGTACATGAAGTTCTTATTTAAACACATACTTTCCCAGATACTTTATTTGCATTGCTCTGCCCGCCTCGCGCACACACACACACACAAACACACACACACAGACACACACACGCACACGTTAACCAATAAGTGTGTGGTAGGCTCAGCTGACTGCTTGGCAGCCGCCGCGATATTGGCGCCCTTCTACTTCAGATGCCAGGTGTTTTGCTTGGCACCCAGGGGTGGTGGCTGGGGGTGAGCTTGTGTCATGGGTTTTGGGTTGCTGGAAAAGGATGGGGCAATAGGTCGGGTGTCCCTGTTAGCCCGGGACACTTTGGACAAGACTTCAGCAACCGAACCGGGTCCCAAGAGGAATTGGAGACCGCTCGCTTTCGGTACGAGCTGGACATTTTGGGGTGTGAGTGTGTTTCTTGACACGCTATCTCAGGTGATATCCCAAAAACACACCACTTCTAAATCTTCAGTAAAGCCTGTTTAACTGACGAATAAGGACTTCAAAACGTGATATTCAAGACAAAAATACACAAGTCCAGATGGAGACATTTTTCTTACAAAGCTGATTCTTCTATCGTTGGAGGAGATAGATTTCATACCAAGAGCCAACTTGTAGAAAATGTATGCAAAATGCTAAAAGAAAAAAAATCTTATCTCATGCATAGAAAAAAATAACCTCTATATAGTCCAGTCAAACTTGGGACTTGGAGACATTTTGAAAGTGTTGTTGTGGTTATAAAATTAGCACTGTCAAAATGTCAAAGGTGCTGCACAGAGAGCTGGCTGGGGCTTCGTTTTCACCCCGCGGAGTGCTTATCCATCTTCTCATCTAATGCATATTTTTCCAGACCAGAGTGTTGGTCTTGATTTTTTCTCAAATCACATGTGCGCTCCATAACCACTAGTAGCCTTAATGTTCATTTGTGCATTGAGACGCTCATTCCGATGTGGATTACAGATAAGGGGCTTGAAGACAAAGTGGAGCCCCTTCATTGGAAAGTGGCCGCGGCAGCCAGCAGTGTAATCCATCCACACATTCCTTCCAGAGAATTCCAAACAGCCCCCACTGAAACTGAGCGGCGGAAGACCGGGCCTGAGTACATTAGAATCCCCCCTCCCCTCCCTTGCTTAGGCTCTCTGCTTTCTATCTTTAAAAAATAATAATAATACACACACAATGTAGCTTAGAGTGTTTCACACACACACACTCTCCCTACCTCCTACCACCAGCTTCATTAGTGCTAAGAAATGTCCTGCTCGTTAAGGCTAGGCAATTAGCCACTAATTGAGAAAGCTCTCTGCTGCAGTGAAGACGAACTTGCTTTTTTTCCCTTTCCTGCCTACTACCCACAAGCGTGTGTGTGCATCCAGAACCACTTCAGTACCATCTGGATTCAACCTCTGGGTAAATTTTCTTGAGGGCGATTGTTTCACTATTATTATTATATATGGAGCTGCAGCCTAAGGTAGCTAGCAAAAAGGAGCCTTTAATGTTTTTTTCTATAATGCAATACTCTTTTTTTATATAGCATGGAAGAACTTCTGGTGCATGAAAAGAAAAAGAAAACACCTGACGCTTAATTTTTTCTTTGCATAATTATTTATTCTAAGTGTTTTGCAGTTTTTTGCAGAGACAGTTTAGAGCGTCTTGTGCGGGAGTCGTGTCATGAGCTGCACAAAGTTAAAGGCCATTAATAGGTGAGTCTTACTGAGTCATTTCTTACTGCGCCTTACCCTTCATTATGCTTCATCTCCAGACATAAACAGGCAAACCACCACCAACACACTTTCTCACACACACACACACACACACACACACACACACACACACACACACACACACACACACACACACAGGTTACCAACTGCCTGCCCTTCTCACTCCGCAGCTTGACTTTCCATCCCTCCGTAGTCTCTCTTTTTGTCTCCGCCACACTCCTCCGTCTCCTCTTTCCATTCTGTCACCCCCCCCCCTTCCCCCTCTCCCCCCGTCCCCCACAATTCTTTGCAGTCCACAGATAAGCTTCTATGATAGGGAGGAAATGAGAGTGACACACCAATGGGCACGCACGCACGCACAGCCTGCCAAAAATCTTTCACAAGCTACTTTAGATTTAAGAAAAAACTCCTCTGCAGATGAGGCTAATAAAACTACAAACATGCAGAGATTTTGTTTTTTTATGTTTAATTTGAAGCATTTACATTTCCTGGTGTTTTCCTACAGGCCCCCCCCCCCCCCCACACACACACACACACACACACACACACACACACCCATCCAGGTGCACTTGTGTGACCCTGTCCTGGATTTTAAAATACACATTCCCTGGCACTCGTCGCGCAAACGTCGCCTTGAGTGATTCGCAATCTTTCCCCCAACAAACCATAAAAGCAATGATGGTTCCAGCCAGAGTTCAGTAAGAAAAACACACACACACACACACACAGGCTTGCTCTCTCTCTCTCTCTCTCTCTCTCTCTCTCTCTCTCTCTCTCTCTCCTTGGACCCGCTCACATCACGGACTTCCCCTGTAAACACCAGAGATATGTGACCTGCCCCGCGCCGAACCCAAACCTCAGCGAGAGTGTGTTTTTATAACGCCTTATCTCAGCCCACCCCACTTCAGAGGGAGAGAGAGGGACGGGTGGGTGGGGGGATTCCCTGGTGTGTTTAGCTTAATTCCTATCTAAGGCACACACATACACACACATATGCACACAACAGACCCTTTTCTCAGGCGATTACAGCAGAATAGAGTTGCCATTGTAGCGTCAGTTTGCAGTGTGTGTATGTGTGTTTGTGTGTGCGGCTACATGCAACCCCATACTATTACGACGTTAGGGTCTGGCCACACGGAAGCCTCCGGGGATGACTGGACTTGGAGGGTGACTCATGAAAAGATGTATAGAGAAGAGAGAGAGAGAAGAGAGAGAGACAGAGAGGTGAAGGTGAAGGCCCATGAGGACCAGTCACATCCCATTCGTCCCCTCCCTTTGAGTGGAGAGCAAAGTGAGCAACAAACCCTGTAGACACCACCAAGCCTTCTTAGGTGTGTGTAAGTGTGTGTGTGTGTGTGTGTGTGTGTGTGTGTGTGTGTGCGCGTGTGTGTGCGCGTGTGTGCGCGTGTAGGAGACAGACACAAGATATGTGAGTCAGTTGAGCACAATTGACAGCAGGAAGTGCTTTTTTTTCTTCCTCTGAATATGGATGCAGGGAATATGACAAGACACATCCAGTATAGAAACATGGAAGAAGTTAGCTGGAAGGAATATGTCCATAAGGAATACACACATGTGTCCAATCTGCTGTTTATGTTGAGTTGATTTGTCTTGATGATGACTTCCAAATGTGTAGATTTCTTTTTAACCCAACACTGTTTAACTATAAATATTGAGGCAAATACATAGGCAAGGCAAGGCAAGTTTATTTATATAGCACAATTCAGACACAAGGCCACTCAAAGTGCTTTACAGGGGCAAGATTAGAATACATAAAACACATTATAAAACATTTAAAAGCGAATAAAAGAAGCAAATAAAATAAAAATTGCAGGTTAAAATGGAAACAAAAAAGTCTTCGGACTCGATTTAAAAGAACTGAGAGTTGCAGCAGACCTCAAGTTTTCTGGGAGTTTGTTCCAGATTTTTGGTGCATAATAACTAAAAGCTGCTTCTCCTTGTTTAGTCCTAACTCTAGGGACTGTAAGTAGACCTGTCCCAGACGACCTAAGGGCTCTGGACGGTTCATAACGTATCAGCATATCAGTAATGTATTTTGGCCCTAAACCATTTAGTGCTTTATAAACCAACATCAGTATTTTGAAATCAATTCTTTGAGTGACAGGAAGCCAGTGTAAAGACCTCAGAACTGGGGTAATGTGATCCACTTTTTTGGTCCTAGTGAGGACTCGAGCAGCAGCGTTCTGAATTAGATGAAGCTGTCTGATAGATTTTTTTGGAAGGCCAGCAAGGACACTGTTACAGTAGTCAAGTCTACTAAAGATAAATGCATGGATAAGTTTTTCTAAATCTTGCTGAGACATAAGCCCTTTAATTCTTGATATGTTTTTTAGGTGGTAGTAGGCTGATTTATTAATTGATTTAATGTGTTTCTTGAAATTCAAGTCAGAGTCTACGATTACACCAAGATTTCTGGCTTGGGGTGTGGTTTCTAACATAACGGATGTAAGCTGTGCGCTGACTTTTAATTGTTCATCTTTGGCACCAAAGACAATTACTTCAGTTTTGTCGTTGTTTAATTGAAGGAAATTTTGGCACATCCAATCATTGATTTGTTCAATGCACTTACTCAGTGCCTGTATCGGACTGTAGTCTCCTGGTGATATGGTTATGTAAATTTGTGTGTCGTCTGCATAATTATGGTAGCATAATTTGTTCTTATTCATAATCTGAGCTAGTGGGAGCATGTAGATGTTAAACAGAAGAGGCCCAAGAATGGAACCTTGGGGGACTCCGCATTCAATATTTGTCCGCTCAGATGTGAAATTGCCTATTGACACATAGTAGTCTCTATCCTTTAAGTAGGATTCAAACCAGCTTAGTACAGTTCCAGAAAGTCCAACCCAGTTTGCTAGTCGATCAAGTAATATGCTGTGGTCAACTGTGTCAAAAGCGGCACTGAGATCCAGTAAAACTAAGACAGAACTTTTGCCACTGTCTGTGTTTAAATGGATGTCATTGAGGACCTTAACCAGAGCAGTCTCAGTGCTGTGGTGTTGTCGAAATCCTGACTGGAAAACATCAAAGCAGTTGTTCTTTGCTAAGTAGTTATTTAGCTGTTGATAAACAGCTTTTTCAATGATTTTACTTAAAAATGGTAGGTTAGATATGGGCCTATAATTTTTCATGAGTATGACATAGCAATATTGGCATCACACTAGAGATGAAAAAGCCATTGTTAAGCTGATTGCTTAATAACTTCTGACAGGCCACTCGCCAAGCAAAACATTGCTATTGGATGAAATCCCAAGATGAGGTTCAGGGGTCAATGTCATTGTCCGAGATGTCGGCGCTTAATGACAGTGACTGGGTCACTCCAGAAACAGTGGAATAATAGCATTTATTTTTTTCATTTATTTTCAAGTCAAAACCATCCAAATTGTATTTCTAACTCCTATACAGTTAATCGCATCTGTGTGAATTTTATTTCTTTACTTTTTCATATCTAGTATCATTTGAAATGGAAGCTCTTTTTTATACTTTGTCTTCCATGCCTTCCCATTTATTCTGCAAATGTCACGTGAAGTTATTCTCCAGTTTTGTTGTTGCTATTGACGGAGCCTCCACTGAACGCACCGTCTGCCAACCTTTGATTGGTTACTTTGCCAAGCGAGCTAACGCTAGTTGAAGTATAGCATTAGTAATGCCACGGTGTGCACCAGGTGTCCGTCAGGGTTCCATTGCTGTGTGACTATTTTAGAGTAAAGTTTTTAATTGCTTCTTGGTGATGGCACCAAGTGGGGGTGTGGGTGTGTGTGTGTGTGTGTGTGTGTGTGTGTGTGCACGCGCTTGTGCGTATGTGTGTGCGCTTGTGCGTATGTGTGTGTGCATCCCAGCATCTTGCACCAACTACGCCAACTTTTTAAAGTGTGTGACCCAACTGAACGCTGGGAAACAAGGACCTGGTTTGAATCAAATCAGTTTTTTCTTCCTAGTTATCCTAGATCTTAAATACACCTGCACATTTTGAATATAGAAAAATGCACAAATGTTTAAATGTTTGTTAAAAAAATGCCTGTGTTTTTCCTCAGTTCTTCCAGCAGCATCCCTTTACTACTCGTACTCCTCTCCACTGAGGCATATTGATGCTGTGTGTGTGAGGAGGGTTAAGCCGTCGGTTTAGTGTCCGTGCGGCCGTGACATTCTGCCTGGCTGGCCTATAATTGACTCATCGCTGTGTGTATCAGTTAAACACTCGGCTTCACCTGCTTCGTATGTGTCAGGGGGGGGTTGATTGACAACCTCCTCCTAATGCTACGGGCTCTGCAATTTGAAACATGCTGGGACTTCTTCTTCTCTGTTTTTTTTCTGTTGTTGTTGTTGTTTTCTGGCAGGTACATGTTGAGTGATTTATTTTCCCCTCTGGAAGTCTTTGCACTTGGCTTTTTTTCCCCACACTTCGTCTTGTTTCCGTCTGCCATGTTTCTCAGTATGTTTGGCCTGTCAACTTTGTCTCTCTCCCCCCTTTCCCATTTTTCTCCATCCCTATTTCCATTTTTTTTTCTCCAGGTATCTGGATCCGGAATCTCTAGTTCACGTTAGCGGGGCGTTAAAAAGTTACAGCGCTCTTTCGGGAGGCCAGCTGGGGGGTCTCAGTTACTCCCGGAAAATGTGCTGCTCATGCTACAGGCATGCCTCTCTCTCTCTCTCCATCTCTCTTTCTCTCTCTCTCTCTCTCTCTCTCTCTCTCTCCATCTCTCTTCTCTCTCTCTCTCTCTCTCTCTCTCTCTCTCTCTCTCTCTCTCCATCTCTCTTTCTCTCTCTCTCTCTCTCTCTCTCTGCCTCTGGCTCTCTTTCAGCTGTCTCAACTCCTGTACGTGTACACACCCACACACACAAAAACACCCATGCACGCAAACACACACACTTTCACATGAAACCATATGTTCAGCCCTCCCCCGTGATCGGACCCCTGGTTACGGGAGCATTATCTATTTAAGGCCACTAACTCTGCGCATTAGATCAAGATTGGGCCCCTTAATGGCTAGTCTGGCTCAGCCCCCCCTGCTTCAATTAAAGGCCCACCCCGCCATGTCACACACACACACACACACACACACACACACACACACACACACACACACACACACACGCTCCTGTCAGAATAATATGATCTCACTCGCACCCAGATGTGATCACACATACGGTAAAAAATGGCACTCACTTCAAAAAATAACTTCTTTTCACATCACGACATTTTAAATCGCTTGGAAAAATCTACGCCGACTCATATACTGCTGGGAGCCAAGACAGTAAAGCAGCTCACAGGGTCATTATAAGCATGAGACATATTAAAGGTCCCATATTATGCTAAATGCACTTTTTAAATGTGTTCCAACACATCCATGGGTCCACGGTGTGCCTAGAGACTGCCAAAATATAAACAAAAATAACAATCTCTCCTGTTCACACTCTCCCCCTTTCTGAAACCCCCACCCCTCCCCCCAATATACTCCAGTCAGAATTTTCCCCTTTTCTGACCTCACAAACTGGAAAGCCAGAAGCTTCCACTGTGCAGCCCACACCCCTATTTCTTATTGGTCCACGGCCCTGACAGACAGAGGGCGAGGCGTATCTGGCTTCGCTTCCGGACAGGGGGCGGGGGCAGCTCAAAGATTGTATATTTACGAGGGGAGCTGCAGCTCTTTTTAAAAAATAGGCCATTGTGAGATTAGCTGAACATCAGCATAGTACAATAAATTATCTGAAAGTTTTTTTCAGCAAACAATTAAAGAAAAACGTATTAGGGACCACTAAGACCATATAATATGGTGTATAATAGTACCGAAAAGTGTATAATATGGGAGCTTTAACGCCTGTTTCATTTGAAAGAAGTAATGGTTTAGAGAATAGAGGTGTCTGTACTATTCTGAAATGTCGGGACACTTTACTTTAAACCACCTTTTTTGGGGCTTTTTTGGCCAAAAGTTTCGATTTTTGGTCTCCATTGCAATTTAGTGTCGAGAAATAGACCCTTTTAACAAACAATGATATAAGCCACACTTGTGAACTGTGCATTTATAAAAACAGAACACTTCTTGGTTACTTAGGGTCAGCTGAGGTTGACCCTTTTTTCCTCTCTGGAGAACTTCACCGATTGCAACACATTTGTTGCAAGTTGACAAGCCAAGAAGACTGCTGTGTCAAAAATGGCATGTGATGGCCACTGTGGGAGGTAGAAATCAGAGCCAGTTCAATCAACTTGGAGGAAAATGAAGGTGAATGCATATTTCTGTTGGTCCCTAGTGGCGTCTCACTATAACCTGAATTTATGCTTATGTTCTCAAATGTCTTTGCCAGGTTTCCTATTGTTCTGGCACTACAGTATGGACAAAGACTATATACAAAGCAACCTGAGATCTTCACTAACGGTAAATGTCTTTTTCAAAATGCCATATTCCAATTGTGATGAAGTGGGAGCCACTTGCTATTCTGGGCCCCATGTTTGTGTTTGTTTGTATGATGGAGGCAGCTTGGTGCAGTACTTAAGAGTTGGGATATGTTGGAATAATGAGGCAGGCCTTTAAATAATGAAACAAAGGATGTAGAGCATCAATTAAGAGCCATTTGCCGCCTCGCATCCATCCCATCTTCTTTCCTTGTGTGTGTGTGTGTGTGTGTGTGTGTGTGTGTGTGTGTGTGTGTGTGTGTGTGTGTGTGTGTGTGTGTGTGTGTGTGTGTGTGTGTGTGTGTGTGTGTGTGTGTGTGTGTGTGTGTGTGTGTGTGTGTGTGTGTGTGTGTGTGTGTGTGTGTGTGTGTGTGTGTGATTTTGTGTGTGGGTTTTCTTCTGTCTGTTTTTCAATTTTTTTTTCAAATACATCCCGTGCGCGCGCTTGCACATGTCCTTTCTGCAAACACATTAATCAAATGGAGGGAACATCACGCTCTCTCCTCTGATATGAAAATGAGCCGTCCGGAACATTGAGGACATTGTCACCGTAATTGTTCTTTGACAGCCGCTCACGCACACACACACACACACACACACACACACACACACACACACGTATACACACGCACATGTACACACATGCACGCACTCACACGTCTAATCTTTAATTGCTTCCAAAATGTTTATGTCAAGATGGCGTTGTCCTAAGATAATGGCTGTGTGGATTTGCCTGGCCCCCACACTAATGGCATCTCCGTATTTAGCGCTTTCACATCAGCAGAGGAATCAGATATTTAGTGGCGCGCAGAAAAAGCTTGCTGCTATTGTTAGTGTTAATGTTGTTCTGTGTTGGACGCTGGCCAATTCATTAAGGAACATATCGCACCATGAGGAAATCTAGAGCACAGCGAGGCATAGCAGGAATTTTTAATCAATATAGCTAATGTGAGATTTTCAGCACGGCCGTTATTCTGTTTACATGCTGGAATGTTCTATTCTTCGTGTTGCTTTTGGCGCCGAATAGTTGTTTGCCACTGTGCGTCCAGCCCTTCAGCATTTGTTACTTACATTCCAGAGTTCATTCAATTCAGACTTATTTTAATGACAATTACAAAACGACGTTGGATAAGTTGCTGTTTTTTTTCCACATTCAGTGGGCTGTAGTAGAAAGTACTTTTACGTATACAGTACGTCACTGAACACAACATGTTCTCGAGAGGTGTAAAAATAGTCTTAACGATGGCACCTACTCACATTTCTTACATCCGCACGAAATACAGACAAAATCCATATATAAATTGTTTATTTTGACAATTTTATCCTTTGTGGATTTTAGTTAAGTCGCCAGGTAAAATGCTTCACTGCTTCAGAGCTATCTAACAAGGATTCTACTGACTTTGACACACCTCTTTAAGCTACCTGCATGCAGTAAGAACTCCGAGATCCT
Source organism: Ammodytes marinus (assembly GCF_949987685.1). NCBI lineage: Eukaryota > Metazoa > Chordata > Actinopteri > Uranoscopiformes > Ammodytidae > Ammodytes > Ammodytes marinus. Next base: position 9,325,088 of record NC_137228.1, read on the forward strand.
CATTTTTGGAACATTTAATTTGCAGATTTCAATGTCAGCCAGAAAAAGGGGAAAACGCTTGTATGCAAGGCCTTTACATTTTTCAATTCATCTACTTTGTAAAAAGCAAATCTGTCAGAGGTCTGAGCTCACAATCACAGGAACAGTGTGTGCCCCTGTTTATCCACACATTCCTTTTGCCTTCTCTGTTTCAATGCTAGCCAGATTTTCATGATTTTTCTTCAGCACATCATAACGTGTCACATTATAAAAAATGTATTAGTTGACGCTAGCACCATTTCTTTTTTTATTATTATAATTTTTTTTAACTTTATTGGCAACACAAAACGTACAAAGCAATTCTTCAGCACCAGTTGTGAAAAGTTCCTTCATCCATTTCCTCTTCGCGTAGTGTTTGTTTGTTTTATCTGGCTCATATGTGTGTCTTCTTATATGACCGCTCAATCTAACTTTGCATGCCTCACTAACGTCAACCCCAAGAAATCCATTATACGTTTGGTGTAAGATATTTTATACACGGCGATATAAAGTCGATGGAAAAGGCACTTCATTAGCATTTTATTGGGGATAGTTAGAAAAGTCCCTCTCACAAGTGGATGGAAATGTAGCTGCACTCTGTCACACACTTGCCAACTCTCTCCTCTCTCCATCACACACACACACACACACACACCCACACACACACACACACACACACACACACACACACACACACACACACACACACACACACACACACAGTCCTGATCGAGCTGCTGCGCCACTGATGACCTTGCTATCGTTTACAGCAGCTGCTAGTCCATTGTGTGCCGCGGATCAGCTCGGTTACCCTCCCCGCCAACCGCCGCCCACCGCACGCACGTACACACACACACACACACACACACACACACACACACACACACACACACACACACACACACACACAACTCACAGTGCAAACACTGCAAATGGCATCCCGGGTTTTCAGACCTCTGCCTAATTATCATGGTGCTGAAGCTGTCATGAAAAACCTATTGTGGCCGCGGCTGAAGCAAATCTCCTCACAAAAAAAACCTCTGAGAGATTGACATTTACTAAGTCGGAAAACTTGTGGAGGGATTTTTCTCTATCGCGGTCGCAGGGAGCGTAGAGAAAAGAGGGATATAATGTGTGGATAGGAGGACTGTAGATGCTTTCGCCCTCTTCCATATCTGGGTTGCAGAATAACAAGTGAATGATTTATGAACGCGAGCCCTTTTCCCTCAGCGAGCGGAGGATAGGATTTGAAGTGAAAGCGAAATGACAACAGGCTCAGGCACATTGTTGTATTTACTCAGCAGGAATTTCGGAGTGTAAACTGAAATAATGGCAGGTTAGAAAAAGCCTGGTGATCACAAAACAGTAACGAACTGTAGGGATTTGTCTTGGTGACATTTGACGAAAAAAAGCACGGCAGATTACTTAGAATATCAACACATACCAATAGTCTAGGAAAAATCTGCGTTACAAACTTTAACCACATATCAAGTCAATTAATTGGATGGTAACTGCAACTAAGAAACTTCCTCATATAAAACCGGGCAATGATGTCATCAAACAAACCATCATCTAAGGAGTTCCACATGGCTCAATATGTGGTCCACATTTATTTAACCTTCCCATGCATCTGTTCAGCCAAACAAAAACGAATACACCCAAATGTACTTGAGCTAGTTTTCATAGTTGCATTGAACAAACCAGTAGTTGGATATGGCTGACTTCCCTTCAGCAAAATAGATGAAAAGAAAGATAGTCATCCTTGGTGCAAAACAAGAAAGGATCAATGTCTTTGAAAACCAAACATCTAATCAGAAACCTTTGTTTTATCATGGATACAGATATAAATGTTTAATAGCAACATAAAGCCAATACCAACTTGACTACTTTCTTTTTATGATAATGATTCATGTCTAGGCATACATGGCTTAGAAAGACTTGTCCACACTTTAATTTTAGTCCAACAGGACTGCTGAATTTGTTTCAAGTCTTTTGCGTTGGCTTTCAGTTTCATTTAAATTTAAAAAAGAAAAATGTACTTCTTCTATTCTATAAAAAATCTTTCTATAGTTTTGGACCAAAATACATCTGTCTTTTACCAAATTGACCCAAATAGTTCTCCAAGCTAAACATGGAGAACCAGCATTTATTTAACACATTTTCAGAATACGATTTATTACTTATACTTCAATTTATCGTCTTAATTTATTTTCTTGTGGCTGGACACCTGTTTTTCTTATTTCATGTTTATCATGTATTATACAAAGCACTTTGAAAAGCCATTGTATATGACATGTCTTTTATAAATATGCTTACTTCGCCTTGCATATAAATAATGCACTGTCTCACAGATTAGTAGCTTGTCATATAGCTGTCTTTATACCCAGGGTCTGACTGGAAGTTATTTCCTTGGGAGGTCCTTTGGCACACGGGCAAGTGTTGTAATTTACGATAATTAAAAGAACTGGGACAAAATTGCATAAGCAGCAATACGCCCCAATGCTGAAAAGACAAAGAAAAAGTGAGTGCTACCCGCAAAAGTTGATCAATAGGTTAACAATTTACTTTTTGACTGACAGGTGATCTGAGGGAAGTGCATAGCAGAAAGAAAAAAAGAGAATGTGAAAGATTAATCCTTTTAGATACACTGAGGATGTACAGTCCAATACTTATGTCTAGCCAATCACCCCACCCAGCCATCAGTCTGTTGCTGGGTGGGTTTCAGCAGCATGGCATCCAGCCCTGCTTTACAAACCATTCCCAGTTTGGGTGTTTGACTTGCTTTCGAATTGAAAGCATATTGACCCCAGAGTAGGGGCGTTGAGACTCCGTAGCACTGTGGCCATTATTAATAATGAGCATTGACACACAAGGTGCTGGGGCTTAGACCATTCGACAAACAGCTTTGTGACCCCTCCGAAAAAAAAAATTAGAAAGCTATTGTCATGACCTTTTTAGATGGTATCCACCCGGGAACCTGGGATTGAAAATAATGAGTCTGGCTCCAGTCATTACCTGTAAGGGGAGGAGAGTGTGGCCTGCTGTCATAGAGCAATTGGATTACGAATACACACAATATGGTTCACAATGTGTTTGTTGTGTGTATTTGTGTGTGTGTGTGTGTGTGTGTGTGTATTGCAGACGAAAAGTTGACAATTGATAGCCTACATGCTTCTCTATTTTCAACTTTGTTTGCGTGTGTGTGTGTGTGTGTGTGTGTGTGTGTGTGTGTGTGTGTGTGTGTGTGTGTGTGTGTGTGTGTGTGTGTGTGTGTGTGTGTGTGTGTGTGTGTGTGTGTGTGTGTGTGTGTGTGTGTGTGTCTGCTATTTATTTTTAAATGTGGAAATCCAAGGCTTCTCTCTTTCTCTGCCTCTTTCTGTCGTCCCATTTCCGTCAAGTCGACATGTTCATTGTATGAAAGTTAAGGATAATGTTGCCAAAGCGTCAGTGTAAAATATCTCTCCATCTGTCTCTCTCTCTCTCTCTGTCTCTCACACATTTACACACTCTCTTGCCCCCTCTCTCCCACTCTTCTGGTGTGTTTTTGCAATCCACAGAGCAGACTAGTGGCGCTTTGTTGTGCCTTGCTGGTCCCCTTCCTCATTTGCCTTTGACAACACTGATAATCCCCCAACAAGATCCCCCATTCAAACCCCACCGCCTCCACACACACACATGCAAGTACATGCACGCACGCAATAACAAACATTTCCAGATGCTCAGAAACACATTAACACACACAAAAAAAACCTGCACACACAAATACAATCATGTCCACACACACACACACACACACACACACACACACACATACTAGGTGCCAACCATTGCCATGGCAACTCCAATCAGTAAAGGCTCCCTTTCCCCTATTACAGCAGAGATATGACAGTTTCTCTCTCCTGCTTCTTGCCCTCCTTGCGTTATGATTATTTCTTCTCGTTTTTTCATTCATCCCTCTTTCCCTGTGTACTTTATCCTCTATTTCATATCACCCACCTCCCCCTTTTTCTGCTTCTTCCCATTCACACCCAGTGATACAAATCAACACCACAAGTCGGACACAATATATATATATATATATATATATATATATATATTGTGTCCGATTTGTATATATTATTGTGTCCGACTTGTGTTCATTTCTGGTTTATTTTCCGTGCAAAAGGCCTGGGTCAGCATGATGGAACTTGCCTGAGAGGAGCTGCAGGCTGGCATGGCATACACAAAGTCACCGGTAACTTCAGTACAAGCTACATCTTGGCCAGGTTAAAAAGAAAAAACTCTCTTTTTTAAGTCTGGCTTGAATCCATTTCCATCCTATCTTTTGCTCCTTTTCAACTTAACTTTTCCCCCATGTTGAATGCAGAGCTTTTTATCCCCCAAGATAAGGCTGTGCATCCATGCATTGTCCGTCCCTGTTTGGAGTCTATTCTGCCCTCACACATTGGGCAAGAGGTGGGGTGTGTTAGATGAGTCTGCGTTTCTCAATCTACCTCCAATACCCACTGTGTTGTGCCAATGCAGGAAGTAGAATGTCCTATAGGAGGCTGCTAGAAGAGGTGTGAAGGTCAGGGTGGTGGAAGGACACAAAGCAAGTCTGGCAGAATCCTATGCAGAACCTTTTATCATTGTCCTGCAAATACTTCAGTAGTAGTAATGGTATTTACTTAAGCCACTTTCAGACTGGCCAAGAAACCTGCTTAAACCAGTTAACATCCGGTTTTTGTCTAGATTGTGATTGTGTGCAATTGGCATTTATTCCCAGTTCAAATTATAAACATGCCAATTTGTGCAATGACAAGCACCAATGTCCGCACGTAGCATAGCATTGCACCGTCAATTGAGGAACAAACAATATTATTTGTGGGTTGCAGCTTGCAACAGCGATTTTGTGCTTTACATTCAACACGTTTGAGACTTTTTTTATGTACAGTTTATTGGTTTGAAAGACGGACAAAAGTACAAGATATGATCAAAATTGGCCCCACTTTCCTTTCTTGATGCTTTCCTTCCAGCCAACATAGTGTGTCCTTTTCTCTCTATGATTAGGTTGGTTTGTTGGACATCCAAACCTCTCTAGTGTAATGGCTCATGAGATCCTATTCGGTGTGTGTTTCCCAAATCCACTGATATGATATGCTGTATATATCACTGCAGCGTGCCTTTTTAGTTTTCACTTCTCCCTGCCATTTGGATTTGATGGGCTGTGTGCAGACAGATGACTGACAGCTTATTCCGTTTTGATTGAGAGCTGTTTGCTTGTTGCCCGGTGACTCGGGGCCATTTTGACACGATTTGACAAAATGCAGGAGATGGATCCGCACTTTGGGAAATTATACTTAATGTGGCGACAAGGGGGTGTGGTGAAGCGGCGCTGTTTGTCATATATCAATCAAACTGATTGTCACTGTTGTTTTGCAAGTATGGATTTAGTGCAAACTTACAAACAACAAAGGTCACACAAAGTTGGAGGCACTTTGCACTGAGGCAAGGCTGGCCTGCATTGCAACTTCTTGACCCCCCGCCTTTCCTCGGCCCTCGGACCCCCCTGCCCCCTCCCCATCAGTGCCTGTTGAAAGGGCCATTTAGGGCCCATTCACATCAAAGGGCCCCTCACACACTTAATGGGGGCCATTGTTGTTCCCTCTTCAAAAGAAACAGAGGTGAGAGGCGGAGAGAGAAAGGGAAAGGAAGAGAATGTTCTGTTTTTCACATAACCCCTTGCACTCACCATCACTCTCTCTTTCACTCACTCAGTGAAAGAAAGACACACACACACACACACACACACACACACAAACACACACACACACACACGAACCCACGCACGCGCACACACACACACACACACACACACACACACACCGTTACTGCAAAGGATTAAAAAAAAGGATCAAGCAATTAAGTCTTGTAGTGACTCTTCAAATCATACATTCTTAAAATATTCACCTAATTAGATGATACATTCCTCTCTTTCCACTTCAAATCCACTTTCTTTAAGTACTTTTCTCCACTCCACTGACATACACACACAAACCCGAACTCTGAAAATGGAATTCATCTCAAGAGAATCCAAAGGGAAACACAGCCAAGTTTTTAAATTGTGTTTACCAGATTTTCACTAATGGGAATGTTCATAGGTAAACTGTGTGTCTGTGATGTTGGAGCAACGTAACAATAGCAACCATCAAACAGAAGCCGAAAAATTGATGATTTACTGTACAGCTCTTTTTATGAAAAGGCATTTTTTTCGAATGAAACACCCGTGCTGCAAATGAACTGACTTGAAATGAGTTGGTGACAAGTGAAAAGGAGGCAATGCAGCCGGCCCCTTAGGTGTTCCCTATCAAAAAAAGGAATCAGGCAAAAGGCTTTTGTCAGAGCGTCTCATTCAGGAAATGAGAATCATAGGTGAAATGAGGTAAAATACACCTTTCAGAGGAGCAGCGCTGCTGGTAAAATAGCAGCGACGGGATATATAAAGCTTTCAACCTTGACTAAACAGAAAATCAACATTCCAACAACAGTCTCTTTTAGTATCCCCGACAGAAACCTCATCTTCTCCCAATAAGTCTGCTTTACAGACCAGCAAACTGATATATTAGCTCAGCCAATGAGAGAGAGCCGCCCCGAGGAGACTCAATCATTGACTAATTAATTGATGATTCATTAAGAAATAAATAGTATTATTTGCCAGACTTTTTGACCTCGGGGGCAGGAGGAAATTCCCCATTATGTGTGTTTTGCACCACAGGAGCTACATGCATTTCCCTCATCAGATTTAGCCCTAGCTCGTAGTTCATTAAGCTCTATATCAGCAGGAGATATGTGTCTATATACATATATGATGTGCTTTTTAAGCCATCCGCTTAATGACTAGAAGGAGTTTTTACAATGGTTGACTGTTTCTGTCCGAAAGTTGTCAAATTAGACACACAAGTACACACATAACACAACGTGCTTTAGGATGACATCACTGTTTACACCACCACGTAGCCAATATTTTTAGTTGAAACTTTGAAAGCCACCATGTTCTGTTTGTGTACTCTGACTACACAATGAGTCAGTGTTTACCAGTCAATCTTGTGGCGTCCACAAAAGATAAGTATTTGAAACAAAAAAAAACAAGATACTCAAACTCCCTTAGGCCATGGAATATGGGATCAATTCACGAAAACAAAATACATTACATGTAATTATTCTACTGTATTACCCTGATTTTAAATGTACTTCCAAATAATTTAAAAATAGAAAAGTTCAGTTGAACTCCCTTATTGAATTTCTTAATCAAAGGAAGTGGAGACGTAGGATTAAAGCAGACGAAAGGATTCTGCTAATAGTGCAAGAGAACTTTTGAAACTCTTATAAAGCTTTTCATTTAACTTACCAAAGCTCCACTTACTGACAGTAATTACAGGGAAGTAAGGGCAAAAGTCTTTTAATATTATTAACATTTTCACCAAAATGTATGAAAAATATTCATTTGCAATTCTTCAGACAGAAATTTTAAACAGACAACACCAAGAGTTATCTTATCTAGGTCAGAGGCAAACATGAGTCAAGTCTGGTTTGGCAGTGACAGCAGTCACATGTTTCATTCATCATCATGGCGCTAACGTCTCGACAGAGTAATTAATATGGTATCAAATCTTATCCATAGTAGCCCAATCTCCCACTCCTACTCCCTCCATCCACTCTGTCATTTTGAAGAGATTTGATGATATTTCTTGAGTAACGAGCCATAGAGTTGTGGGCGGCTAATTAGATCAAGCTAAAGATGCCAAAAAAAATACCATCTCCTTGTGCCAATCCAGGAAAATATATTTTTTTGCCAGTTAGCTTGATGGTCTGTGGTCAGATTAAAAGTTTTCGAATGTAAATCAGTCTTGCTGCACACTGGGGGTGTTTAATTGCAAGTGACATTTAATACGCCACGAAAACTTGCACTAAAGGTGCAGTATGTAGAATATATTGGCATTTTTCAGAACAGACTTGGTAGAAATGGAATATAATGTTCATGAGTGTGTTTTAAATAATGGATAATCACTTGTTGTTGTTGTTGTTGTTTTTCTTTTATTTCCTTTGAATGAGCCTTTTATACCTACATAAGAGTGGGGCTTGTCACCATGGAGGCCGCCATTTTGCACTGCCATGATTCTACAGTAGCACAGAATGGAGAAAACTTAATGGCCATATGCATTTTTTAAGTGGGGTTCCTGGGGAAATGCACCTGTTGGAAGCTGAAGAAGAAGTACTATAGAATAAATAACTAAATACATCTTAACCTCATCACTTGATATTATGGAAAGGCTTGAGGCAGTGGTGGATGATGCCATCTTTAGTAACTAGCTTCTTGTCCTTGAAGGCCACAGTAGCTTCAGTAATTATCCGAAAGCGGAGGGGTCACACAGGGAGCATTGCATTCTAGAACTTTCACTGCTAGATGCCACTAAATATTCAGATATTACACACTGCACCTTTAACCTGCTCTGTCATAATCGACAATGAACTGCACAGGTGGGGTTACAGTCACAGGTGCAATTAATAAAGTAACTAATTAGGCAGGGCATTATGGCAGTAGAAAATACTCACTTCGGTCCAGAACTTAAGCACTAAGAATAAACTACAGCCCACCTTGCTCCAACCTTGGACTTGGATGTGATGTTCACTCAAAGGAATTTGGCTTGGAAGTTTTGAGGCTACAGTTTTTTATTTATTTTTATTTTTTACAATACATGACCACAACAGACCTGTCTCTAAACCACCACTATACTGGGAAGGTAAGAACATTGCATTCATTAATTTGACAGGCTCGTTTTTTTTTTTTTTTTTTTTTTTTTGCAAATATTCTCTTTGTTGCTGGGACTTAATTAGCCCACTGTTTGCTAATTAGTGACAGTGCAGTTGAAAACACAGGCATAGCAACAGTATATTTTAGCACCTAGCTGTTGATGCGCGCTACAAGTGACAAAACAGCTAGTTAGCGTAGCCTTGCTGATGACCCGCAATGTGAATGTATTAATTAAAAAGTACTATAAAAAAACCTTAAACCTGCGTGAATAATTTTTCTTTTTGTTCACATTGGGTTCAGCAGAAACAAAGTGAACACAACACTGACGTATTAAATAACCTTTTAAAGTTGATATAGGGAATTTGTTAGTTAAAGTTGCAACATTAGCATTCAGATCTAGGCATGGTTCAACTGGATTTCTTTTTGCCATTTTCCGCTAGTGATAGAATAAATTAAACGTATTGGGACCCAAAGCTATTCATTTATAAATGTGTTTTATTCCGAGCCTCCCCTTCCTGTTTTCTCTTTACCCTGATCCCGACCTTAAGATCCTGCGTGTGAAATGCCCTGTGAAGATCAGGCTGAGAGATCTGAGTGTTGTGTTTGCATATGTTTGGTGATGTGCAGTGAAGTGAGGCTCATAGATTAAACAGAGCTATTTGCATACACTGTCCTGGGACCAGGCAAGGCAACGCATTGAAAATGAGAATAAAGGAACAAACAATTGTTGAAGGTAAACTTTGAGCTAGTTCCTGTAAAGTGGAGAAGAATATATGTGTGTGTGTGTGTGTGTGAGTGTGTGTATGTTATGAAGGTGTTGAAATGACCTGTTTCTCCTTCCCCGGGTTAAAACTTGTTTGTTGTGTTTGCCCCCAGTCAGCCATAGATCATCATCCATCTTTACTTTGGTCGAGGTTGGCTTCACCTGAGGTCGGGGGCGTGTCTGATAACGCTTTTTGCTGCTATCTCTTTTTCTTATCGCTATCTAAATTACAACCAGCACAGCAGGGCCCACCTTAGGGGAGCCGCATACCAAACATAGCCCCCTGTCACCCATCCCCTATACGCCGCTTTGCACTGATGCCTGAGACTCAGCCCGGGCTTGATAAACACTGACAGTCGAGGCGAGGTATTTTTTCCGTGACTGACGGTTATTGACTATTGCGATACGGTGATTTGTTTCTGCTCCGCGCGGCACAATTGATTAGCCATAAAGGAAACTCGGGAGACACTTATTGGATTACTATTCAGAAAGATTGAGTGTCAGTCCTCCATCGGATTCCATATCTCATCCATCTCTCTTTCTCTCTCTCTCTCTCCGTCTTCCTCTCTTTTCAGAATATATTAGTCATTTTCAATAATACCGGGGCTGATATGAAGGCGTCCCCTGGCGTCTCTGTTTTGATATTCTATATCCACGGCTAAATAATGATGGATCTATGGGGGCTTGTCTGTCTGGTTCACCCGTCGGCCGCCTGTTCACCGATTTTTGAAAATAACTTCTTCTTAGCTTTTGTTCAATGTATTCTGTGGCTTTGTAAGAGGATTTGTAAAGAAAGCAAAAATCAGGCCTTATTAGAGACTTTCAAAAATATCAATGAAAAGCCTGCGTTACAAACTAAGCACACAAAGTGTACCATACTAAATTGGTGGAGTACCCCTTTAAGTATTTCCAATACCCTTCAATATAGAGATATAGAGACGATATCAATGTTCACACTCAAGTCAATGTCAACAACTGGTGTCATCTTATCTTTGGCTTTGTTGTATAATGTTTCCAAGTTATAAAGCAACACTCCCTTTTACCTTTTAACATGTACAGTATACTGTTTGGTAGAGCACTGTTCTGAAAGATTATTCCAAAGTAGGGTTGCAAAATTCCGGGAATTTTCAAAGTTGGAAACTTTCCATGGGAATTTATGGGAATTAACGGGAATTTTGGGAATTAACGGGAATAAACGGGAATTTACTAAATTTAAAGTAGCCCAAATGCACTAAATTCTCCTAACTATGTTATTTCAGTCCTGGCAAACGTTCTAGAGAGTAAAAAGCAGTTTTTCCAACTAAGTTTTAATATATTTATGAACATTTAATTTCAAATCAGATTTTTTTTTAAAGTTTATTGAGATACCCAACTTGATATCATAAATTGATTTTTACTAGACCAGGTTTACAGAGGCTTAAACTGTGATTTTAAATATAGTTGGGGACAATATATTTTAGCATAATCTTGACTAAAACAACCAGATTTTATGCAAGTACACTTGGCAAATTGCACATAGCACAAATCCTACTGCAGGGGTACTGAGGCCACGTCCCCTACATGCTCTGTGCATTCCTCCATCACATGGTAGGGGGGGCATTTGACTTTATTTATTGAATGGGTGGGGTCAGACAGATGAGTAATAATTTACTCAACATTCATCTTTTTGTTGTTCAGTGAAATTATTGATTGTTCATAAAATAATCAACTTGATAAAGTTCTTCTTACAAATAAATCTGTTCAAATGTAATGTTTTTTGATTGTATTATTTTGCATGGATGTCTGCCTATGACCAAACATAGTGTTTAAAAGTTTAGATTTATGGTTGGTTATGAAAAAAAATCATTTAAATTACCGCCATTTTGTTAATTCCTATAATTTCCAATTTTGAATATTCCCAAAATTCCCGAGCGAAAGTTCCCGTGGAAAGTTTCTGGAAACTTTCCGGTAATTTACCGGAAACTTTCCACCCCTTTGCAACCCTATTCCAAAGTCATCATTCTGTTCACAAAGGCCTCTGAAACTAAACTACAGATTTAAAAAAAAAAATATATAATTACCCATGAAAACCCACCCACAAACAGGTCACTTGCCAAAAATGTATTAATTAGCCGCTAACGTCCCTTGAAAGAAGCCAAATGTTTTATGAATCAACACAGCTCCAAATCTGCGCTCTCTGCCAAATGGTTGAGTATCTCTAATCAGGATCCTTAAGTTTCGAAAAAAAAAGACCAAATATGTCTGATTGAATTTGGGGGGGGGGGGGGAATGTTCACATAAATTACTAGCACATGTAAGATGGTATGTCTTGATGAAATGTTACAGACATTTAAAGCCTCATATTGGGTTCGACTACTTTCACTATTTCACTATACTACACACTAAGCTGATACACGGCCCTATTTCCCACTCCATCTCGTCTAAAGGAGACAAAGATATGGTCCATGTCGCGTCCACTGGCGCATATCAAGGTCAACCGGTGGCAAACAGGATGCACAATAAAGCAAATGTCATTTAAACGTGTGTGTGTGTGTGTGTGTGTGTGTGTGTGTGTGCACGTGTGTATTTGTGTGTGTGGGGTGACAAGGCGGCATTCACTTACACGACCGACACAGATGTTACCTTTAGTGGTCAGAAGGCTGTAAGTCAATTAGGTTTTGCTAATGGGGGCCGAGTGCTTAGCCGTCTCCGACATGCACACGAACACCCGACACACGCACACAAACACACACACACATAAACACACATAAACACACATAGGCATTGATAAGATTACCATGGTAATGTGAATGCACTAGGGTTAAACCACATTAAGGGAGCCGCCTTTCTCAAAGATCCTTTTGCTTTTTTTAAATCGTCGGCCATCTTCTCTTAAGTGCCCTCCTCTGTCGCTCTCTCTCTCTCTGCCTCCTTCTGTGAATAAGACTTCTCTTCTTTTGTGCTCCCTCTCTTTCTTCATATTCTTTCATTCTCCTGTTGCTCTTGACATCCCAAACTTCCCTAACCCATCTGTCTACCCCATTATTTGTCTTTCTCTATGTAATCGAATGACTCGGTCGCATGGTTTTCCTAAGGAGTAGGCCTACTTACATTTTTTTTTAAATCCAATATTTTATGTATATATCAATAGTTAAGCGTTAGACCCTGTGTTTCTTTCTTTCCTGCTCTGTTAATAGGCATGTTGCTAGCTATGGTGGGCCCCCTTTGTTTACATACCTGTTTATGGAGCATATGTTGTGAATAAACACCAGCTTTTTAATTTTTTCAGCGCACACAGTGCGAACAGGTAGTGGATCATGAGGAGATATTCACTGATTTTGACAACACGAATCACTGACTCTACCTTTTAAGTAAATGGGAAATTAAAAGCTATATGTACACTCAACAAAAATATAAACGCAACACTTTTGTTTTTGCTCCCATTTTTCATGAGATGGACTTAAAGATCTAAAATTCATTCCAGATACACAATTGTACCATTTCTCTCAAACATTGTTCACAAATCTGTCTAAATGTGTGATAGTGAGCACTTCTGCTTTGCTGAGATAATCCATCCCACCTCACAGGTGTGCCACATCAAGATGCTGATCTGACATCATGATTAGTGCACAGGTGTACCTTAGACTGTCCACAATAAAAGGCCACCCTGAAATGTGCAGTTTTGTCTCACAGCAAAATGCCACAGATGCCACAAGCATTGAGGGAGCGTGCAATTGGCATGCTGACAGCAGGAATGTCAACCAGATCTGTTGCTCGTGCATTGAATGTTCATTTCTCCACCATAAGCCGTCTCCAGCAACTTCGCACAGCCATTGAAGAGGAGTGGACCAACATTCCACAGGCCACAATTGACAATCTGATAAACTCTATGCGAAGAAGATGTGTTGCACTGCATGAGGCAAATGGTGGTCACACCAGATACTGACTGGTTCTGAGTCCCCAGACCCCCAATAAAGCAAAAAAAATGCACATTTCAGAGTGGCCTTTTATTGTGGACAGTCTAAGGCACACCTGTGCACTAATCATGATGTCAGATCAGCATCTTGATGTGGCACACCTGTGAGGTGGGATGGATTATCTCAGCAAAGCAGAAGTGCTCACTATCACACATTTAGACAGATTTGTGAACAATGTTTGAGAGAAATGGTACAATTGTGTATCTGGAATGAATTTTAGATCTTTAAGCCCATCTCATGAAAAATGGGAGCAAAAACAAAAGTGTTGCGTTTATATTTTTGTTGAGTGTATTTATGACCTTCTTGTCCCGCTTCAGTTGCAAAACAATGGCTTTGAGCTTCAACCTACATGGGATTTTAAAGAGATGTATAAAATCCTTGGAGGGAAAATACATCATACAGGAAAAAAAACTTGCCCATGCATTGCACAGCATAAATGGCTAGATGAAAATGACCCGTAGATGATGTAATGTGCAAAATGTCTTTAGTCACAGTTTCAGCGTGCATACACATAATGCTTAAGTGCCTGGCTGCATACGTTAAAAACACGATTCTTCTTCTTACATTTTGCTAGCAGTTGGACATAACTGTGTGGCTCCCAGGCGTGCAGGACTTTTATCTGAGAACACCCCCCCAACCAAAAGAAACTCTCTCCTCTCTCTCTCTCTTTCTCTCCCTTTCTCTCACTCTCACTCTCTCTCTCTCTCCATCTCCCTCTCTCTCTCATTAGCATGCACTGGTCCTCCCAAAGCTTACTCTTGCTGGTTTTCCATCTTTCCTTCAGAGGCCCAAGAGTGATAAACACCCCGCAGAGTAAACTAGGCGTGGAGGATGGCCCTCTTGTCTTTTTTATTATTGCACTTAATGCCAGCACTAATTTCTGCCACGATGCAGTGCTGGGTTGAAACCTTCACACACCATGTCAGGGAGAGGGGGGGCTCACTTTTTGTACACACACACACACACACCCATATACTGTACATATACACACACACAATGACAAACAGAGAGTGCAACAAAAAGAAACACACTAAGATATACTAATGCACAAGCCCAGATGCACACTAAATCATTTTTAGTTCATTCATTCATTCATTTTTCTTAAATCAACAGCAGCTTGTATGTCAAGCAGCAGAGATTTACTTTATTTTGGTCATTTTTCAACTTATAGACAATACACTCAGTCGAAATTTAAACACACCATAAATAACTAGGATGAGATAGGGCGTAAAAAGATTGGCAGCGAAGTTTCGACACAATTGTCATTCCATTGTTCATTGAAAAGTGCTCAACTTGTAAGGTATTGTACTGCGGCTTGTAAAATATGTGTAGTAAGCCCCCTCCCTCTTTCTGGTCTACACACTAAAAGGATGGGCGGTTTTCTTTTCGGAGGGAGCGGGGTGGGCGAAGGTCACTTTGATGTGACTTATAAAGATGCACAGCAGGCCAGTGGAAGGAGATGAAAGAGAAATAGATCCTGCACGGTGGAGGGAGACGCATTTCACATTTCTCTGTCTTCCTCCCTTCTGAGACGCTGGATAATGATGCTGTGTCACAAACAAGAAAGGTGGCCGGGGGGAAAGAGCTGGGCTTCTTGCAATTAAAGTGGGCAAACAACACTGAACAACAACATGTTCCTAAACAGAGCCGAACAACAGCTATACAGTATACGGCCAGTTGTGAACGCGTGGCCATCTTGAAACAAGCTAAAGGCTCACATCTGAAGCAGGTTGATAAATGACCAGTCCATCAAAATGGGCCATTTGGCAAATTCTTGTTCATCCTCTGTGACTTATTTACTGAATGATTTAATGCCTTTGTTTTCACTGCAGTCGGACATGCTTTGTGATTAGGCAGCTTACAGCCCTTTTAGATAGCTGTCACAAGTGCAGTTTGTTGCCTGCTTGCTCATGTTAATGTCCTCCTATCATTTTAATGTACGCACAATCTAACAAGCCACTTTGTGTATGTTTACACCATGTTCCCAAAGGTTGCCTGCAGCTTTTATACAGCCTGGGCTGGATGCGGTGGCCTGCCCCCAATAGGCTCAGTGGTGTACTGCAAATGAATCATCCTCCACTGCAAATGACCTGTGAGTATTCATTGGATAGGATACAGCTGTGTCATGCCTCTTGCTTGAAAGTCATTTTAGCAACCAAGTAAATGTCACGTTAAGTATGTTCATGCTTACAACAACACTGATGGA
>NC_137228.1:9343321-9390821 GCF_949987685.1 Ammodytes marinus
TGGTTCTCCCGTGGACTGTTGCCCTCCATTAGCCATGCGTTGACCCAATGTTTTTGGGGGTTGAGAGAGCTGACGCTGGGGGCAGAGATGTTGACAAATGGGCCGGAGGAGTATCAAATGACTCTTAGGGGACTAGGAGAGTGGGGGGGGCAAAACAGAACAGAAAGTGACCCAGTGTTGCTTGAAGGTTTTATTGAGGTTGTGTTTTCTCTATCTCTCTCTCTCTCTCCACAGGGTTAAAGGTGAAGTCAGTGATTCTGGAGAACGCTTGTTGTCAAAAACCAAATCAGCTAACTGGCCATACTACGTATGTATGTGCTGAAAAAAAAATGGTGTTAATACACGGCCTAGGCTCTTTAAATAGGTACGTAAACAAAGGGGGCCCACCGCAGCTAGCATCAAGCCAGTTTTTACAGAACCTATATTAATACTGGATTTTTTTTCAGCGCACAAGCGGTACGGACAGGTTAGCGGATCTTAAGGGAATATTCACCAACTTTGACGAAGACGGGATTTTGGCAACAAGCGTCCTCCAGAATCGCAGACTCTGATCACTTGCTTGCTCATCGATAAAATATTTTATTCAAAGTTTTTCTCACAAAAACGCAAACACTGTTACTCACATTTAGCTCACATGCATGAACAACTCCGCAAAGACTGGTTTGAGTGGACCACAGATAGTATATAAAAGGAGTGGACCCCCGGTGCCCCCAGAGGCTCAGATTAGCCAATCACGATGACGCATTGACAGCCGCTGCACCCCTTGAGGTAGAGGCGGGCTTTAAAAGATGAGTGACAGACTGTAAGAAGGCCGTGGGTTGGTGGCATCTAGTCAACCTTGGGGGGGGGGGGGGGGGGGGTCAGCAGCAGGGGGTGACAGTTGATGGAGGTGACAGACAGACAGATAGGCAGACAGTGACACCAAGACCTGTCATACAACCTTGTGTCAAGGGCATAGCGGTCCTTTTGTTGACATTTTCTAGCCTACATCTCATGATCTAAGGACAATAAAAGGCTTATTTTTTATGTTTATCACCATCATCTAATGCTCTACGAGGCACCAATGTTAAAGGTCGCCTATGATGAAAATGCACTGTTTCACATGTGATAGGCCACACCCCCAGATAATCCTGAATCTAACTGGCAGTAAAATTCAAACCGCTGCTAAGATTCACAGCCAATCAGAGCAGACTTGGCTTTAAAGAGAAAGGCTCTAAAACTGTGCGTTTCAGACAGAGGCTGAAAAGAGGAGATTCAGCAATTCAGGCACTTTGAGAAATATTACAATCTAGACGAATTAAAACATTTTCTAGTAGAAACCCAAATTACAATGTTTGAACCTTAAACAAGTTCAATATGTCACCTTTAAGTTCAGTTCCCTTCAAAAAGAGTGCCATGTGTCCTGACCTTTTAGGAATGCACCTTCGCCCTGTTCCAAATAAAGATGTATTATACAGCCAGCCTGGCCTCAGCCCCGTCCATTACATTACACCAGCCGGTAACACAAGCCATAGGCAGGGCACATGGGGCTGGACGCTGCCTGCCTGGAGAGAGAGAGAGAGGCCTTTCTCTGCAGATTATTTTGGGCTCGCTTACTGTGTCATTACACGGCCTCCCGCTCTGTATTTAGGCCCTGTTGATTGCAGGGCGGCTCAGATTGGGCAGGGCAGAGGTGGGCTTGAGTCGTGGGGCTTTTTTGACATTGGCTGGGTACGTTTTCATGTGTTTAATGTGGTGAAAGGCGGCCCTCGCATGCGCCCGTTCACTGCATGTGCAACCACCACCACCACCACCCCCCACAGTCGGACACTCCTCCCAGTCTTACTCCTTCTTTCTGGGGGTTTACTGTTCCTCAGCTCGCCCCTCTCTCTGTTCCTTTTGAAAACAGCCCTAGGAGAAGTTCCTCTCCATGCTTTACCATTACAATGTGGCTTATCTAGGCCTTATCTGTGGAAGACTTTATATCTGTGGTATCTTCTGAAAAGGGGTGTGTGTGTGTGTGTGTGTGTGTGTGTGTGTGTGTGTGTGTGTGTGTGTGTGTGTGTGTGTGTGTGTGTGTGTGTGTGTGTGTGTGTGTGTGTGTGTGTGTGTGTGTGTGTGTGTGTGTGTGTGTGTGTGTGTGTGTGTGTGTGTGTGTGTGTGTGTGTGTGTGTGTGTGTGTGTGTGTGTGTGTTAGAGAGAGAAGAGGGGTCAAAAGAGAGCGTGGGCGCGTGCACGTGCTCTCTCTCCCTCTCCTCCATAATCGGCGACCGACGGGAGGAGGCGGAGCTGAGGCGCAGCCACTGTAACGCGATAGCTGCTCGGCACAAGAAGCGCGATCACTCACACACACACACACACACTCTCTCTCTCCCTCTCCTTCTCTCTCTCTCTACACACACCTCCCAGACGCGTACACAGGGCACACGCCGGAGCGCAGGCAGTACGGGAGTCGCTACCAAAGGGAGACAGTCAGACACACACACAAGGGGAAGAGTAGCGGTGCCGCTGGAGGTGGCACGATTACGAACGGTCTTTTTTGGAAGCAAGGACGCACCACGTTTTATTCTGTTGTATTCTGTGACTTAAAGCTTCTGACACTCCGACTGAGGCTTGCGGGGCTTCGAGAGTTTTTTTTACTGGGGCTTTAGCCTGCTATACTGCCGATACCCTACAAGGAGAGCCTACCCTCCCTCGTGTGCGCAAAATACGCGGAGACGCAGAGAAGGAGATAACGGGAGACTGGGTTCTTCTCGGTTGGGGAACTTGACGCACCCCGGAGCCGCTGTTCAGACACACTTCAGAGCGCAGTTCTATCGCCCGAAGCCTCAAAGGCTGAGGAGCACACACCGTATCGATCAAGGAGTTTTGTTCATTGTTTTTGTTTTTTGGAGGAGGTGTAGTGGCATGGACAGACGACTTCAAAAAGCCCAAATGTCTCTGAATTTCTTCAATGACATGTAGTTGGCACAGTTTCCTCCCACCAATGGTTGAATAAACGCCGTGGGATTATTACAGAAGTGACTGTTGGTCCTAAAGGGGTGTGGATTTTTTTCATTTCTTTTTGGAGGAGCAGTAGAATTTATATCCAAACGAGGTGGAAACATTTAAAAAGAACTTCAAAGCTCGCCACGAGTTTTCTGCGTCAATCCAAGATGGATTTCGCCTCGTCCTTGATTGGATTTTTAACGGCAATGTGTCATCTTGCGTTGAGAGTCAGAGGGCAAGAAGGTGAGTTTTACTTACTTACTTGGTCTTCTTTGGACGCGCGCGCATGGTCTGTCTCAACCCGAAGTCAAGATTTGAAAGGAAACAACATATTACAGAAGCATGAATACAGGATAGACATCCTATTCATTCATCTATTGGGCCTATGCATAACTAATTATTTCACACTTTAAAAATCGTTTTTTCAAGAGCTCCTTGTCATGTGTTTCGTATTATTTACACATTCGCGCCTGACTGGATGAAACCAATTATGTGATAACTAGATCAATTTGTCTCGTGTTCTGTCGGAAATATTCCCCTAAATATGCTATATGGAAGATTGAAATAAATGCAAATGTACTATAGAAGCTTAATGGTGACTTGTTTTCAATTAAGTCAGTGACTCATTCAGCCCCCCGTGCCAAGTCAGCTGTCACACGTTCACAACTAGCGAACTTAGCCGCTTTGATGAAATATTTAGAAGATGGGAAACAGTTATCTGTCCCGGCTCGACTGTGAACATTGCGATGAGTACGCCGTCAGGCTCACTAGATTGTGAATGAGGCGGATCACATGGAGGCTATTGAAAATGCTAACACATTGTTTACCCCGAGTTGTCCGTTGTTTTCCCTATTTGATTCAATTATTCATCGAGGGAAATAAACGAAACCGCGTTGCTGATATTTAAAAACAATGCCTCTCCACATGGGATTAGAACAGGAGTTGGCTGCATGGGCGATAACCTATTATTATTGATTTTGTCCCCAAGAAACCGTGCGTAAAAGAGATACTGTCACAGCGAGATTTGACTAAAAGGACTGGAATCATCATTAAGGATTGTCTACCTCCAGCCAGCGTCCCCTGTATTATGCCTCGTGCTCCTTGTGTGTGTGTGTGTGTGTGTGTGTGTGTGTGTGTGTGTGTGTGTGTGTGTGTGTGTGTGTGTGTGTGTGTGTGTGTGTGTGTGTGTGTGTGTGTGTGTGTGTGTGTGTGTGTGTGTGTGTGTGTGTGTGTGTGTGTGTGTGTGTGTGTGTGTGTGTGTGTGTGTGTGTTTGAGGGGTGAAGGCTTGTGGTGGCTGGGCACCGCCAGCTCCAGGCAGGCGGCTCACTGTCAGCTCCTTGCAATTTTTCAGCATTCAAATAACAATAAGATGGGAGATAATATAGTGTGGAGTGCAGTGCAGAATAGCAGCCCCTGTAGCGTGTTTGAAGATCCGGAGCCTTGCTTTACGGCACTTAAGCAGGACGAATTCTTACCGTATAAAGCATGGAAACGGCACTGTGGGAATAGTGTCCTTTACATATGATTACACAGAGAGCTAAGCTGACGCGTGAAACAGCGCCAAAATGTCTTTGGAAAGCCTAATTAAATACGGATTTAGGCTATACCGTCGGGGGAGCATAGCGGTCCATCTGGTGACATGATCAAATTATTCTAGAGTCGAGTCAGTAGTGAGTTATTTTGCTTCATTCTGTCTGTCACCAGAAAGGTGCAAGGTGCAGACATGTTGGTGGGTAAAGTGTGTTCATGTACAGCGGGGTGAGTGACGCTACTGGTGTGGTGATGACACATGGCCTCTCGCCCGCTCATCCTTGTAAGGCACACTTACCCAGGCTACTACTAGTATTCATGTTGCTCCTACTGTGGATTGACTCTGGGTGTCACAGTATGTATGTTTTGTGGATGTGCGTTTTTTACTCGCTTGTGGCCAGGTGGAGTTCATGCGTAAAAACGGAAATATTTGCCATAGTATATCTAACGTGTTCTTTATGTTGGGTGTCTATTATACTTAAATCATTCTTATTCAAATATCTTACTTTGTGGCATATTTATATTTTTTCTTGTTTTCATACATTGAGTATTACTAATTTCAATATAGTTTGTATGCCATTTGTATTCTAGTCAATCCCTTTTTTATAGAGTCTACTCTAGCCTATTGCTGCGGTTCTTTTTCACCCCAGCGTAGGCGGCTGACGAGTTGTTCATGATCCTATGATGACTCTCTCTCCAAGCCCTTTACAGCAGCAACCACCCGCTGCTGCTGATGCTGCTGCTGCTCCGCCCCAAATGGGTAGCCAAGCTCTGTTCACTTCATATGGGTCTCTCTCTCTCTCTCTCTCTCTCTCTCTCTCTCTCTCTCTCTCTCTCTCTCTCTCTCTCTCTCTCTCTCTCTCTCTCTTGTTTAGGCTATACTTGTTTGAAATAGGACAGTCATCCCCAGCCATCATTGCAAATTGTGTGTGTGTGTGTGTGTGTGTGCGCGCACGCGCGTGTGCGTGAGTGTTTTACTGGCCTGCCTTGTGTACCCGTTGATCAGAGACAGATGTGGGCCTCTTGGCAGCCGTCAGGCAAGCAAGAAGCTATCCCCCCGTCCACAGCTCTCTCTCTCTCTCTCTCTCTCTCTCTCTCTCTCTCTCTCTCTCTCTCTCTCTCTCTCCACCGTGCCAAGACACTGCACCGAACGTCCCTGCCTCAAGAGCCACATTACACACACGCTTTGCCAGAGAGGAAGAGAGACACTGAAAGACAACAGAAGGGACGGAATGAGGGATGTTCAGAGAGAGCGACAGTAGACTCTTGGGATATACATAGATTTTAGGTTACTGCGAAATACAGTGTGGAGAATGGAAGGCAGATGTTATACCAAAGGCTCAAGAATAGTGAAAAATGGCAAGCCATAACAGGGATTTGTTATGCGAATGGGGGGGGGGGGGGGAGGGTGCATCAAACAGAGTGTGTGACGAGAGGGCAACTTCAAAGCGCGCGAGGGGTCACGGAGTTAAAATGGCACTGGACTTAGTGGGAACAGATCGCTTTAAAGGGTTTATGAAGTGACACCAGCGTCTGGGGGGAAGAGCAAGCTAAGGCAGGGGTAAAGCTGTGGAGGCCACAAACAAAAGAAGCATAGAAGAAGTGTATCTACTATTTTAAAAAGAAAAACTGACTTTTCTGGTACAAAATGTGATGCTCCAGAGAAAGTTTAAAGCTGTGCAACGTAATTATGTATTCACTGCACACTGCCATGTCTAAATAATTAGCCGAATTTCCCCAATGTAGGGGGGCAGAGAGAAGAGACCCAAAAATAGTATTTAAGAGAAGAAGTCTAGTCTAGTCACAGTCGAATTGAAATGGAATGGTTTTGTGGACAAAATGCCAGTAAAAAATAATATATATTTTTTTTAAATTTAAAATAGTAGTAGTCTTCCAAAAGAGGTTCCTTTTGCTTTTGATGCTGTTTTTTTAACAACTTGATACATTTCCAGAAGCACACAGATTTTCTCTTAAAAAATATAACACTTTTTGGAAACAGAATTCTTCACGCCCCGAGGCATCTCAGCCAGAAACATCTGCAAGTGTAAAAATCCGACACGGCTCTGCAAAGCAAATGATCCATGAAAGACGTCTGCTGCTTTGGACAGTTCCAGTGGTGAACCCTGCTGTTGGCCCTCAGTCGGTGGCTATGCACCACGTGGGATAGTAGAATAGTAGAGTGTCCCTTTTCATTATTCTCAAGACTTAGCCACTATAGCTAGCTAGCCGAGACACTTCCCCACTTGCACGTGTACTGTAATCACAATAGTTTGACTCTGTGACATGTTCATCAATTTACTCCCTTTACCACATTAATATTCAGGCCATTAAGCAGCTCATTTGCATGTTTATTGAGTGGGCTGTGTGTGCATCCTTCGCCCAACCTATGGCATCCCCACTTCCTCCAGAGTAAGATTTCTACTCATTTAATCATTTGTTTCTTTCCAAATCTTAGCTATACTGGATGAATGGACTTGGTTGGTCTTTTTCTATTATTTTTTTTTCTTCTCTCAAGTCTTTTATTCCCTTCTCCCCCCTTGCCTTTCGATTATTTGCATTTCTCTGCGTTTTAATCTGGCCCCACCGGCCTCAAAGGTATCAGCTACCGAAGGAGAGAAAATAACAGAACAAGGTCACCTATTAGCATTCATAGCCAAAGACAAAAACAAGAGCAGCCGCGCTCAATACCAGTCAGGTATGAGAGTCACGCCAAAAGCCTTTGCAACGGCCCACCACGCTCGGGGTGGAATTAAAAAACAAGACCCCCCATAAATAAAACAGAGCCGGGGTCTTTCACTTTCTGCCACATTAGCCCTCCCTGCACAGGGGGGGGGGGGCTCTTAACGGGCGCTCGGGGACGTCTTTACACTGGAGCTGGAGGGGGGGGGGGGGTTAAGCATTGTCAAAGAGGAAAAGCATTTTTAAATGAACTGTATACTTCACGAGCGGCGGTAGTTAAAGAGGGGTCAAGAGTGTGGATTTTAAAGAGGAGGTGCAATTTTTTTTGTAAGGACTGCAAGTCTTCCGGAAAGGTTACAATGAAAGGTAACATTCTGTAAGAGGGAGGGGAGTGGGTGGGGGGTTAAGAATGGCAATACATCACAGAGGCTTTTGCTGCAAAGTCCCAATTCTTCACAGCGGAACCCTTAGTGAAAAAGGGCTTCCGAGACAAAAGGGCGTGCACCAAAGGGGAGAAGGAGATATGATACTGTAGTCAGGTAGAGTTAAGGATTAGACCCCCCCACCCCTAGGCATCAGCTACCATCTGTTTACCCGATTGATCCATTGAACCATTGATCAGCAGCAGGCCCCGGCTCTGTGCATTTAGCTGATTAGCATGGGGGGGGGGGGGGGGGGCACTTATCCTGTTAGGGATGCACGGACTGAAAAGACAGAAAGAAAAGGACACCAACGGAGAGGAAAAGAGGATTTGGGGGGGATATTATCTGCCTTTGGTGTAGCTTCTGTTACTTCTTTTAACACTGCTTTAACACAAAGAGCAATTGTCCTGGTTTTGAAGCATTTCCTAGCTGATTGGGTTTTGTTCTTCTTCTTTTTTTTAAATTCAAGTAGATAACTGATTCCACGCTATTTTGAACTCTAAGCCAGGAGTGAGAGGATTTCATTCTTTTAACCATTTTGAAGCCATTGTGTGGGTGTGAATTCCATCTTAGACAATGCAGGCTCTAATTTCCTCACCAGTTGCTCCAATGCCTCATAATGTAAATTATACATTGTGTTGCTTTGAGTACTGGGTGACACTTGTGTACTCTTTTAGCTCATACATAATACATACTAGAAAGATCACAAAGATCTATTTCGGGAATAGCATTCAGATATGTTCAGTGTTTTTTTTCTAGCTGTTTTCTTCCCCCGTGCACTCGGGAAACCAAACCTACCGAGGAACGTGTGTAGAGTTTGGAAAGGCCTTTTCAATCCCAGGTGTCTTTTTCTTCCTCATCCTCCTCTTCCTCGTCTCCATAGGTCTAGTCTAGTGTGGAAGTGGCTGAGATTAAAAGCAGTTTGCAGATACAACCCCACATGCTCTTTGACTGAATGGATGAGTGCTGCCCACTCTCCTCTCTCATTCGCTCACTCTGGGGCGATAGCACTTTTTAATTAAGGTGGGGGGAGAGAGAGAGAGAGAGAGAGAGACTAGGAATGATAGAGGGATTTATCAGCGTCTCTCCTCAGCTTATCCCAGAGCGTGACGCCATACTTCCTCGATAAGGCGGCTAATAGAAATGAGAGAGCGGCGCCGTGCACACACACACACACACACACACACACACACACACACAGAGCACCAAACGTGAGCTAAGACATGCAGACATATGCACATTTTCCCCAGATATAATGAAGATAAAGGCTCACAGCGGGCACAAAGACGTCTCCGGGTTTTTACTTGATGAGAAGTGACGAGAAACTGTGCGCACACGCAGACACACACACACACACATACACACACCCACACACACTTAACATGCGTTTCATAGACACAATCTGCAAAAGAAGAAAAAACTATGTAGATACATACACGCATTTATAGAATTTCTGCTGCATTTCAGTTCCATCCGCACAATACTCCGAATAATATTGTAAAAATACACTTCCGCAAATACACTCACACTCTTACATACTGTGTACACTCGCATACATACATAAATAGTGGTGACATTGTTCCCATGTAATAGGATTTTGGTCCCTGCATGGTACGAACAAATCAAAGTTCAAAGTTCTGCTCCATATCAGCGGTGACAGGCAGCCTGGCAGTGTGGCGCAGGAGATGTTTTTTATACCCTTGAACACTGTCCTATCTCATTTCTGGAAATATTTGAATCCTGTCTGTTGTAATGTGATTGGTGGACTCAAATAAAGAATTAAAATGTGTGTGTGTGTGTGTGTGTGTGTGTGTGTGTGTGTGTGTGTGTGTGTGTGTGTGTGTGTGTGTGTGTGTGTGTGTGTGTGTGTGTGTGTGTGTGTGTGTGTGTGTGTGTAGACAGATTGGCTCCTCTAGTAGAAGAGACAGTGTAATTCATGAAGCTCGCCGGCAGCCCCTGAGTGCTTCCCCTGTGTGTTACTACCCACCCAACACCACAAGTTGTGTATTCACCGGTGCACAAACTCACACACACACATATTCATATTTTGCCATTCAAGCAATTAGCTAAAAAATACACACCTCCATCATCACAATCGAAATATCTTCTCACAATGGCAATCGCACACAGACACACGGACCTACTGCCAGTGCGTGTGCGTGCGTGTGTGTGTGTGTGTGTGTGTGTGTGTGTGTGTGTGTGTGTGTGTGTGTGTGTGTGTGTGTGTGTGTGTGTGTGTGTGTGTGTGTGTGTGTGTGTGTGTGTGTGTGTGTGTGTGTGTGTGTGTGTGTGTGTGTGTGTGTGTGTGTGTGTGTGTGTGTGTGTGTGTGTGTGTGTGTGTGTGTGTGTGTGACCCAGTGGGGTCAGTGTCTACAGGGATCCGCCGGATAGCAGGCATGTCTTAATGAGGCTCGTCAGGCTCTCGGTGCAGCACACACACACACACACACACACACAACCTCTCTCTTTCTCCCTACGCTCACTCACTGCATCTTCCTCTCTCTGCATGTCACTCCCTTCCTCGCTCGTCCCACCTATGTCCTCGCGGCCGCCTGTCATACACCAACCCCACCCAACCGCATTCACCCAATCAATTTCTCCACCTCTCTCTCAATCTATCTCTCATCCTTGCAGTCTCTCTACCTCCTTTTCTGCCTGTAATCCTGTTCTCCCCCTTCCCTTACCAATCCCCTCACACAAACACACAGACACACACACACACACACACACACACACACACACACACACACACACACACACACACACACACACACACACACACACACACACACACACACACACACACACACACATACACATCCTCCCTCTTCATCCATCCTTGGAGGCCACTGAATGGGCGGCTCAGGGGGAAAGAAAGTGTCGAGGCAGCAGGATTCTCCCCCCAAACGGCTTAATCTGCCCAGGCTCCGCTCGCTGATAGCCTCCCGCACACACACCGTCCCCTCCATAGGCTCCTCAACAATGACTTGTCTGTCTGCCACGGCCACAGCAGATAAAGACATGTCTCTGTGCGTGTGTGTGCGTGCCTGTGCGTGCGTGTGTGTGTGTGTGTGCGTGTGTGTGCGCGTGTGGGTGTGGGTGTGGCTTGATGTCTAATTTTTTTATTTTTTGACATTCCCTGCTATCTTGTTTAAAAATCTTCAGTTAGCAATTTTTCCACCTCTGTCCGCCTTTGTGATTGACAGACCCTCTGTATGTATTTGTGTGTGTGTGTGTGTGTGTGTGTGTGTGTGTGTGTGTGTGTGTGTGTGTGTGTGTGTGTGTGTGTGTGTGTGTGTGTGTGTGTGTGTGTGTGTGTGTGTGTGTGTGTGTGTGTGTGTGTGTGTGTGTGTGTGTGTGTGTGTGTGTGTGTGTGTGCGTGGGTGGGTGGCCGCTTGTACATGGAGCAGTGTGTGTGTGTGTGTGTGCGTGTGCACACAAACGTGTGGGAGTTCATTTAAGCATGCAACTGTCTTCATGTGTGCGCACATGTATCCCGACTTGTGCATGACACACTGGTGTGTGTGTGTATGTGTGTGTGTGGGCGGCTGGAGTCACACACTCGCAGCAAAAATCACCGGCAGCTGTGTGTGCTGCTCTTGCTGGTGAGAGCGTGGGCATGGCTCCTCTCCAGTAACACAAAGTAAAGGAAACCATCTCAGCTCTATCAAATGTCAGAGAATCTTAAGTGTGCCTTTTAAACACAATAGGCGGTGGAAATGTCATCACTTGAAGGGTCTATTACACTTCAAGGCTTTTGCTGCTGTTTCCCCCCCCCTTTCTTTTCTTTTCCCAATCCTTTATTGTTTTTTTCATAGATTTTTTTGAAAGAGAATAGCAACCCATTTGTGTCAAGAAAAGCTTCAGCTCAGAGGCACGAGTGGTTAAGTCCAACATTTGGGTTGTTGCATTGTCAAAGCTCTAGTACATACAACTTCAGGCTTCAGTTTGTGTCCTAATATAGCACTTTTATTTCCCTCTGTGTGCTGCTTTCGCCTGGCTACATTATTAAGAAAAACATTCGTCCACTCTTTGAGTTCAATATCACCAAGTTCATTACATTTAGAGGTTCCCCTGGTGCATTAGCAACCACGCGCACACACACACAAAGACACACACACACACACACACATGTACACACATATATATATATATACAGAGATAGGAAGCTAATCCCCCCCCACTGTTGTCATGGAAAACACTTTTCGCCTTTGCTTCCATAAAGAATAATAACGCCTACAAATCTATTGCAATGCAAGAGTAATAAAAGAGCCATTGTGCCACCAGGCAATATGTGTGATGTCCCCATGTGTGTTTGTGTGTGTGAATGTGTGTGTGCACACAGAATACCCATATACATGTTCCTTTTGTATGTGCGCGTATGTGAGTTTATGTGTTTAGCGTGTTTACGGGAGATAACGGCAAGCGTGGGAGCTGCCTGAGCCGGCGGGGTGCTAGCAGAGAATGGGGCCTTTTGTTGGGTGGCTAACTTCTCATTACGGAGTTGGGGTGGCCCCCCAGTACCACCCCAGACAGGCCGTCAGCCTGTCACTTCCTGTCTAAGCCTGCCGAGCCACGCCATTGGCAGGCTATTGTCCCTGGGAGAGAGTCACAGATAGGAATCGGGGGGGATGTGTCCTAATGTTTGCAGATTGGTTTGCCCGAGCAACAATTACACTTGGAGAGAGCTCCCAACGGGCGGGGGGGGGGGGGGAGGGGGGCTGTAGAGATAAGAGCCTGGGTGTGGAAGGGGGTGAAAAAGGCTGTGTGTGTGTGTGTGTGTGTGTGTGTGTGTGTGTGTGTGTGTGTGTGTGTGTGTGTGTGTGTGTGTGTGTGTGTGTGTGTGTTCCTGTATTGCTATCCTTCTTGGGACCTTGGCCAGTAAAATCACCTTCCATATTAGGACCTTTTGCCTAGTTAGGACCAAAATGGTGGTCCTGGTGAGGACAACCACTACAACAGATAGAGAATGTCATTTTAACATGCCTAGTGGTGAAATCTCAAAAAAATGGTATGGACCTAAGAAGAAGGTATTTTTACAAATGTGTGTGTGTGTGGGTTTTGGAAGTGCTCCCCCTTTGGCACCTTTGTGTAATTGGTCCTAAGAAAGTAGGTATTTTTACAGACGTGTGTGTGTGTGGGATTTGGAAGTGCTCCCCCTCTGGCACCTTCGTGTAATTGCTCCTAAGAAGAAGGTATTTTTTACCAATGTGTGTATGTGTGGATTGTATTTGACTTCAGACATGTATCCATATTTACAAATTCCATGTAAGACCACAAAACTATAGAATTAATTATGATTATTATATATAATATTCCTATATATAGATGACGTTCTACACCAGGATAACTATCTGCTGTGTATTTTAGCTGTTAAATCAAATCCACACAATTTCCTTTTTATCTTTATTTTATTATATAGCACATTTAACAACAAAAAAGACGGGGACTGAAAATTCTATTTGTCTCCGGTCAGATTATCTGGTTGAATTAATTCCCTCTGCAGACATGAATTGTGTTAATATGTTAGTGGTTTTTCATATATTTCCTTCTACTGAAACCATAAACAAACCATGAGTGTTTCTGCCCCGGCTCAGTCGCTCACACTGAGGTGACAATGTGAAACGCTGCTTTGCTCGGACGAAGGCTTTGAGTGTTTCTTAAGGTGATTAAACATCAGAAGAGGAGTGATGTGTTGTCCTTTCCCTTTTCAAGTTAAAAGTAAATGCAGTTGTATTTTTAACTAATACTATAAGTTAATGGACATGTACTTATATGGCACCTTTTTAGTCTTCTGACTACTCAAGGCGCTTACACATCAACACAGACAGTCATACTTATGGCAGAGTAGAGGCTACCTGCCCATCATCTGATCTAATCATTCAAACTGTAACTATATTCACATCCATGTGCAGCACGGGGAGCCATTTGGGGTTCAGTGTCTTGCTCATGCACACTTAGACATGCGGACCAGAGTAGCCGGGGATCGAAACACTGATCTTTTGAATGGATGACGACCTGCTCTACCTCTGAGCCTATAGTGCTACTGTTACTGCAACTATACTATTGCGATCTTTACCTTTATCTACCCAGGGTAGGTTCACTGAGTACTCTTTTTCAGACTCATACATTCACACCTTAGAGCTGCCACTACCGTTTTCTATTGTTGGCCACTGAGCAGCTCCACTGGAACGGTTGGGGGTTAAGTGCCTTGCTCAAGGGCACTTCAACAGTGAGTTTGAGGGAGGGGAGAGAGTTACTTATTTTCTTTAACCCAGTAGAAAAGGTGTATATGACCTTTTCATTTTGGACTGTTAACATTAAAATAATGATGGACATGGTCTCGGCACCAGTCACCACATACTGCCAGGTGACAAAGGGCCTGACGGAGCGTGTGTGCCAGCCGGTTCCTCCGCTCGACCCAGCCCCCTGTGCTGTCTTTGGAGCGAGGTTGACGCTGCGTCGCCCCAAAGGACGCGTTCACCGCGAGGATGGCCGATAGAACGCACCAGTGTGCAGCTCAGCAGAAGGCTGTCATGAGTAGTGTTGTCCTGCTGGCCAGCAGCATCACTGCCATCGCAGAGCCTGACTGTCTAACTCTGGATGAATGCGCCGACGAACTGGCTAAGGCGACAGGAGCAATCCTCTGCCTCTGCCTCTGCACCACCAGCGTGTCAGCACTTGATCCAGCGTAACCTGTGCCTTACAAATGTCACGCAAAGCCGTCGACCAGTGGTGGAAGAAGTACTCTACTCTTATTCAAGTAAAACTAGTAATACCTCACTGTAGAAATACTCTGTTACAAGTGAAAGTCCTGCATTCAAAATGTTACTTAAGTAAAAGTACAAAGTATCATCATGAAAAGGACCTTAGTAAAAAAAGTAAAAGTACTCTTTATGCAGAATGGCCTATTTCAGAATATTATATTATCATATTGTAATTAGTGAAAGATTAATGTAAATATCACTTTAATGTTGCAGTTAACAAAGATGGTGAAAACTTTAATTACTTTAGATAGGCTACTGCTGTGTAGCTTAATCTATAACAATATATGGTATTTTGTTTTATGATAATATTTTGTATTTATATTCTGAATCTGTGAAGTAACAAGTAACTGAAGGAAGGCCTACCACATAAATGTAGTGGAGAAAAAAGTACAATATTTCCTCTGAAATGTGGTGGAGTAAAATTATAAAGTAGATTAAAATGTAAAACTCATGTAAAGTTAAAGTACCTCAAAATTGTACTAAAGTACAGTACTTAAGTAAATGTAGCCTACTTTGTCACTTTCCACCACTGCCATAGACTGTACAGTATATGCCTAAAACAGTGTGTGTGTGTGAAACACACTCGGTCCTAATAAGAACTATCATCTCATATCTCCGTGTGTGTGAAACACACTTCGGTCCTAATAAGAACTATCATCTCATATCTCCGTGTGTGTGAAACACACTTCGGTCCTAACTAGACCCACTTAAATTTACCTTCCCGCTCCCCATGATGCCAAGCATAACATAATGTTTGTGAAACACACTCGGTCCTAATAAGAACTATCAGCTCATATCTCCGCCCCCTCCACACCCCATGCTCCACACAGACTGAAACGTGCTGTGTCATAAGGGAATGCTTCTCACTGCAGTGTGACAGACAAAGAGGACCTGTGGAACTGCAAAGAAAATGGTAAGTTTTGAGTTATTCTACTATGTTCTCAATATAATATTGCACTGTTCAGTTGACTTACACAACGTTTTCACATGTAATGCGTCTGCAACTTAAAAAGAGCTAAATTGCAATGCAGTGGAATTTTACCAAGATGGCTAATTAGCCATAGCACATGTCCCAATGTAGCTAATGTCTACACATAAGCTAGCCAACATTAGCCATAGCACATGTTCCAATGTAGCTAATGTCTACACATAAGCTAGCCAACATTAGCCATAGCACATGTTCCAATGTCAAGTAAATGAGGTCTGAAGTGATGTTAGCCTACTACCAAACTATGATTTACACTCAAGGGACGTTATATATATATTTATTTTTTTACCCAATGTTGTTGTAACAGAATGTGAGTATTATAGTGTGCCAAGGCAAGTTTTAGAGGATTTTCTGGAACAAGGCTGATTTCTCCAATTATTTTGTAAATGTAGATAAATAGAGCATGGTTGATAGAGAGCCAGGGAGACTGAAACACATTATTGGTAGAATGTCAGAGGCCGTGTGGTGGGAGGGGGGGGCAGCCGTCTGTCTCTCACACGTGCAGATAGACAAAATGGCGGAGAGAACCAAGCGAGCCATAGTGTGGCTTTATTTAATCAGAACTGATGCATCATAT
Source organism: Ammodytes marinus (assembly GCF_949987685.1). NCBI lineage: Eukaryota > Metazoa > Chordata > Actinopteri > Uranoscopiformes > Ammodytidae > Ammodytes > Ammodytes marinus. The sequence goes on from NC_137228.1 coordinate 9,359,253, forward strand.
TCACACCAGAGAATATTTGAATTAAATTATTATTGTTTTTGAGGATAATCTAATATTGAGGATAGTCTAAAAAGTTTTAAAAAATTGATCTTTGACCAGAAAAATGGTATTTAGTAAGTCAAATATTATAACCAGCATTGCAACAGTGTAATGTGATATGTCAGGCCACCATTGTAAATGAAACTCATTTGTTGTTGATGACTTGAATTTTGACTGACTCATTTGTGCTTCCAGGAGGATGACTTGTTTACACCTGACTGCTCTAAATGCCCAGGTGAGATGTAATGACAATATGAATTTGTGTAATGGGGTTTGTAGGAATTAGTTTGTAGTAGTGTAGACTATTATACTGAAACATAATCCTTAAAGCTAAACTATTTAGCTTTAGACACATGAGCCAGATGTTACATTTAATACTGTACAGCACAGGGCTCCAGACTGCGACCAAATGCTCACATTTTGAAACCATTTTTTGAGACAGTGCGATTAATTGGATTTCGATTACAATTTTGGCTTCCCTCGATTATTAAAACAAGATAATCGTAATAAAACGATCATTGTGCCACCGGCAGTGTCTTCTGTGGTAAAAGCAGCGCACCCTTCAGTCTCCTCCTGTGTGCTACGCTCTGTCCCACCCCCCCCCCCCCTGAACAATGTATCTTTCATCCACGCTGGTGCGTATTGCCGTTGGGTGTTTGGAAAAATGTGTAGAAGATAAAACAAATTATAACCAGGGATATCCTGTCTGTTAGGGTTTTTGAGGGGAAGGGCTTTCGCCATCTAATGGCATTTCTTGAGCCTGGATACACAGTGCCATGTCGGCAAACTGAATGTGCGACTATAGACAAAATATACAGTGGCTGCCTCCCTCTGTGAGATTCTGTGTACAGCCGGAAAAAATACAATCACCACCTAAGCATGGACATCGTTTAAATAAATCCTCCCATTTTAATGTTCATAATGCTTTGATGCAAACAACATTACATTACGGTGGCAGCTGTGGTGAAGTTTTTTTCAGCAACTCAACCTGCATAGCAAAAAAAGCAATGAGTCGATCTTTTTGTAGATTCATACCTCCTTTATAAGTCATCATAGAAATCAATAAGTGGTTCACAATCGTATCCCTAGTAAATACTCATTTTACTCTTAGGCTAAGTTGTCATCTTGAACCAAATTAACAATTTCATCTCCTGTCATTTTTGCAGCTGACTTTGACTCTCAACAGAAGGAAGAGGTAGGACATTTCCCCTTCTTTGTTTGTGTTCTTAAAATCAACTGTTAACTGCTAGTGAGGAGAATGGGTGGATTAACAAAGAGATAAGCGATTTCTTAAAGTGTTTAAGATGTGTTTTATTCAGTGTGGATGACATTATAACTGTCAGTGACGTCAGTCAGCCAGAGCGTCTGTTTAGTAAAGTTTCCTTTTCTTTATCTCTCTGTTGTGTGAGCGTGCAAGTTGCCGCACTAAAATATCATTCCACGGTTGCAACGTGCTTTCCCTGAGTTTGTTTGCATCGCCCTTGTGAGTAAGTGCATGGAGTTTCCCGATCTCTATGATAAGTTATAATTTAAGCACGTTATTAAACAGCCACGATTCGCCGGTCGCAACAGCTGTTTAACGTGTCATCACGAGCGGAGTATTGCTATTGTTCTTTTCCTGGGATCTGTATGCTGCTGTGCATGTTAAAGAAGGAAGAAAAACATGGGATAAATCCTTATTCCTCCTCTCATCGTTTCATGCTTCATAGTCTGACGTTTTTGGCCTTAAGTGATGTTCTGGCCGACACTTCTGAAGTGAATCCAGTGATTGCAGATCAGCGCGCTAACGGTACATCCACCAGTTCCCTCTACTGGTGGAGATATAAGCACTACTTCAAATTCATTGAGGTCAAAGGATGTTTACTTTTGTTGAGAACTAAATACTAGAAGTGCAGGATAAACCTCTTGCTGTCTGTTGATGTGCAATACATATTGAAGGTTATGTACATTAAGTACCTGTCTGTTCTACACAGTAGGCCTAACGCAAATAGTTACTTTCCCTGGTAACTAGTTACCTCTATTTTAAAGTAATTCAGTTACTAACTCAGTTACTTTTTGAAACAAGTAGTGAGTAACTATAACTAATTACTTTTTTAAAGTAATGTTCCCAACACTGGACACAACATGAAATGGAGTACATCTGTGATATTGATACTGAGACTGCTGCAAGCCAACACAACAAATCAGACAAATGTGCCATTTTCATTTTGAGTTCTCTTAAAAAGAGATTTTCTGCTGTTTATTTTTCAGGAAAACTACTGGTATTCCAGGGACTGTGGTACTGTTTTCCTTGACCCCACTCCAAGAACCAACAGTGGAGTTGTAAGTAGTTTTTATAACTTCACATTCTAACATAAAAAGTGCCATTGTATCTGTCAAGTGACTGCTAATGTTTCACTTTAGTCAAGAACAAAAATCTAATTTTCTGTCAAACATTTAGCTTTTTCTAGTCTAAATCTTTGTTTTATATGAACATTTTTGACCTTTTTAAATGTTTGTGATTTCACAAAACCAAGGCTGTTTGAATTTAGGCCTCCTCTGAATGCTTCACCTTATTTAATATTTGTATTATTGTGCAAATGACTACAGAGAGATGTACGCTTTCATTTCCAGCTAGCCTCTCTCATATACATATAAAGATATTATTTATGTCTATGGCCTCTCTCTATCACTAACTTACATGAAAATTTAGATTGTACTGATTGTGAGCATAATATTTAACAACTTGATTTGGCAGTAAATATAGTATTTCATTAGTTACAGTTATAGTGAGACTCAGACAACCCTTTGGGGCTATACATTCGAGAGGCATCTATTTGCGGACCCATGGGGAAACTGGAGCTCCACTTTGGAACGGAAATACATCACGGTTCTTCTTCTTCTTCTTCATTGGTGTTTTATGGCGGTCAGCATCCTAAGTAGTTGCATTACCGCCACCTTAGTATAACAAACTTTATTGTTATAACCTATCCCTGTCCCCTTACCCTAACCACCCTGCCTGTGATGCCTGAACCTAATCGCCAAAACAATATAGATAACACAAACCGGGTAATCGGTCTTGTTATTGTTGGATGTTGTTACTTCCTTATTCAAGAAACGGTGACGTATTTCCCGTTCAACAGTGGAGCTGCGCTTCCCCATGGGTCTGCAAATAGATACTCTTGATACATTATGCAGACAAGGCTTTAGGAGTTTGCATATTTAACATGGTCAATACGTAAAAAGTAATTAACGTTATATTGCTTGTAATATTTTCCAAATGCTTCAGTTTAAATTGACTGATTTCCATTTTCCACTTTAGCAGACGGACATAGAGGAAATAGAGGTTCCGCCCTTATCAAGGACAGACAGCATATTTGTAAGTAAAGTTTAGGTTTAACATGTTGTACATACTTATTGTTAGGTTTAGTGGCAGGCAAATGTGTAATTTTTTGCATTAGGGTTCTCATTTTGTCCAGAGCAGCGCTCCCTCAACAGTAACCATACCAGATACAGACGTTACAGTAAAGTTCATTACTTCCAAAAAACCTCACGGAGATCAGTGAGGGCAAAACAGCTTCACCTATCAGTTTTAACAGAATATTCTCAGGTCTGTCTTTGCTAGAAACACTGAATCTGTCAGCACGTTAGCGTGTTGTTAATGGGGTTAGGGGCCTCTTAAAAATGGGGTCACTAATTTAACAATTATGCAGCCATAATTGCACCATCATTGGCCCCAATGTCCACCATAACATATTGTTCCTAAAGCTTTCCATTGGCCCTGAATAATCAGCCAAACAAATGAATTGGTTATCATGCACCATTACTATTAGGGATGATAAACGACTCATTATTTGCGTGTCGATGTGTCGGAGGCATGAATCGTCAAATCGATCGATTTACTGTGCCATTCAAAAAAAATAAAAGGCAGTGTGCCTTTTTTTTGCGGCAGCAGCACGTAGTTGTGGTGCTGATAAACTGCGCTTTCCTTTTAAAAATTCTGCTAGATTGCGGAAGCCGTTCCTGTAGACAACGTTAACGGGCAGGATAGCCCCGGTTATCATGTTATTCAACAAACCACAGAGTTTTTCTGCACGGCGGCTCACTCACTCATACTTGCGAGGTCTCCCGGTGATCGTCACCGTCACAGCGCTACTCGCTGCTTTGCTCGGGCGGAGGCTTTGAGTGAAGATGATTTAACATCACGGTCGTAGACGAATATTATAACTTTATGCTGCATATTCTGCTCTGCACTGTTGACCCACACCGGACAGGTTATGCGCGCACATTGCAGAAATGAAGCGCCTGCAGCGCGCTCGTGACCACACGTGAACTCGCATCACGGACGTCTCCCTTGTCCCTAAAACATTTAATAAAGTAAAACACCCGATTTACCGATTTCTATTTTTAGAGCCGTCTTGAGCACGTGTCGAAAATCGAGCCGAGAATCGACACATTGTTCACATCCCTAATTACTATACTGTCAAACCTTGATGTATTTAGAGAAGATGGGTGTATTGTGAAAATATAGTTACATTCCTTTTCCTACTGCTCAACATTTCTGTAACTCTCATGTTAAATAATCATCTTTGTTTCTATTGTAGCTGACCAAAGAAATGCTTCGGTTCAAAGAGTGTTCATTTTCAAGCATAGACGGTAGTGAAGAAGAGAATGTCCCAGCTACATCACGCTCTAGCGAGGAAGAGGATTCAGGTGAAATCTTCTGCACTAAAAGAGGCAGTGTTTTACAAATACAAATATAGTAGATGGGGAATATGCCTTGGGAGGAAAAATAAGATTTTTAATTAATATCTGACAATTTTCAATATTTATATAATGTATTATGGATTAAGTGTTCTTGCAATCTTTTTTTCACAGGTGCGAAAAAGGCTAAACGAAAGTGGTCAATGGAGGAAGTGAATGCAGTTGAAGACTATCTGTTGGTTTTCATCCGAATGCGGAAGATGCCTGGAAAAGAAGATTGTGAGAGGTGCATTGCTGCTTCCCCTAACGCCCTAGCTGAGAGGGACTGGAGAGCGGTAAAGTTCTATGTGCACCACAGAATCCTTTCAGATCGGCGAGAGGGGGAGAGGGAGAGAGAGCGGGGGTGGAACGGCATCCACACACATCCTGCGTCTACCTCTGGAGCGCGTCTTCTTCCGTTTATGCTGCGTCTCTCGCGCTTTTTTCGGACACACAAGGAACGTCTTGGCAGCTGCTGCTGCTGCAGTGCTGCTCCTAAAAGCCCTGTCTTTCTACATAGAGTTTTCATAGATAATTCCCGACAGTAATCCGTGCGCCCCATTGCCTTTTTTTTTTTTATTATTATTTTTTGCCACATTTTCGCTTGATGGAAGTTTTATTTTGAAAGGGACACACCAGGAAATGGAGAAACTACAGTGAAAGCTGCCGGTATGAAGTCAATATGACTCTCAGCAGAGTATTTCTTTATCAGTTAAAGCAGAGAGACCCGAGAGAGACGCGCTGCTCTCAGAAAGAAACAGGCTCCTCCTCCTGAGGTAAAGGGGAGCGTCGCTGCAGACGTGCCTCTGACGCGCCTCAGCAGTGCGTCTGAGGTTGGATGTGTGCCCGCTCTAGGTTGATTACACGGTCAGTGACAAAAAGTCAGACGCAGACGCGCAGTAGAGGTAGGATGTGTGTGGAGGCCGGAAGAAAGGGGGGAGTTAGCTCATACAGCAGTAAAGTTTTATAATTGTTTTAAAATGACATTAAGGGAAATTTACACATTTGTATCGCATAGATACAGTTTTTAATTTTTTTTAAATTGTGTATTTTATTTAACAATGTATCCAGTGTTCCATTTTCCAATGGTATCTACATGCAGTGGCCAAACTTGTCTCTTACACAATCAATGTCTGGCTTGGACAAATACAAACTTTAACATATAGGAGAGGGAGGGAAAGAGAGAGAAAGAGGGAGGGAGAGAGAGAGAGAGGGGGGAGGGAAGGAGAGGGAGGCAGAGACAGGAGGGAGTGGGAGAGGGAGGGAAAGAGAGAGACAGAGGGAGGGAGAGAGAGAGAGAGGGGGGAGGGAAGGAGAGGGAGGCAGAGACAGGAGGGAGAGAGAGAGAGGGGGGAGAGAGAGGGAGACAGGAGAGAGAAAGAGAGAGGGAGAGAGAGAGGGGGGGAGAGGGGGAGACAGGAGGGAGAGAGATAGAGAGGGAGAGAGAGAGAGGGGGGAGAGAGGGAGACAAGAGGGAGAAAGAGAGAGAGAGGGAGAGAGAGGGATGGAGGGAGGGAGCTCATACAGCAATACATGTAGGCACATTTACAGGTGTAATAGATGCAGTTTATTTTTTATTCCTTTGTTTTGTTTACAGATTGTGTATTTTATTTAATTTTTTACCACACAGTTTGTTTAAAGGCTTTTAGACCTAAAAGGCCATTGAAGACCACAGAGATGGTATTGTCTGACATTAAAAGGATAATGTTTCTCCTGAAGTATGTTTGACTTAATTTTGTCTTTTTAAGATTGGTGGCACTATATAGTGTGTTTGCCATTTTGTAGTGGTGTTCGAATTCTCGTGGTTAATTTCATTCACTATATAGCGCACTTTAAAGTAACGACAATGCACAGCTATTGTGTGTGTACAACGCTGGAGATGATGTGGTTCTGAGTATGGTTGGCTGGAAAGGTGCAAGGATATAAGCAGGTGTGCTGATGCCCACAGCAGAGGCACAGAGGCCAGAGCACAGGAGACGCATGGAAGGGAGAAATATAAGGTAAAATACTGGGCCGCAGCCATGACGGACACCATTTACTCAGAAATAGACTAAATCATAGTTGTTTCAACTCATTAAAAGGGAATCAGTATGGTTAACCTTTTTTTCAACCCATTGATGCCTGATGCTGCGCGACAGACATCAATGGGTTAATGACGGACCTAACAAGTATAGTAAAAATATGTGGAAATTATAAAAAAATAGAATAATACTAATCTTAAATCTGAAGTCATATAAAAAAACTAGATTTTTTTTCAAGTTCAGGGGTGCAATTTAGAAGTTTCTACTATGTCTAGAAAGGGTGGTCCTAAGATGGTAGGCATTTTTGGGGTGGTCCTAAGAAGGTAACAAATACAAGACTGTGTGTGTGTGTGTGTGTGTGTGTGTGTGTGTGTGTGTGTGTGTGTGTGTGTGTGTGTGTGTGTGTGTGTGTGTGTGTGTGTGTGTGTGTGTGTGTGTGTGCGTGTGCGTGTGTGCGTGTGCCTCTGCTAAGGCCTGTGTGGGTGTGTGCCTATAGCTAAATACAAGCAATGATGATATTCTTTTTATTGTTTTAATAGCTTACCCATGTGGTCCCACTTGCAATTGAAGGAACCCACAATAGAGAAGTTTCTCCAATTTGCCCTGCTTAACGACGGGCCTAAATTGCTTTTCTTTGTTTTACCGTTCATCGGTCGCCCATCACTTCTTCATATACTGTACAGTAAATGAAGAAGCGTCCTCCCAGTCAACAATTGTAGGGAGTGTATATCCATTGTGGGTATAGCCTATGTGTGCCATTATTGGGGATTTATATAGTTTGACGCCGAGCTTGCAATGAAAATGACGGACAAAGAAATGCATCAAAACTATATTTAAAAGTGCTGAATATTTCTCCACTGTTCCTCACCCTTCTCTCTGTCTCTCTTGTCCATATGACAGGGCCAGCGTGCGGGGGCATTTTCGATGCTAGCGAGGCGGGTTACATCACCTCCCCGGGTTACCCTCTGGAGTACCCCCCCCATCAGAACTGCCACTGGATCATCACGGCGCCGGAGCCCTCCCAGCGCATTGTACTCAACTTCAACCCGCACTTTGAGATCGAGAGGCTGGACTGCAAGTAAGTTCCAAAATCCCATACTTTTTCTCTTTTCTACATACACCAGCTGATCATAAATAGAATCAAGTTAGCATTTAGTAGGCATACAATTGGGACATACTTTGACTTATTTATTTCATCATATCATCGCGCTTTGATCTTGCCTCTTGCCTATAGATCCGTCGCATCACTGGTTGTTTTCATACGGAGGCTCAGTCGCACCAAAATAGCATGCTGATTTCCACACTAAAAATCCCGACTGGTTATAGTAGGGCAATCAGTTATTTTTCATTCTGCATCTGACCACAAGAATTGGGACATCCTAAATCTTTTTCTACCATACTAAATACCATACTAAACGCAGGGAGAGTCATGTCAGAATTTTACAAAAAGGTGCATTTGTCTCTAAAATAAGTAATTTCCTACAACAAGCGTAGAGATTTTAACATACTGCTATAATTGACCGCTAGCGGTTTTGGGCCTGATCCCAAGCTCTTGAAACATTTTCCACATTTTCAAACCACACTCAGGTCCAATCGCAAAAGGTTAAGTGGGAAGTTCTAATTGTCGATTTTTCAAGCAAAACGCAGACCATTAAGTGGACTGTGGTTTCCTTTTTTTTGCGAGTTTTGGTTCTTTACTGAGAGACCAAGACAAGCTCTTTATTTTCACATTCACACCAGTGAACACATTAAGTCCTGGAGGCTGCACACTTCCACTATGTTAAATTTGCATGAATACTGACAAAGCAAAGCAGTTCACCATAAGGAAATGCATGGAAAGAATGATTCCAGTGGCTCAATAATTACTAGTCTATACATGTATATTCCAGATGATGTTTGCCGAGATAGTGTTCTATTATATGATTTGCCACAATCACAAAAGTTAAGATGGATTTTGAGCGGGAAAAAAAAGTCTGTGCTTTCACACACTATCTGTTTTTTATCAGGACTATCCAGCTGTAATCCCCCTTCCATCTGATAATGAAAATGCTAAGAAGCAACATTTGAAAAATCTGTGTTTGGATAGATAGTTTGATAGCAAGGAGAGGGTGGGGAGGGGGGAAGAAAGACCAAATAGGGTGAAAACAAATTGTGAAAATCTTGAGTTTAAAGTTGATAAACAGGGGGAGGAAAGGAGGAGAAGAAGTGGGAGAAGAGGAGAATGAGGCCCAGCTGTTTAGACCGGCTTTGGTCAGTTTCCTTTCTCAGAGACATGAATAATCCGAATCATATGGCCCGCCTATTGTCTTTGACCTCAAGAGGAAGTCACGCTTTCCACTGTTTAATTCACTCTTATACAAGTGAGTCAGTGGAGAAGCATTACATGGAGACTTGCTTATTGTCAGGTTGGCCTTCTTTTTAAAGTACACTCACAGACAGGAATTATCAGTGTTTCTGCAATTATGGGTCATTTATTTTTCTCCCTTTCTTGTCCCAACATCCCTCCCTCCCTCCCTCCTTCCCTTCCTCCCTCCCTCCCTCCCTCTCTATATATTGAAGAATTAATAATCCTAGATGTTTTTTCGCATTGTTCCCCGACAAAGCACTTTGTCTTGCCAAGAGACAAAATGTACTTTCGTCAATGGCTGCTTTGTGTGAAAGGGCTTTTTTGTAATGATTGTCGTTTTCTATTCACGGCATCTTGTCACATATGCGGCAAAATGTTATTTTGATGTCTCGGCTTTGTGTCCCCTCCAGGTCTCTGTCTGTCTGCTGGTTTGTCAAAAGGCGGAGGGAGCGCTGGCCTAATTATCTCCCTTGCAAAATGTGTTTCTCAGTATAATAGCTAATAGCGCTTTTACACCAGTGCGGCAGTGTCAACACGGTTAGTGCGCGTTGTTGGACTTCCCTAGTGCTACTAGAGAGAGGCATGGCTCAGCTGTTGATAAGCCTGTGTATGTGTGAAGCAGTTTTCTCACAGCCCTGGGCGTGCAGGGGCAGTAGGAGGCCAAAAGGGAGGAGAAAACAGAGAGAGAGAAAGAAGAGAAATGCCTCCTCTCTTCTCGACTCCGCACAGGGTTTTATTAGGATGGGGGGTTATATTTTTTCTTTTTTAACGCTGCCTGGAGGGACTGAGGCCTGCCCTCTAACACAAACTCCCACTCAATCTCCTCTCCTCCCCTCATCCTGTGTGTGTGTGTGTGTGTGTGTGTGTGTGTGTGTGTGTGTGTGTGTGTGTGTGTGTGTGTGTGTGTGTGTGTGTGTGTGTGTGTGTGTGTGTGTGCGCGTGTGTGTGTGTGTGTCAGTATGCGTGGGTGGGAAAAAAGCAGCTTCATGTGAGTAACTCTGGAAGCATGCAAGCGATTGTTAGTTTGTAAGGCTAGCCTTGCTCCCATCCCAACTATCCATCCATCCATCCATCCATCCATCCATTCCCCCCCCCCCCCCCCATCTAAGAGAAATAGGGGGATCACGCCAAAGATTTATTTATGCATAACTTCATCTAATCGCTAATGTGTTTGCCCTTGTATGTTTCACGGAGAAGGATGCATTTAGCAGAAGAAATAAGTGGGAAAAAGTGTGGCTCGATATTCTTGCTCTCTGTGCTATATACAGTATCTCACAAAAGTGAGTACACCCCTCACATTTCTTCAAATATTTCATTATATCTTTTCATGGGACAACACTGAATAAATGACACTTTGATACAATGTAAAGTAGCGTGTGTACAGCTTATATAACAGTGTAAATTTACTGTCCCCTCAAAATAACTCGACACACAGCCATTAATGTCTAAACTGCCGGTTACAAAAGTGAGTACACCCCTGAGTTAAAATGTCCAAATTGGGCCCAAAGTGTCAATATTTTGTGTGGCCACCATTATTTTCCAGCACTACCTTAACCCTCATGGGCATGGAGTTCACCAGAGCTTCACAGGTTGCCACTGGAATCCTCTTCCACTCATTCATGACAACATCATGGAGCTGGTGGATACTGGAGACCTTGCGCTCCTCCATCTCCTGTTTTAAGAAGCCCCAAAAATGCTCAATAGGGTTTAGGTCTGGGGACATGCTTGGCCAGTCCATAACCTTTACCCTGAGCTTCTTTAGCAAGGCAGTGGTAGTCTTGGAGGTGTGTTTGGGGTCATTATCATGTTGCAGTACTGCCCTGCGGCCCAGTTTATGAAGGGAGGGGATCATGTTCTGCTTCAGTATGTCACAGTACATGTTAGCATTCAATGAACTGTAGTTCCCCACTGCTGGCAGCACTCATGCAGCCCCAGACCATGACACTCCAACCACCATGCTTGACTATAGGCAAGACACACTTGTCTTTGTACTCCTCACCTGGTTGCCACCACACACACTTGACACCATCTGAACCAAATAAGTTTATCTTGGTCTCATCAGACCACAGGACATGGTTGCAGTGATCCATGTCCGTAGTCTGCTTGTCTTCAGCAAACTGTTTGTGGGCTTTCTTTTGCATCATCTTTAGAAAAGGCTTCCTTCTGGGACGACAGCCATGCAGACCAGTATGATGCAGAGTGCGGCGTATGGTCTGAGCATTGACAGGTTGACCCCCAACCCCTTCAAGACCTGCAGCAATGCTGGCAGTATTCATATGTCTATTTTCCAAAGCCAACCTCTTGGTATGACGCTGAAAACGTGCACTCAACCTTCTTAAACTGGGCCGCAGGGCAGTATTGCAACATGATAATGACCCTAAACACACCTCCAAGACGACCAATGCCTTGCTAAAGAAGCTCAGGGTAAAGGTTATGGACTGGCCAAGCATGTCTCCAGCCATAAACCCTATTGAGCATATTTGGGGCTTCTGAAAACGGGAGATGGAGGAGCGCAAGGTCTCTAATATCGACCAACTCCATGATGTTGTCATGAATGAGTGGAAGAGGATTCCAGTGGCAACCTGTGAAGCTCTGGTGAACTCCATGCCCATGAGGGTTAAGGTAGTGCTGGAAAATAATGGTGGCCACACAAAATATTGACACTTTGGGCCCAATTTGGACATTTTAACTCAGGGGTGTACTCACTTTTGTTGCCTTCAGTTTAGACATTAATGGCTGTGTGTCGAGTTATTTTGAGGCGACAGTAAATTTACACTGCTATACAAGCTGTACACTGACTACTTTACATTATATCAAAGTGTCATTTCTTCAGTGTTGTCCCATGGAAAGATATAAAGAAATATTTGAAGAAATGTGAGGGGTGTACTCACTTTTGTGAGATACTGTATGCCTTTTACCAGGATTGATCCAAGCCCTGTAGCGCTGTTACTTGTAGCTACTAGCTTCCCTTTTTTTCTGCCTGCCCGATTAGGCACGGCAGACTGTGAGCGATTCTGGGAAGTTTTGCATTTTTTTCACGGCAGGCTAGGAGGGCTCGACATCTCGGTCTAGGCTGGGCGAGAAATCTGCGAGACAGCTGGGATTATGGAGCCAGCAGAAAAGAAAAAAAGATCTAGTGGTGTATGTTACCTGAAAGACGCAGGGCTATGTGGTCTGGACTGCTGATCAGGGGAAACGCACCACAAGAGAATGAAATGAAAAACGTTAACATGGTCGTGAAAGGTGTAAAATTACATGTGTTATTGGTGGATGCGCGTATGCAGGTTTTCAGGTGGGAGGGGGGGGGGGATTTGTTTACATTTTACAGAGCCTGAGGTTAGTTTACAAAACATCATTTTCCACATGTAATTCTATAGCATTGAACAATTCTATCATCATAGATCAAAACCAAATGTTTTTGGAAGCACCTGGAACCAAACGTAACGACTATAATGTGTTTTTAATAACTGTGGGCCCTGCTGTTGCTGTAAACGACAACAGTGAAACAAAAACTTCAGCCATTCTTCACGAGGTGATATTGACTGATTACGACAAAAAAAAATATTTTGACAACAAGCATTTCTCTAGAATCGCTGGCTCCACCTACTAAGGTAGCTTTTTTATTAAGTTATGAGAATATACCTTGATATACCTTCTCTGATACACCCCAAAGTTACTTGGTGCACCTTTAAATGAACACACACACACACCCACACACACACACACACACACACACACACACACACACACACACACACACACACACACACACACACACACACACACACACACACACACACACACACACACACACACACACGTATGCACTTACAGGCCAGTGTAAGATTGCTCCTCACCCCTTCAATCACTTTAGGCGCTTATAAAACCAAGAAGTGCTTGGTCAGCCCAGTCAAAGGGGTCTGAACTATGGCTAATATCCACAGGCTAGCTGGCGATTTTCCCTCAGAGGGGTTCAAAAGGTCAGCGCTCGGACGTCAAACGTGGCCAATACTGCAGCAATCAAATCGGCAAAAACCCCTCTACGTATATAAGGCGCTCGATGTCTGAGGTGGCACTTTAATTCAGGATTTCATTTCAGTGGGGGGGATCCGGCCGCGTGCCAAATAGCTCTTACCTCCAGGTTGCCAGCCAAATTGATGTGAACCAAATGTAATAAAGGCTAGATGAAATATCAGGCCCATATCTCTAATGCAATCTGCCATCACCGAGCCCCAGGTTGCTACCATATAGGCCTATATATATAGTATAGATATAGATATACCAGAAACTGAAGGGGGTATGTTTCTCTTAGGCTATCTTGCTTCTCCTTCCTTTTTTTCTTGATCCATCTCCTAACCCCGCCTTTGTTCTTTCATCTTTCATATCTCACCTCTCATTTACCCCTAAGACGAAGTATATTTATTTCACTTTTTTTCTGTATTCGTTGTCTGTTAATGTGAGGGAGGGGGAGTAGGGAGGGGTGGGGAGGGGGTTGGGTGTTGTGTATGTATTGTATGTGTTTACTTATTCAGTTTTTTTTGTCCATATGTAAAAAAAACATAAAACCACAAAAAAAAAGTAAAAAAAAAAAAAGAGAGAGAAAGTATATTTTATATTTAACACACTCTTATTTAAAGCTACAGTGCGTAACTTTTTCATATGAATGAATGCCGGTCACAATCAAGCCCCATCGCCAAACGAGTTGAGTCAAAGTTGATTAAGCCTCTCAGCTCCACAAAACCCTTTCTGTATTTCTCAGTATGGCAGCGTTTACAAACTGGTGTCCGCCTACCCCTGACACTGGTGCATCAGCTCAGAAAAATCCCCAAAAGAGCCCAAGAAATTTTTCAGTTGTTTTTTCTACTGCTCAGATGCGCGATCACTGAAAGGCTTACCTCATGTAGATGCACGGACAATGTTGTTGTATGATATTGTAGCATATACACACACAAAGCTGTATAACCACACATGGCCAGTGACGGGCCTGTTCAATGTGAGAGATGACTCCAATGCATTGCAACAACTCTACTATATTTGTGTGCGCCTGTGTGTGCATGTGTGTGTGTGTGTGTGCGTGCGTCTGTGTCCATGATATCACCCTCTTACTAATACCCAAAGGGGGGAGCAGAGAGGTGTGGGATCAATGCCTGTATTCCGCTTGTAATGGTAAATCGATAGATGATCAGCATTGGCCCGTAGTCTTGAGAGAGAGAGGGATGAGAGAGGAAGAGAGGAACGGTTAGGGATGAAAGGAGAGACAGATGAGTGGCCAGAGGTCACGACCAAAGGGAGCTGTTTCTGGGTTCCGATTCGTCAATATCCAGCCCCATCGCGGGCATTTAGAACAAGATCACGGCCATAAGCGCAGCCCCCACAGACTATTGTATAGTTGTCATGCCTTAATGATGATATAATGAGTATGGGTGTGATTATAAACCATTTCAAATAATGTGTGTGCTTGGATGACTTGTAATAAAAGGGAGAAAGAAAGCATATAGGTTAAAGGCGGAGTCAGCGATTCTGAAGAACGCTCGTTGTCAAATTCACTTTGTCAAAATCAGTGAATATAGCCTCACGCTCAGCTTTCCAGTACAATGTGTGCGCTGAAAAATAAAGTGTTCATACACAGCCTAGGCTCTGTAAACGGTTACGTTGCCAGCTATGGTGGGCCGCCTTTTGTTTACATTTGTTAACAAACCAGTTTACAGAGCCTATAGGCTGTGTATTAACACTAATTCTTTTTGGTTCAGTGCACTTTACAGGTAGCTAATCTTGAGGGAGACTGTCACTGATTTTGACAAAAAAAATTGATTTTGACAACAAGAATCGCTGACTCCATCTTTGAAATAGAAGGTGGATTAGATTTAGAATGCATCCAGCAGGGGTTAGCAGGGTCAGACAGCAGTGATATAGTCTGATGTTTTCAGATCGATGCGTTTGCTAGAAGGGGGTGCCTGTGGTCAGCGGTTTTGGCCCCCAGTCATCTGTAAGTATGAATCCGTTGATGGACGGCAAAAAAAAAGAAAGGTAAGGTGACGCACAGATGAGGAAAGGAGGAGTGCTATTTGTTTTGAGGGGGGGCTAGATTGAAGATGGCAGGCCCTGTAGATATCTGCAGGGATTTCTTAGCTGGCAGCGTCTAGTTAATATTTCAGAGGCACTTATGGTTTATTAGAGTCCCCTATCGAGGGGTAGGGAGGAGTGGGTGGGTAGCGTAGCGAGGGCGCATGTTGAGTGGATGTTTGTGTATCTGGGTGTGTGGGGTCTACTCTACTGCCTTGGCTCATTTGTGCTTCTGTGGAAGAAAGGAGATTTTGAAAAAAAAAAAGCGACAGTTGTTTCGTTGTTTACCGGATCAGGGAATGTTGTGTGTTTCTGTTATACAATGGAGCAGAGAGAGGGAAATCATTTCACGCCGAATGGGGCCTCAAGTGTCGGGCGAGCGCAGCCAAGTTTTTGGTTCAGCAGATATATTCTCTACCAAACAGCTGTTGCTCTTTTATCGAGCCACAAACAGATAAATAAATCAGTCGAACCGTGACGCACCCCCGCCAGACAATTCCGCTGTAATCTTTTGTTTTAATTTTTCTGACACTGTATTTATGTATAGGCATTTTAGATTCATCCCGAACACACAATATCCTAATGCATGTCATAAAAAAGAGAACTATAAATATGACTAGTACAGATCTGTTTATAGCAGGGGGGGAATGATCGCTAGGGGAGCCCCGGAAGGCCACTGAAATGCTAGATGAGAGACCCATATAAACACACATACAGTGCATGCATACTGCAATTACTGTTCTGTTTCCCCCTGTAGGAATTAAGACCCGGTCCCAGACAAACAGCAAAGGTGTGAGAGGCAATTAGTTGTTATGTGGGGAGGGGGGGGGGGTTGATATATGAGAGCATGAGGATGAGCGGACATGTCTGGACTGGTGCAGAATTACCGGCCCCTTAAGGGATTTCTTTTCGTTTCCGTAACCCCTTCTCCCTTTTTTTGCTCCAGATATTCTCTATGGGTGGTGGAGGATGAATAGGGGGGGGGGGGTCAAGTCAAGCAGACTGCCAGACGGACAGTAAATGGCTGGTGTCAGACGTAGTAGGTGGGGCTTGGTAGCACTACGAACTCTTATAACGGAATCCATTGGTCTGGCTTTGACTGTGCTTGAGTGTTTCCCAGAGTGGTGTGTGTGTCTGTCTTGACGAGTTCGGTCTGGGTTATGCATGCATGTGTGGTCAAGTGATTTATGTGCACGTGTGTGCAGTGTCGTGGAATGCCAGTGCCAGTGTGTGTGTGTGTGTGTGTATGTGTGTGTGTGTGTGTGTGTGTGTGTGTGTGTGTGTGTGTGTGTGTGTGTGTGTGTGTGTGTGTGTGTGCGCGCGCGCTTGTAAGACAGAGAGTGACAGACAGAGAGCCAGTGCAGGGCTCTCTCTCTCACACACACACACACACACACACACACACACACACACACACACACACACACACGCACACACACACACACACGTCTGGCCCTCATGCATGTATTCATCAGAGCCTAGGGGAAGAGAGAGAGAGAGGCTGCAGCAGCGAACAGGTCGGTCAATAATCACATCTGAGGAACACTCACTCAACCCAACACGCTAATCCACGAACGGGAGAGAGAGAGAGACGGAAAGAAAGAGAGAGCGAGACAGAAAGGATAGAGACCCACTCCAAAATCAATTAAAACCTAATTAGGCTCTCAGCTCTTTTTGTTGGGGGCCTTTTATCCTTGGTGTTGGCGATATACAGCGTTTTCTGAGTGTGTGTGCGTTTGTCCGTGTGCATGTGTGTTTGTGTGTGTGTGTGTGTGTGTGTGTGTCTCTCTCTTTCTGTTGGCAACAGGACTTTGAGTGTGTGTTTTCCCCACTAAGCATGTGTCAGTTACAGCCCCTAAGCAGGCATACTTAGGGGATAGCAGTGTGGCTCTTACAGGCTTCACCGTGGAAAGCTACCGCCGCTAAGTCGCCTCTGTAGTACTGTAGGCTAATGCAGGATTACAACCCAAGACAGGTATAAGAGAATTGGACAGTGGTTTTCTTTAGCCCACTAATACTCTCCAGGATACTTTTGTTTTGTGCTGAGCAACCATCACATACTCATAGCCTATACTGCCAGGCATGCAAATCTGTCAATTTGGCTTCTTAACTATATCACCCTACCTTTTTAAGCCTAAAGAAACAGACCACTTACTACATGTTGTCATACATCAGGTTGTTTGCGTGAGACTAGCAACGCCACGGTGACATTACAGGCTAACGGCAGCATGTTGACACTTTGAGCTG
Source organism: Ammodytes marinus (assembly GCF_949987685.1). Taxonomy (NCBI): domain Eukaryota; kingdom Metazoa; phylum Chordata; class Actinopteri; order Uranoscopiformes; family Ammodytidae; genus Ammodytes; species Ammodytes marinus. Next base: position 9,376,692 of record NC_137228.1, read on the forward strand.
CACTCACCTGTACGCATGCCACTGCTACCGACTCTAGATTAAACGTGCTAGGGATTATCCCCTCCAATCTGCAGTCCTGACTTGAACGCCCCTGTATAGGAATCAATACACTGCAGTGAATGAGATAGCAGCCCAAAAGAAAAAAAAGAGGCTTACTGACTCAACTTAATCCAGGTTTTATTTCCAACAAGCTCCGCAAAGTACAAAAGCAGTCTTAGTGCTCGGATGCAAGCCTATCGCACTGATTAGTCCCCCTCAGATTTACTCAATACTTTTGTTAGTTTGTGGAAGTCCAGAGGAAAAAAGAAAGAGACTGCACGTTTGAAAGTGTCTCAAAACCCACAGACGCGGCTTCAAAGAGGCCCATCGCAATAATTAGTGAGAGAACAGCGGCCCTGTTGTTTTTTCCTGACGGCTTCCTTACACAAACTAATTGAGAAGTGTGTGTGTGTCTGTGTGTTTGTGTGTCTGTGTGTTTGTGTGTGTACGTCGCGGAGGGTGTCGTCAATGTAGCTGCGGGGCTCCTGCGGCGACGCTAGTTAGTTACGCAGGGAATACACAATAGGGGGACACACTTGTTAAGCACTGAAGAGAACTGTGGAAAACAAACTAGAGAAATATTACGGAGACAAGAATTACAAGGGGAAATTCTTCACAGTTGCGCAACTTCAAATGCAACGACATGCATATTAAGCACGCACAAGAAGTTGCACATGCACACACACATCTACAACAACGCAAACACTTACAGAAAGAGGTGGCAATGACTTTTGGTTTCATTGCCTTTTTAGGAAGACCTTTACTCGAGTACAATTTGTGTGTAAACTTAATTAAAACAGTGTTTAAGCACAAACTAATTATAGAGTCTACCCACACCTTCCAGTATTGTCACAACCCCAAATTATTCCCACAAAACCTTGTATTTCCCTGTCAGCTCCCAGACATGGGCTTTATACTCCTTTCTTAATAATATCAACATAGCAGCTGTATAGTATCAATTATTGGAAAATAGTGCAAAGAAGGACTGTAATTTTTAGCAAATGATAGTTTTCGTCGTATGAGGTCTAAAAATGTAGTGGTATTGAAATTTTCTCTGGAAACAGTATCTGAAGGAGCACTTCTTTGCCACATACATAGGACATTACAAATGGTGTAAAAGACATTGAAACAAACAGATAGTGATGCAAGGGTATTTTCACTTTAAAATGTAAACATCATGCTATAGGGGAAAATATCTTTACTTTCCTTGGGTGTTTATTACCCACTCAATCTCAAATTTTCCTTTTGATTCTGTACTTAATACTGGCGTCCTATATTTGACCTGGCAACCAAGTCATGTTTTGCATATTCTTAGGAACCAGTGAAAATGCACAGCAGACTGGAAGACCTGGCAACATTCACCTACTTGTCAGTGAAGACATTTTTTTGAAGTGTGAGAGATGAATTATTATAACCAATTTCACCCAAACATACTCATATAGAAGACGTGTAAATTCTCTGTGACTGAGGGTTAAATAAAACATCAACTCCTGCAGACACGACAGCTGAGTCTGTGTGTGTGTGTGTGTGTGTGTGTGTGTGTGTGTGTGTGTGTGTGTGTGTGTGTGTGTGTGTGTGTGTGTGTGTGTGTGTGTGTGTGTGTGTGTGTGTGTGTGTGTGTGTGCGCTCCGCTGTGTGCGTCTAATAATGTTTGAGGAATGACACACTGGCTTACGAGCTAATTCTGGATCAGCCAGGTGGGCTCTCTCTCTCTCCCCCCATCTCTCTCTTTCTCTTTCTCTCTTTTCCTCTCTTACTCCCTCACTCACACACACACACACACACACACACACACACACACACACACACACACACACACACTGACCTGACAGTTAAGAATTTGCTTTTATCATTCAGGGCCAGTGAGCTTTTGTCAAAGGTCATAATGAGCTCAGGCATGCGGAATCTTAAAAGGCAACGCGTCTTCACATTAACTTATCCTAATTTCTTTTTCTACAAACTCACTCAACTCTTTATCTTTTCGTGAGCCTTCTCTGCCTATTTTAAAACTCCTCTGATAAATGAGAAACCATCCAGCTGTCTTGTTTGCCTGCATCTTCACCCCCTTAAGATTGCACCCACCACCACACTGCAGCACTGTCTATTTGAAGCCAAAATTCAAATTCGTGGGGGTCTTCTGATATAAAATACATCTGAGCCCGGTTGTCTGCCCGCTTAAAAAACTGGGTTGCGGGAGCTACATTTATGGAATTCAGCTGAAGGGGGGAAAGAAGCATAAGCAAATGTGGGAGATGTTTCAACTCAGGGGCCAAGTGTGTGGCAGATATATTTGTTTTTGTCTTAATGTTGTGTTGTTGTGTCCTAAATGCTTGGGACACTGTGTATACTTTCCCCAAGGCCCGAGCCATGATGGTAAATAGCTTCCACACCTGTCTGGTTTTTATTAGCTTAGCTAGTTGCATAACCCCTCCTAGAACTATCCCGTCTATGTTTATACCCCTCTGCTCCGTCTCCTTACTTCGTTTTCTAAAAGGATTTTTAGTGGAGGAAAAATTCATTTTAAGTAAGTGATATTTTTTGTTAATACACTTTTTAAATCATTCTATATTCCTAAAGCAATCACTTAAACAGTATGCACAATTCATAACTCAGGTCTCCCAGTGTTTCAGCTTTGCAGTAATTGCCAGATAAAATTTTGAGTATCCCGCTCCTTTTTATCCAATCAGTAGACTAATAAAGAGCCGGGTCTCTGTGCCCGTGAACGATGACTCGCTGCTTTGCATCGCGGCACTGTCTGACGAAGACTATTGCGCGCTCATGTGGTGGTGATGTAGGGACGAGGGAGGGGACTGCTAACTCCAGTCACTGACAGGAAGTTAGCTAAAAGAACCATATCACTTACTGAACCTTTAATTTTTTTTCAGGTATGACTTCATTGAAATCCGCGACGGGACTTCGGAAAGCGCGGACGTCCTTGGTCGACACTGCAGCAACATAGCCCCAGCGCCCATCATCTCATCCGGAGCCTCCCTGCAGATCCGATTTGTGTCCGATTATGCCCACCAGGGGGCGGGCTTCTCTCTGCGCTACGAGATCTTCAAAACAGGTGAGCACAATGAGACGACACGATTGGCTGTTTTTAGAGTTAGGGGTTGCGTGTGAGTGGTTGGTTCAAAAGACTGTGCAAAGTTTATAAGGCGCAATATGAAGTGTGATTTCCCGAGTACAAAAGGAATCTAGGAATCTGTTAATATTTTCTCTGTAAGACTGGAAACAATTTTAAACTAAAATTTTACCTATATTTAAGATGTTATTGTATATTTTAGATAGCCAGCAGTGAACATAGTGTGTAGAAAGTGCTACTTGCCTGTTCTAGCCTTCCCCTTTAATTTATTATAATCTTGTTTCAGTTTTACATTAAGCTGATTACAGTTTGATTTATGTTTGTTTTTTCAACAGTGACAAAGTCTCACCTAAAGCTTTATACAGTCTGACCATATATCAGTTACCACCGTTGGCCAGCGTCTGTTTCTCATTGGATATCATTTATCTCAATGTCTAAATGTATTCAAAGAACCTTCTGTGGAAAAAAGTTCCAGGCAACTTTTCCACTCAAGCAGCAGATCACCATACGCATTAAATACACTTAAAAGTTAATGATTATGTCCGTGTGCCGCTTCCCTTGCCCCTTAGTGTTAATGGCCCAAAACCTGTGATCATTCACCCCAACACTCCCACAGCAATTTACATCAGCAGAGGCAGCCGGGCATGTAAACAAAAAAAGTTTAAAAGAGAAAAAGGGAGGGAAAAAACTACTTTCAAGCCGCCTTGAAGCATGTGAGGAATGCTTGCTTAATTGGAGCGCGGATCCACTTCCTCTGTGTGTGTGTGTGTGTGTGTGTGTGTGTGTGTGTGTGTGTGTGTGTGTGTGTGTGTGTGTGTGTGTGTGTGTGTGTGTGTGTGTGTGTGTGTGTGTGTGTGTGTGTGTGTGTGTGTGTGTGTGTGTGTGTGTGTGTGTTGGGATGATGGAGAGGGCTCCGAGGCAAACTTGAAGTTGGACTTTAGGGTTAAAGGTTTATAGGTAGAGGCGGAGGCAATGGGAGATTGATGGGGACGGGTGTGTGTGGCGAAATGGAATTTGTCTCGAGGTCGGTGTATAGTGCACGGTTGCAGGTGAGGTCGCAGTTTGTTTTTGGTGTGTGTGTGTGTGTGTTTAGAGGGGAAGTGGTCTAGTGGCCTTGAGCAAGCCAAAAGATTTATGCTCAAGCGAGTTACCAGCCGATAGTCCTTCTAACATTACAGACGGCCACCTTTTCTTTAAAAAAGGAAATGTTTCAGCTCTTGAAATGTATCTTAATTGGAAATGATATCCTTTGAAAACCATTGAAAAAAAGGTTAAAAAAGTTTGCAGCTATTTAGCGTTGAGTGTTCACCTCCTACCTCTTGAAACATATCTCCGCTTTTGTGTCAAACGAAATGTGACCCAGATTTGACGTTCAGCTCCGTTACCAAGGCCACCAGCTTGTACCCCGACAATGTAATAGTGTAGATTGCATCTGTCTTGCACATACACGCACAAACGTGCACCCACACACACACACACACACACACAGGTTCTCACACACATACACACAGATGGATTGAAGGCTGGTGCATGATGGGGGGATGCGGTTGCCATGACTTTAACAAGATCCCCGCTATGAATTCTGGGGGTTATAAGAGATTGTTTCAATGTAGGTGTCTGCTGTGTTGCATGTGTGGGTGGTTCCGCTCTCGCTTGTTGTGTAAGATTCTGTCTGCCTGTAATCCTATGTATGTAGGTTGAGGGGGAATGATAGAGGTGTGTGTGTGTGTGTGTGTGTGTGTGTGTGTGTGTGTGTGTGTGTGTGTGTGTGTGTGTGTGTGTGTGTGTGTGTGTGTGTGTGTGTGTGTGTGTGTGTGTGTGTGTGTGTGTGTGTGTGTGTGTGTGTGTGTGTGAGAGAGGGATAGAGACAGACATGTTAGGGGGAAAATGATTGGGGTGAAAGGAGATAAAGTGGCAAAACGAGGAAGAGAGTCAGGGAGTGAAAATTTATTCAGGAATGCGTGATTGGGGCCACGGGTTAATTATGGTGTTTCCAGTGCTTTGCTGGCTCTCTCATCAAGGCTGTTTGTCCCGTACAGTGGCAGGCCCGGGCCATGGGTTTTAACACTAAACACAGCTTACAACTTCTGACAGGAACAGAGACCCCCCCCACCCCCCCTCGCCCAAAATATCTTTATTCACCGGAGCGGAAGTAATTGCCGCTACTTTTAACCTTTGTTAATGGATTTCACTTCTGAAGACAGTAATTGTAATGCGCAAAGTTGTTTTGCTACTTTTTAAAGTCAGTGTCTGAATCTTAGTGCTCTTAGATTGCAGAGGAGAGAGAGGAATATATCTGGCGTGGGTGTGTGTGTGTTTATGGGCGCGTATGTGTTGTTCTAAAGGGTGCGTCCAAAGCAGAGATGGACATCTCAGCGCAACAGCAGGCAAAAGTGTGTGTGTGTGTGTGTGTGTGTGTGTGTGTGTGTGTGTATGTGTGTGTGTGTGTGTGTGTGTGTGTGTGTGTGTGTGTGTGTGTGTGTGTGTGTGTGTGTGTGTGTGTGTGTGTGTGTGTGTGTGTGTGTGTGTGTGTGTGTGTGTGTGTGTGTGTGCGTGTGTGTGTGTGTGTGTGCACCTTGTTTCCATCTGAAGCAGACTGTACAGCTTACAGTCCAGTCTGACCTCACCACACTGTGTCTCGGAGTCAAACAGTGTCTGTCTGGTTTTGGTTGTGTGTGTGTGTGTTAGAGAGAGAGAGAGAGAGCGAGAGGCATATCTCTGACTGTTTTTCCGTAGTATGAGCTAATGATACCCCGGCTTGTTTTTGTTTTGTTCATTCAACCCTATTACATAAGCAATGACTGTAACAACTCTAGGGGATTTTTTCGAATTGGACGAGCAATCTGTTTATGTCCGTGTGTGTGTGTGTGTGTGTGTGTGTGTGTGTGTGTGTGCGTGTGCGTGTGCGTGTGCGTGTGTGTAACTGGGTACAGTGCATCAAAATCTAATTATTTCCAGCGAGGAGACAACCTTTGACTCCACCCTTCAGTACTCCTCCTGAGGGGAGCAGCCGGGGTGAGCGTTTGCCCCAAAACAACATCCTTACACACGCACACACACACACACACACACACAGACATTACATTACACTTAATCCTTCCGTACAGTGCAAGAAGCCCCTCCTCCCCATTATTTTCGTGGCCTACTTTGCTCCCATTCATGCGTGCTTAACCCTTTATTCAGCCCCGTCTAGCACCCCCCCACCCCCCACGCCCCCTTACCCCCCTAACCCTTGTGCACTTTCACTTACACACAGCCGTCACGTGCCACTGTGACGCTGTTACCACGGCTACAGCGGGAAGACTTTACCAGGGAAAGCCCCCCGCCCTCCCCCCTTCCCCCCTACCCAATACCCCCAAAGCCCACCACTAGCAAGATAACGTCGCAGCCAATCGCGAGTGAAGACTGGAGCAAGCATCTCCCCGCAAGGGTTGAGTCTCCTGCCTGACCGCTGCTGCCACGCCATCTTGCTGGGGTCACAGGCAGGGAGGGGAGGGGAGCGCCCGTAGGCAGGACAACCCCCCCCCCCCCCCCCCCTCCGACAGAGTGCCAGTCATAACACTGGCCCCCATGTGTATTTCTGATGCCCTCGTGTTTATTGGAGAGACGGGCTGTTACTATAGGGCCGAATGCCAAGCGGTGTTTACTCCCTAGAAACAGCCTAGTTCACAGGCAGAGGCCAATAAAATTCCTAGATAAGTCAACTGCATTTTGAGTAAAAAACAAGCGTGTTTATAAGCCGAGCGAGACCTTTTTTGCGTTTTGCGTATTAAAAAAAAACTCTTGACTAGGGCATTCCATTCGACAACACACAGTATAAGCAACTTGACTGAGACAGCGCATTCCTGTCTATAAAAAACTACTTCCGACTCAATGTGCAAGTCTCTCTCCGGGTCTATAAATGTGTCGAGCCCTCGGTGCAACAAGAATGTTGCTTCTCTAGTACTCTTGGGTTTTCTTGTTGTTCGCGCTCTTGTTGTTGTTGTTGTTGTTATTGTGGCTTGTTTTTTTCCACTCTTACTCCCATGTGTGGCACGCCCCCTTTCTGTCACACACGCATACAAACACAAGCACACACACACACAGACACACACACACACACACACTCAGATGCCTTCGGGAAAGATTTTTCTTCAATGGAATCGTTGAACTGAGCACCAGCAGGGTTAACATGAGAAATATTGCGTACATCTAGTGTTATGAGGAGTGGATGTATGTCAGACGGAGACAGACAGGCAGGTAGAGAGCACGGCGTTCTGATTTATAAAGGGGGGAAGATGGCAGCAGAGGTGAGCCCCCTTTAGAGAGTGTTGCGTGCGGATAGAAAGGACCGGAAAGCATGCGAGACCGAGCCCACTAGACTAGACAGAAGAGTGAATGAACACAGACTCTGCACATCGCAAACGGAAGAGAAGAAGGGAGGAGGAGGAGGGATGGAGGTGTGGGGGGGGGTTGCCCTTGACACAACATGTGGAGCTGCTACTACTACTACATCAGGCACTCATGTGTAAGAATGGAGTGCTTTCTACCCAGCAACTCGCCAACCTCTCTCGCTGTGTCACACTCACACACTAACACCATGACCTCCCCAGATCTTTGCCTAGCAGACAGCTCTTGCCAAATCTTAGCTTGTGGCGCGGTGCTAGCCTCGACTGCAAGGAAGCAAGCACGTGTGAATGTGTGTGCACGCTTTTTTACGTGTGTAAGACAAGGTGCTGAGGGGGTGACACAGGGCGGCAGTAGACTTGTTTTCGGCGTGTCCATACACTGGGAACTAATGAGTCGCTGACGAGGTACCCATGCATACGCAAAAAAGGGCACACGCTAAAATATGTGAACCCATGCACGCACACGGGCACATGGCAGGCGCAGAGTGTTTTGAAGCGGACCCGTTTCGTGCAAAACACTGTGTAAAAATCACACACAGCCTGAACTGAACTTTAGATCGGCGTGTAGGGGAGTCAAGCTGTGCTCAGATTGAAGTCTTGTCAGCAGTAAAGGCTCCAGACGGCTGCTGCACCATGACCCAGTAAAGAAACAAGGCCAGTGTGTTACTGGGTCTCACACATACTGCGAAGCTATTACACACACACACACACACACACACACACACACACACACACACACACACACTCTCACACTCACACAAGTGTACGGCTATACTTATGGGGTCATTCATTGACATATTGCATTCCCTAGCCCCTTACCCTAACCCTTACTATCAAAACTAAATGCCTTATCCAAACCCTCACATTAACCCTAACCTAAACCCTAATTTATACCTGAACCTTAAAATCTAGTGTTAACCCTCAAACAGCTCCTTTTAAAGGTTTGTCCCAAAGTAAGAACCGGCCAAAATGTCTTCACTTTCCAAAAACACTCCTTAGATCTAAAACTCAAATTGGTTCTCACAAAAATAGTTGTACAAGTACACACACACACACACACACACACACACACACACACACACACACACACACACACACACAAACACACACCCACTCGCATGGCATCTTGCTCATGTACACGGCTTAGTAAATTGTTCTCTTTCATTACAAGCATATTACAGTAACATGCATCTCACTTCGTTTAATGGATTCGTAGCATTTATGTTTACAACCACTTATGCCTGTTCGCTCATACACACAGTAACCATAGACACTCACGCAACACATGAAAATACACTTAACACAGGGATAGGTGAGGTCAGGAGCTGAGGAGGGATGGAGGGAGATAGCGCCAGTAGCTTCCTGTAAATTACCGTCATTTTTCATCGTGCCCACTTCTGCGTGTGTGTGTGTGTGTGTGTGTGTGTGTGTGTGTGTGTGTGTGTGTGTGTGTGTGAGTGTGATTGTGCAAGCAGTCTGGCTCCTAGCATGAAGGCAGATTATCCACCAGTGATTTAGATGTTGCATTGTGTGTGGGAGTAGAGGTTTAGTACTGCTTCTAACATGTCGGGGGGGAGATGCATACTTTTCTGCAAAACCCCCCCATTGCATTTTACATTCCACTCCACTCCATGTACTGAATATATTTGATCTTAATTTTACACTTACATTTATTTGTGCTATTTCTTCGCACAATTGTTTGTGTTTATTTACAGTAGGTATCGTAGGTAGATCTCTTCTGTCTGTATTTTTTTTAGGTTCCATTGTTGAAGGGTTAGCCCGAGACTCAAGAATTGCATTGGCAAACGACTGCTGCTATATTGGTTGTGGGTAAACAAATCTTGAATCTTGGAATTTTTTTGAGGAGTGGAAGCAGCATTTCAGGTATTTGGCATTCAAATAGATTGAGCAGAAAAATAGCATAAAAAAAGAAAGCCATAGAAAAAAAACAAGCTGATGAGTTAAGGAGGGAAAAACAAGACTGGAGGGACAGACAGAGACAGTGTGTATCTCCCTCTGCGTGTTGATTGGGTTCACTTCTCTCCCATGAACCGGTTGTACACACTAGGGCAGAGCTGGGAGAATCTGCCTCCTCGACCTCTCTTGCTTTTATAGGGCTGATAATAGGGCCTGGTGCCTTGTAGGAATGCTGCAGACTGAAATGCGCTGTTAACATTGTCTGGGATCCTAAAAAACGCTAGCTTGTTATGAATATGTATCTGCTTATGCGGTAAAACATGGCAGTTCTCTTCTTGACACAGTGCAGAGCCGCCCCGGGCAACAAAAAAAAACTTATCCATTTTCCCAGATTTGAAATCCACCAGAAGCTTTTCTCCCCCGGGTCTTTTTCAACCGTTATACGTACCTCCTCCCCCCATATCTGCTTTCTGATGGGAAAATACTACAAGCACAGCCTCTCATGACTCCCCTTATGCTAGTTATTATGCCCTCGCCAGTTGTGAACATCTTCCGCAAGTCACTTCAAACGGAAGAGAAGCTGTAAAAGTCCAATGCAAGTACACTTATGAATAGCCACAAGAATAGTTTTTTTTTAAAGCTGCATCGGTTGGGTTTAGGGGCCACAACCGCAGACATTTCTGACACGCGCATACATGACCAATATAAATAATCCTGCAGTCTCTTAGCAACATTATCAGACAAGGATATCTGCCCTTCTTGCATTAGCATTAAAAATAGATAGAGATAGAAAAAGACACACGAGTAAACAGACCCGACTGTTTATAGCCCACATATAAAGATAGAAGTGTCGGAAGGAGAAGGCGAATGGACAAGACAGAGAGAAAATAGCCAGGGTTTGTGAATGGAACCGTGTTCCGTGTGTGTGTGTGTGTGTGTGTGTGTGTGTGTGTGTGTGTGTGTGTGTGTGTGTGTGTGTGTGTGTGTGTGTGTGTGTGTGTGTGTGTGTGTGTGTGTGTGTGTGTGTGTGTGTGTGTGTGTGTGTGTGTGTGTGTGTGTGTGTGTGTGTGTGTGTGTGTGTGTGTGTGACATTCGTGTCAAGTCCTGCTCGCTCTGTTTTGTGTGTGCCTACCATTGCTCATTGATGTGCCGGCCCGTAAACGCTGGGCCGTGACTCAGGCTCCCCTGGCGCAGAGCAGCAGTGGCTGATGGGTAGATGATCTGAGCCGTACAGCTGCTGCCTCTCAAGGTGAGCCGCCCCGGGCGCATAAATCTACATGGCTAATGAGCAAGCACCGCAAAGGGCCCACTTAGAACCATTACACCATGTTTTTTGGGTGTGTGTGAGAGATTGAGTGCAACAATGAAAGAGAGAGTGTTGGAGAATGTTGTTTTATGGAGCAGGGTAGCCAGTCTAGGTTTACCCACCTGTTATGAGTGTGTATCATTGAATTTGAGGCAGCTGGATAACACAGTAGGTAGGGCAAGTCCAGTGAGTGTCCTTAGGCAAGACCCTTAATGCTAACTGCCTACTTACAGTTGTAAGTCACTTTTGAGGATGGGGTCATTTAGGGGTACAATATAGCCAACAAACATCAGGTTGCTACTTTTATGAAATTTGGTTCACATCTATTGTTGCATCTGTTTTGATTTTGCAGCGGGTTTTAATGTGTGGTGCTCGCTTTCAAAAGTGGCGGCAGAACGGCGATTGTAAGAGAGATACCGTACAACGATGACAAAAAGAGCTATTAGCCTCCAAAGTTTGGCACGCCCAGTCGTGCACTGACCCACCACTGTGTATATTCCTCCTCCATCGGTAATCATCACCTGTGTGTGTGTGTGTGTGTGTTTTATTCTGCCTTAAAATTCCAGCGTGCTTTGTCAGTGATGAACGACTCTTTGCAACACCCTCTGCAAGTCAGATGAGATATTTGCTTTGATGGATTGCTAAAGGCCTGTATGTATTCTCCTATAATATTATGACCAATTGCTTTCTCCCTTTTTCATTCCAGGGTCAGAATTCTGCTTCCGAAATTTCACCAGCTCGTCCGGCATCATCGATTCGCCAGGATTCCCGGACAAATACCCCCACAACCTGGAGTGTTCTTATATGATAATAGCGCCACCACACATGGATATCACACTCACCTTCCTAACCTTTGACCTGGAGAATGACCCCCTGCTGGTGGGAGAGGGCGACTGCAAATACGACTGGCTGGACGTGTGGGATGGCCTGCCGCAAGGTCAGTTCACACATACACACCCACACACCCACACACACACACACACACACACACACACACACACACACACACACACACACACACACACACACACACACACACACACATTAAGTACACACACACTGATGTTGATTGCTCATTTATAAAGGGCGAGACATGGCAGGTGAAAATGATTTGAAAAAATGTGATACTTTGCCAGTTGATTTTAAGTAGGCCTACATAATTTTTTCAGAGATATTTGAATAAATGTGCAAATTTGGCAATATCTTACTCATTTTGCTTACATTTTCATCTAATTTTCAAAAACAAAAAATCTACATGTTGGATAAAGCCAGAGTTAAAATGTCATTTTGACAATATATTATTATTCAACGTTTATTACACAACAGATTTTGGATATGAATCAAAAAGATACTAAGTACAGGTCTTAAAGTGCATTTTTTCGGCCTTGTTTTTATGGATAAATAGTATCATAAATCAGACAAAAACATTATTTCACACCGTGGGTATCTTTAAAGGCCCTTTCCCATGCCCCCTCTCTTCCTCCATCCTAACTACACACTTCATCACCCTCTTCCTATCCTCCCTGTCCTCCCTCCTTATCACCTCGCACTTCCTTCCTCTCCCCCCGGGCCGGGCGAGTGAGAGTGAGCGATGTGTATCTAGCCCCCAGTATCCAATCAGAGGCGCCGAAGTGTTGGGCCCGAGTAGCCTATCAGCTGAGATCAGGAAGTAGGGAGGAAAAAACATTTGAGGATGTTATCGAGGGGTTTAGCTTTGATAGTTACCGCCAAAGGGTAATGTTCGCTTGTTGTATAGCCGATGAAAACCCACATTAGCGGCGGTGAGAGCTTCACTTGCCACCTCTCTACTCCATTCCGTCATTTATTTTCATTCCTTTTTGTTTTAAAGCTGTAGCTACTATGTAACTCTGAAACTGGAATTTCGGTAGTAATACATTTCTGATATCAGTAGAATTCAAAATAGTATTTATAGAAAAAAAGTCTGGTATACGCGCTAGTCAAATTTTAAGTGGAATTGTTATTGTGGACGAAATGCCAGTGGAAAAATAATATTTAAAAAAACTTTAAAAATGAGTAAATCAGCTTTAAACTATGGAGGAGAGAGCTGAGGATTTGCTCTAATTATTCTATTTTCAGTTGCTTAAAAAAAAGGGGATCGGAGTGGATTTAAAAATTCCAATTATAGCCTTGAATTTAGGAGCTTTGATAGCTGAGGACAATTCATACCATTTAAAAGTTGAGAATTAGGAGGAAATTAAAGTGTAACCCAGTTCCAGTGGAGACGAGTCCTCGGGCATGAAAAGAGGGGAGACGGAAGAGGGGGGAAGAATATGTCTGGTGAGGAAAGTGAGCCACTCTTGAGACTATAGTAATCCTTGCTGCTGCTACTTCTGTGTGTGTGTGTGTGTGTGTGTGTGTGTGTGTGTGTGTGTGTGTGTGTGTGTGTGTGTGTGTGTGTGTGTGTGTGTGTGTGTGTGTGTGTGTGTGTGTGTGTGTGTGTGTGTGTGTGTGTGTGTGTGTGTGTGTGTGTGTGTGTGTGTGTGTGTGTGTGTGTGTGTGTGTGTGTGTGTGTGTGTGTGTGTGTGTGTGTTGCATTAAGGCAGGGGGATTCCAGTGCCCCTGCTGGGCCCTGGCTGAGACTCGCACATGGCAGATGGATGGAGGGATGGACAGGAGGAGAGGAAATGGAGAGAGAGATGAGAAATGATAGAAGGGGGGATAGCATGCTGCGACTCATTATACAACACTTACTGAAGCAGTGTGGTCTCCACTGTGCTGTGTATGTCAAATGGAAAGGATACAATGTTATTCATTCTTAAGTCAACTCCACAAAAAAACTGAAAAAAAACACTTTTGCTTGTAGCTTTGTCGTCGAAGCAGCAAATGCTAAACCAGCTTTTACAGATATAAGCACAAACAAACTTCTTTTTACCTTTCAATAATTGTGACTAACCAATTAAGTGTGTTAAAATAGGCTAAGAGCTAACCCCCCTTAAAGTTATTGAAATGTGTCTTTTTGTTTCGCATTTCCCCTCCCACACCAAGGACACAATGGTAGAGATGGGTGCAGGGGGAATCAAACCAGCGACCTTGTGTTTACTGGTCGACCCCTCTTTTATTCTTTAGGGCCATCATGCCATCTACCATCATCAAAAAAACTACAAAATAAAACTGCCCCGTTAACATGAATGTGATTTCCTCTGTACTTTATCTGCAGTGGCCCCGCTGATCGGACGCTACTGTGGGACAAAGATCCCCCCAGAGATCCAGTCTTCCTCCGGCCTCCTCTCCCTCTCCTTCCACACGGACATGGCTGTGGCAAAAGACGGCTTCTCCGCCCGCTACAACATGACGCGCAAAGAAGTCAGCGACTGTGAGTTGCCCAGATATAACTTTTTAAAAGACAATTTTGTGTGTTTGTGCTGCGTCCGTTT
>NC_137228.1:9395821-9699134 GCF_949987685.1 Ammodytes marinus
CTGCAGAGAAAGAAAAAAACACAACAGATTGCAATCACACCCCCCCCCCAGCAATCACACCAGCAAACAGGCTGTGTGTGTGTGTATGTGTGTGTGTGTGTGTGTGTGTCTGTCTTATTTTGGATTAATTTTCTGCCTTCCGAGTCCGACACATTTTCACTTTGACACCCCATGTGACTTGCTAATTCTCCTTCGCACTACTCACATATGCGCCTCATTACTTGATGAGACGTCGGCACACTTAGGAATTACACATCTCTCACACACACACACACACACACACACACACACACACACACACACACACACACACACTTGCACATAGAAACAAACCAGGGATTTTTTTTTTACAAACAATGTGCACCCAAACAAATTAGCATTTAAGACACACACACTGTCATCCGACTGGGAGGAAAATCCCATCAGACCCAGTGCTAACCAAGCATTGTGCTGCTGAGAAGCATTGTGAGGCAGTGCTAAATCTGTTCGTACACACACACACACACACACACACACACACACACACACACACACACACACACACACACTAACCTGGGAGAGGGAGGAAAAAAGCCCACACAGCATATCAGCCCGCTCCTCCATCACAGTGTCACACTCCCACATGCAAGCGTTGTTTGTAAAGTTCCTCGCGCTTTCAAGCTAACGCAAAAAATCAAAACACAATGCTGCATATATAGAGATAAAAGAAATACACATGCGCACATGCCGACTGGTAAAACGACTGGTAACGCTAAGCACACAGGGCGAGACGTTGACATAAGATGGTGTAAGACAAGGTTTAAGGATCACTGGTTCACCTTTAGCGTACAAGCACACACACACACACACACACACACACACACACATAGCCAGTAGTGGAGAGAGCGGCCAGCTGGAACCACCAGTTCATACTGTCAACATTTTCATACCAAGAACGAGAGAGGGAGATGGTGGTGGGAGCTAGAGAGAGAGAGAGAAAGATTGAGGGATTCGCTAGAGCAAGAAGACAAGATTGACAATTTTAATGGACAGAGAAAGAGACAGAGGGTTACAGGGGAACAACAGGGAAAGTAATGTCTTGTGCAGAGCTGGCCCAGCATCTCCCCGCGGTGCCATCATCAGCTAGAAGCAATTGCAAAGGAAGGAGACATGGTGCCAGAAAAATAGAAAAAATCCTCTGTTAAATGAATCAAGACCACAATGAACACACACCCATCCACACCTCATTTCACATGGATCAAGATGTTAGTCGCTTTAATGACGCCCCAGACAGTGACATGTTGGCCCTGTTTAGGATGCACACACCAGATTCTTTTTCTACTTTTATTTCTAGAGTCTAGGGCTTTGGGATGTAGAGAGATCAGGTTGCTTTTACTATAAAACGTGGATTCCAACAGTGACCTCATTCTCTGGAGAAGGTTATCAATAGTTAAATACCAGTCCGTGGTGGCTGTCTGTGTGTCTCGCCAATGTCCACACACGAACTGTGTCTGACCGTTGCTATGTGGAAAAAATAAATGTGTGTGTGTGTGTGTGGGGAGGGGGGAGAGAGTGGGCTACGCGCCAGGCCTTCGTTATATTTTCATGACACACTAGGAAACACAACATGACTACGTTAATTATTCAGCTCCACCTCACAGACACAAAGTAGAAAAACACTCCACAGTCGTCAGGCAGATTTCAGAGGTGGCCCCAACAACAGACAGACTAGCAGCCCTGCCCCTTGCCCATTGTTCATATGCAATTTTAATCATGTGCAATATCGCTCACTTTGTATTGGCTTCTATTGTTAGTCATGTGCTGTCTGTTGACTTACTTGAGCTACTGGATACCCGAATCTATCTATCTATCTATCTATCTATCTATCTATCTATCTATCTATCTATCTATCTATCTATCTATCTATCTATCTATCTATCTATCTATCTATCTATCTATCTATCTATCTATCTATCTATCTATCTATCTATCTATCTATCTATCTATCTATCTATCTATCTATCTATCTATCTAAAACAGGATAACATGCCGTCCAATTCATGTCCGCTTGGCATTCCTTGTTAGTGAAAAAGTAGCCACGCTATCAACAAGTTAGTCAATGAGCAACCATCTGCCTCCTAGGGCCATTGATCTTTAACCTTGGCAGTAATGGAGCAGGGGTCAATGAGTGACCCCTTCAGGTACCGGACAAACAGTGGGAGAGGAAGTGGAGGAGACAGATAAAAGGGCCAAGAGTCCATTGACAACTCGTCTTTGTCTCCCTTCTTTCTCTTTCTCCTCTCTTTAAGTTTGTTTCCACTGAAAGATAAAGGGGAAAATGTGTCCGTTTTTAAGATGCTATAAAAGTGACGACAGAACTCCTGTAAATGACATCGGCCCTAATTTGTCAAATCATTGTCAGAAAAGGACAAAGTTATTTAAACGCGATAAAAGATCGGATACATAAAACAAGACATTTCTGGGAAGTTGGGGTACTATTGGAAGAATATTTCATATTTCAGAACTCTCAACCACTGCGTAATGTAATGTGACCTTAATCATGCCACATTTAAAAGGAATTGGAATTGTTTGACTTTTTTTAATGATCAAAATCTTGGATTCTCTAAATACTACGGAGGTATTTCCTGTTCCAGTGAGTGATGAATCTGTTCACTTGTTCCTTCCTTCCTACTCAGCACCACTCCTCTCTCCACTCCCATATCTCTCTCTCTCTCTCTCAGTTCTATCTGCTGCCCTGCATTCAACCTCTTCTGTCTCTCTCTCTCTCTCTCTCTCCATCTGTTTTTAACTATCCTTCTGAGGACTCTCTTCATCCCCGCAGTCATTTTCAGTTTTTTTTCTGTCTTTCCTCCCTTGTACTTTGTTTTTCCCGAATATAACTGGGAGCGGCAAAAAAAAGATGGGTTATTGTAAAGGCAAGTCCCCCTCCATAGCACACTTGCCCTTGTGTGTGACTGTGCGTGGTGCGTTTACATAACCCCCATAAGAGCCCACCGTTTGGCCTCTTAGGTAAACACAAGCCTATCCTGTCTATCTAACCGCGATACAGCCATAGATAGACCTTCCTTATCTGTGCAAACACTCCACGCCCGCTTTGTATTACCAGTGTCAGCACCGACACTTGATTAAATCAGGGCCATAGCCCATAATCAAATAAAAAAACCTTTGAGTAAGGTTTGGAATTCATACCACTCATTTATTCCCCGCTATGGAATTGTTTGTGAATATCATATCATTTTCTGGAGACCTGTGTGCAAGATAGGGGATTTTTTTTTTTACACTTTAAACCAGGGATATTTTTAGCTGAAAACCTAGACTGTTAATCACTTGTAATGGGGAAAAACAAATCAATCAAATTTTTAAGGCAGTGGGAGCATGCTCAAGGGTTTGATCGCGCTGTGCTCGCATCAGAGTAAAGAGAGAAATCATGTAGGAGCCTTTTTAAAAGAAAGGATGTCTTTCATCTTTAATTTGGCTGCTTGTCTCACCATCTTTTGCATTGTGTTTCTCTGGCCTGGGATTATTCTATGTGTGGTTTGGCACTCTCTGCTCAGCCAACCACAGACAAGATAGAGTGAATGACACTTAACAGTCTCTCAGTCATTTAAAAGACGCTTCTTCTGCTTGTGTGTGTGTGTGTGTGTGTGTGTGTGTGTGTGTGTGTGTGTGTGTGTGTGTGTGTGTGTGTGTGTGTGTGTGTGTGTGTGTGTGTGTGTGTGTGTGTGTGTGTGTGTGTGTGTGTGCGCGTGTGCGTGTGTGTGGGTTCTTGTGGTTTTCCTGTGTCTTTTGTGTGCAAAAGAGGAAATTTTAAGTTAAAAATGGAGCCGTTGAGATGAATTATTTCAGAGGGATGTGGTAATGACAGAAAGAGAGCGGAGGCGACCAAGTGGGAAGAGCTAGTTGTGTTGTAATTACCAGTTGGGAATTGTGGTTTTGGGATGCCACAAAAACAAAGAACGCTGTACAAAAATGAAAAAAGTTGTGAAAACTTTCAATTTCCAAGGCATCTGTCTTCATTAGATTTTTTTAGTTTTGAGGCCAACTCAAACTAAGTTTTAAGGAATACCGCCTACAATTGAGCCACATTATATTTTGTGGACATAACTTATCATTCTAATGTATACAGTATAATGTAACCTCAAGTTTTGAGTTTTACTAAGAATTCCAAAAAGTGGTGCGGCAACACTTTTTGCCGCAACAAAAAAATAACATTTATAATTTTTATTTTTTTGTTCAGAAGTTATCACAACAAAAGATAATGGATTGACTCAAATATACGCAGTTTTCCTACCAAAAGTCTAGGGCAGACAGTTTGAGTTTGAAATTTGAGTGGTCCTAACTTTTTCATATTTATGACCACATGTAAATATGTGATCTGCTTGTGTTATTTGTTGTCTTATATGTTATATGTTTGCCATCTTTCTCTACTGCTGGCTGTACAACAAATTGCCCCTCGGGATAATAAAGATACCTTGAAACCTGCCACAAAAAGCAAAGAAATGGAAGACACACGTCTGTCATTGAAAGCATCATGGAGCGCTTTTTTTCCCTGCCCAAAACAGGAAGTAACTGGACCACCCTGGTTACATTTGCCTCTTTAACCCCTTAGCTGCCACACGCCCCACTGCTCAAATAGCTAATGGAATGAGAGGAGTGTACAGAGGAGAGGTGAATGTTTTGGTGCTTTGGAGCGGATAGGGCCTTGGGAAGTTAATTTCACTCACACATCCTGCCCACCTGGACACACACTTCCCCTCCTGAATGTGACGGCTTGGTCGTGTCAGGTCATGTCTCCCACAGCTTGATAGCATGGAGCAGTATGGGCGAGCCAGCAGTGCTTGTCTGTGTGAGAGTGAAGGAGAGAGAGAGACAGAGAGAGAGAGAGAGAGAGATACCATCATCCCTTAGTCGGGCTTTCCCAGCCTCCCAGCGGCGAACCTTTGACCCCAAAACACATCGACAGCTGGGGATGGTGACATTGGATCCGTGTTTGGGTTGTCTCCGCTTTGTCCGGCCCCTGCCACTGTGTGTGTGTGTGTGTGTGTGTGTGTGTGTGTGTGTGTGTGTGTGTGTGTGTGTGTGTGTGTGTGTGTGTGTGTGTGTGTGTGTGTGTGTGTGTGTGTGTGTGTGTGTGTGTGTGTGTGTGTGTGTGTGTGTGTGTGTGTGTGTGTGTGTGTTGTGTGTGTGTTCGTAGCCGAGCGTAACCCTGCACTGCGGGTGGGTGTATAGCAAGATGTATAGTGTGTGTGTGTGTGTGTGTGTGTGTGTGTGTGTGTGTGACAGAAACAGGGAGATAAGACTCATTCCGGCAAGACCAGTTCCATCTCCCTCGTGACATGTTGTACCAACCTTTTGTCTTGTGTGTGTGTGTTTTTCCCATCAGATTTTCCACGCCAACACAGACCCAGCGGAGGTGGTTCTGAACCGGGTCCCACAGCCCGTGTTGGCCCGCTTTGTTCGCATCCGGCCGCAGACTTGGAAGAACGGCATTGCCCTGCGCTTTGAGCTCTACGGATGCCAGATTACAGGTGTGTGTGTGTGTGTGTGTGTGTGTGTGTGTGTGTGTGCATAATATGTCCCTTTTAAAGACACAGCAACACTCACACTCAATGGCTCACAAATAGATTTCTGTCTCCCCTACTATCTTTTAAACACGCATACCTCAAGCTTATTTAAGGAAACTTTTACTCTCTTCTTCCTTCCAGCACTACCACAGTCATTCCCCTCTCCTGCTTCTCCTCTGTACTAGCCCTTCCTGACTCCAACATACCCACATGCAGACACACACACACACACACACACACAGACCCCCCTTCCCTCTCATGGTTTTTAGATTCTCTTCTGATGTTTCCTCTTTGCTCTGTATCGAGAAAAAAACGAGCGCCGATCAATCATTCATGCTCCCCCTGCCGCTCGCCTTTCTTACATCGGAAACTTTGATTCGCTGCGGCCTCAACAGCTGCTATTGAAATAAACTATTAGCTCGTACAGCGCAGGTACATCCACACACACACACACACACACACACACACACACACACACACACACACACACATACAGAGGGAGTCAGGGCACTTTCTAAATATAGCAGTTGACCTCAAAAGCAGGCGCATCCTTTGAAATGTACACAGACGCCACCCAGCAGCACACACCGTATACACACACACACACACACAACACACACATACACACACATACAGACACACAGATACACACTTCCTGTGCCTTGTATCCATTATTCACACCTCCTGCTTTTGCAGTGACATAACTGCATGAAACTTTGATCTGTGTACTCTTAAACCGTCAGCACAACTAACATCTCCCCGTCTCCCGGCCGTCCTCCTGCCTTTTCTCTCTCGCTTTCTCTCCTCCTATTCCTCTCTTTTTCTTCACTCTCTCCACCTCTCTGCCTCTCCGGCTCAGCGTATAATACCCCCTCTCTCATCCCCCTAAGCCTCATTTCTCCCTCTCGCATACTCCCTCAGCGAGTGGCTCTCAATGCTAGAACCCGCTCATCCAAATCCGAATGACTTTCATTTTCCGAGAGCTTTTACGTGTAGTGTACATAGCTACTTTTCCCCCAGTTCCTAGTTCAAAGAATCCATGCACAGTGAAAGCATAGAATATAAAGACACTCACAGTGAAATAATTTACACATTTACAAGAAAATGTGTGTGTGAGTCTGTGAGATGTGAAGGCAGAGAAGGGTGGTCCATTCAAAAGCAAACTTAAGGCGACACGTTTATTGTCTGATTTAAGATACATTTTCTTCTTGAAAACATGCTGAATAAATGCATTTTTTAAAATCTGTATATAGTATTCTTTGATTTATAAAGTGAAAAAAAGGCTGGATAAAAAGAAATTCTGTGAAAAACATTGTTTGTTGCAAACATATAAGAGAAATAAGAGATTTTAACTCTGGCTTTATCCAACATCAAGATTTTAGTTTTTCTAAAGAGATGCAAATGTACGCATAATTGGTTAGATGATTTTAAAGTGGACATGAATAGCGCTGCACCACACAATTATTTCCCTCCTCTCCAGTCTAAACTCTTAATGCTTTAGCTTCGCCACTAGTGCAATGCTGCGGTCAAGCTTAACAGCTCCCAAGTGGGACAGTGTGTGTAGCGGGGGCGCTAGTAGTCAATGTTAGCTTTGTCACAGAGAGCTCTCCAACCGTCAACTCTCCCAAGGTGAAGGTTTAAAGGAATAGTTTAAAAAAAATGTAGAATCAAAAAACATACCTGACCATCACTGGCACTTCCTGGTGTCCTTCCAGTATGTATTTAGTTGTTATTTAATATAAAGTGTAAAAAAAAAATAGAACGCAACATAACGTGGTAAATAAACAAGACCCAACAAGCACACACAGGAGTGTTAAATGATATTGTAAAGTGTTATCGTTTAACCTGCTGCCCTACCAGTATTTCGAGCTAAGCTAACCTGGATGAGCGACCTTTGCCCATTTCTATATCAATTAAAAAATGCACGTACAGTTACAGGAACGTTTTTCTGTCACCTCTTTCTTGAGCCGGAGAGTAGAGGCAAAAAGCTAAAAAAAAAATAAAAAAAAATGTTGAACTACTCCTTTAAAGCCACATGTGCATTCTTTCCACTGCTCCAGATGCCCCGTGCTCCGAGCTCCAGGGCCTGCTCTCTGGCATGCTCCCAGACGCCCAGATCTCAGCCTCCTCCAGCAGGGACATGGTGTGGAGTCCAGGGAACGCCCGCCTGGTTGCAAGTCGCTCTGGCTGGTTCCCCGCACCAGCACAGCCCCTGGTCGGAGAGGAATGGCTCCAGGTACGTTATATTACATTTGCTTTTACATTTTCCCTATGTTCCAATACTTCCCATACTTCTGTGCTATTTAGTATGCCAGAAAAAAGATTTAGTATGTCCCCAATACATGCATGTCAAATGTACAGTATGCCAAAAAATACCCGAATCCAATAGCATTTAGCAGTACGGACACCAGCATGCTTTAGTATGTAGTTTAGTAATAGGAAAAATGATGTGATTTGGAACACATGGTGAGTCTGTACATTTCCAGATGATGTCACCCAATAATAAAATACTATGTTCATACTTGTGTAAAAAAAAAAAGTGCATTCATTTAGCATAGAATCATAGAAGATAAATGGGGACACTAATGGGAATGAAATCAATCAAATCAATTGTTCCAATCGTGCATTTTATAATATGTGCTAGACATGCTTAGAGTGTAGTATAGCACCTTTTGTTCAGGTAAACTGTTGTTCCTTGCACAGGAAAAAAAAATGTCATGTTTGTATACGTGACAGGTAGCACCTGTAAATACTGGTTTTTATCTATTGTCTTTCCAACGAGCTGGAACAAGAAGCAACTAAACGTAACCGAGTGTGCGGTTGAGCGTGAAGTTTTCCATTCTACTTTATATTTATATGGTGCACCTTATCTCTACACTTTTTATCTGCACTGTGTCCTTGCACTACTTTATTTGTGTCTCAGGTGTTGCTCTCTTCACTTGTGTGTTTTTCTATTATTTTCATTTCATTTCATTTAACTTTTATTTATCCTCGAGAGACCAATTATACATTTATACATTTCCTTCTTCTATATTGCATTGTTAAGACAAGCCAGGGGACTTAAGAATTTTCATTGCCAGTAAAAAAAATGACAAAATACAAATAAAGCATCTTGAATCTCTTGAATCTAATAGTAAATCTATCTAACAGGTTGACCTGGGCTTGGCCAAGACGGTGCGGGGAGTCATCACCCAGGGAGCGCGGGGAGGAGAGGCCGGCAGCGGGGCCACCACCACAGACAACCGGGCCTTTGTCAGGAAGTACAAAGTGGCTCACAGCCTCAACGCCAAACAATGGAGCTTCATCATGGACACCAAGACCAGTATGCCTAAGGTGGGTTAAGGGAGTTAGATGGGAAAATGATGTGTTTGTGTTTTTGCTATAGTAAATCGTCTGGTTTCGCGATACGACTTGATATGAAACTACAGCATATGCCAGTTGAACACAACCTGTTACATTTATCATTTTATACCAACCAAAAAACACAATAGTGTCACACACACAGACATGCAGGGAGATTGTCAAAATCAAAGTGTATATTAAAGACAGATCCCCGGGGGCGCCCTTAGCTCAGTTGGTAGGGCGTCCCGTCCCGTCCCGTCCCCCCCTGCGCCGGGCCCAGCAGCAGACCCGGGTTCGATTCCCGCCCGCGGTCGTTCTCTGCATGTCACTCCCCTCTCTGCCCCATTTCACCTCTGTCTCTCTGCACTATCAATAAAGCATAAAAATGCCCCAAAAATATATTTAAAAAAATAAAAATAAAATAAAAACCCTCCCCCCAACACACAGAGAGACAAAGACACACACCCCCTACTCCTGTCAAGTTAAAGTGTACAAAAACTTAAAGAATTAAATTAAACTTTGCAACAAGAGAAATGAATATGGTTATATACAGTATATTGATATTAATCGATGTTTGAGCTGTTGCATCGATTCAACAATCCCCTCTTTCGCCCCAATGATTGGATATATATCCATATATCTATTGTTACACCCCTTGTGTTTTTGACATTTCCCATTACTGTGTATTTTCCGTACAGATTTTCGAGGGGAACACGCACTATGACACGCCGGAGCTGAGAACTTTCGAAGAGACAGTGGCTCAGTTTGTCCGGCTCTACCCAGAGAGGTGGTCTCCGGCTGGCATCGGCATGAGACTGGAGATACTGGGCTGTGACCTTCCAGGTAGGATAACTAGCTTCTTATATTATGATAATTTGCACCTGCCTACAACCACCTCCATTCCAGGCTGAATGATTTGTAATGAACTCCGGGGGATCTTAACCAGAAAGTGAATGGACCTTGAGGGAGGGAGGGCGGGCAGGCGGCTCACACCAAGCCAAGCGCGGGCTCACTCACATTAGATATGCATGAGAGTCATTAAAGTCTGCCAGAGGTGAAAAGAGACAACCCAGGATTTGGCCTAGAGAGGGAGAGAAATGATAGCACAGTGAGAGTTTCTCTGCAAATGGTGGCGATTTTTTATTTTTTTTTTACCTGGAAAGTGTGACTATTCTATAAGCGTTCTACAACAAGTGCTTTGCTTCAGCAGGGGAGTGGACAGGGTCTGGACTGAAGGAATGCCTCCTCAGAGAGAGAGAGAGAAAGAGAGAGAGAGAGAGTGAGTGAGCATTGGGTTATTCATTTCCCCTAGCTAGGTCTGTTTTCCAGATGTCAGCTAGTGTTGAGGAAACACACAAACACACACTCATCAGCGCTGGCACACATATGGACTCTCACTGTTTACCACTCCTTCAGTGAGTTGGACAGGATGACAGAGCTGTACAGCACACCATGCACTTACATACACAAGCACACACACACGCACACACAGACACAAACATACACCAAACACAACCGTAGAAGGAAAGACATGAAAACTCTCCAGACTGCTTACATTCTCACACAAACACATACACACCATTGTAGTCACAGCGCTCTAAATGCCTTCATCGAGGTGATTTGTGTGTGTGTTTGTGTGTGTGTGTGTGTGTGTGTGTGCGTGCGCGCTTTTTATAAGTGCTGATGAAGTGCAGTGCTCTCTCTAGTTGAAGAGAGATGAAATATTAAGAAGAGCGCACCATCATCATTATGGCTTTACCACTTGAGCGGACAGAGTAATGCACATTCAAAGACGTTCAGAGGTCCACCTGCCTCGCCATCTTAAGCACACGTAGTAGCAGTCCACAATATAAATGTGAGTTCAATAAAGCAGCGCGTGTATCGAATAGGGCAGCACTTTCAAAGATATATTGCCACATAGCCTACTGTAGATATAAAATGTCTTTGTTGCGTTTTTTATTTCTAAAATTGGTCATAAAAATCTCTGGAAACGATTGGAATAGACATGTGCTTTTGTTAACGTAACAGGCGAATGCTTTGGCTGCTCTTACCAGCTGGTATCTATCTAGCCCCGCCTTTTCTTCCTCCCAAACAGGAAACAAAGTATTTTTGCATTTACCGTTTTGATTGACAAGTGACCTGTGGGAGGAACGCAGCAGCCCAGATTGAGGCGAAATGAATACACATTGTACACAGGCCTCCAGAGCTCAGCTGGAATGGCTAACTACTGCTGACATATGCTGTAAATCATTCACTTCCCCTTACACTCAAATGATGTACTTCTTTCTGTTGTGTTGTGAATTTCTCCTCTTTTATACAATTCAGGCTGCAGAAGTGGACACATTTCTTTTCAATTTTTTATCCCAAATGGTACTCAGTGCAGTCTAAACCTAGCAGCCCATACACATGGTAGCAGTTCTCTCTTTTCCCTCCCCGAGGCGCAGTGCGTGGGTCCGGAGATGTTTTTGTTCCTTTCTCTTTTTTGGTTGCCATGCCTCCTTTCCTCTCCTCTCCTCCTCCTCTGTTGCTCATCACCCGCGCACCTCTTTTCCATACTTACACACAAACACACACAAACACACACACACACACACACACACACAAAGAGCCACTCTACGTGACAGTTTTTTTCCTTCTGATACACATGCTCAAAATATGAAAAATTCATGAGCTCCGGATAGAAATTTTAGTGCCTAATCTGTTAAAAGAAAAAAAAGAAAGCATAATACCACCTCTCCCCTTTTCCAGGAATTGTAGTCCTAGGAGAACTGTACTATAGAGTGCACTGCACACACACATGCACATACACACCTTCAATGTAAACCCCCAGGCACTTAGCTTCCACACTGTTCAAAACCTCCTTAAATATTGGTCGGTATAAAATAATGACAGACTCATCACAGTTTTGTACTTATTGTGCTGTTTGTCACTGTCACATCCTGTAGAGAAAGCTTCCGTGTGTGTGTGTGTGTGTGTGTGTGTGTGTGTGTGTGTGTGTGTGTGTGTGTGTGTGTGTGTGTGTGTGTGTGTGTGTGTGTGTGTGTGTGTGTGTGTGTGGATGATCCCTTGATCCGAGCACTTAACCCCACCCAACCGAACATCCAACAATGCCTATTTGTCTTCCTCGTAATTTTTTGGGGCGTATGTGTGTGTGAACGCGCATGCACTGCAATCATTGGTGTGTATGTGCATGCGCGCCTTTACGACTGCCAAGTGGAGATTTACAGAAAGGCTTTCTACATAATTGAAAAGATTTTTTTTTTTGCCCTTCTCTGACATATTGCTGAGTCAGATTCTCTGGGAGTGAGCAATGCCTTTTATGCGGAGAGGGTCGAGGGCCTTTGCCACCCTGCGTATGTGTGTGTGCGTTTTTTGGTGTCTTGTGCATGTTGTAGAACAAGCCTGCAAAAGCATTTATCTCTGTATATATGTGTGTCTCCTTGGATGTTGCATGGTGTGTGTGTGTGTGTCAGGGATGGAAATTAACACCCGCCACACGCCAAATGCGGGTAGATTTGCGTGCTGGCGTGTAAATTGTGTCACTTCACCCGCCACTGTGTCGGGTAATACTTTCCAGTCAGGTCCGATCTAATTTGCATATTTAATACATTCGTCATGAACATGATGACAGGGCGCTACACAGTTCAACAGTTTCTTTTTGCCTTTCTAGTCGAACTGAACTACGGCGCGATCCGCTCCGCTAGGAAATACTATCTGCGAGTTAACGTGTGGAGGCATAAGTCGACAAATCAATCGACTTACTTTGCCCCCTTTTTTTCTTCCCACAGCAGAGGTTGAGGTGCTGAAAATAAAGTGAAAACTGCGCTTTTCCTTTAAGCAGCAGAGCTGCCGCCGTTGTTACAGTATTTGCATCAAAGCCCTAATGGTAATACAAATGAGATGCTTTATTTAAACGCTGTCCGTGCTTAGAGGTGATTTTAATTGTGTCGGCTGAAACAGAAACTAACGGAGGGATTCGGCTCACATACAGTCCCTTGAGTCGCGCAGTCAGTTTGCCGACATGGCTTTGTATTTAAGGCTCGAGACATACAATCAGATCGCATACAAACAGGGAAGCCTTTCCCATCGGTATCGCTAACGGGGAGAATATCCCCGGTTATTATTTGAGCCTCAAACCACAGAGTTCTTCCCCGTGCGGTGGCTCGCGCACTCACTAGTGATCTCACGGTGAAACGCTGCTTTGCTCGGACGAAGGCATCGTGTGTTTCTAGATGATTTAACGTCATAGTCTCAGACGAGCGTTTAACATTATGCTGCATCTTTTGCACTGCACTGTTTTTTATCAACAGTGAAAAAATGGTCCCACACCGGACTCTTATGTGTAGCTGATTACTTCATGCACGCACCTTGCAGAAGTGACGCTCCTGCAGCGCGCTCACGACCAGACGTGACACGGTGACATCTCCCATTAATAAAACGGCATAACTCCCTGATTTTCAGATTTCTATTTTTAAATTCGACTTGAGCGCAAGTGGAAAACCGGTCAATGTGTCGACACATTCACATCCCTAATGCATATGGAGAAAGTGATAAACAATATCAACATTTCATATCATTAACTAAAAAGAAAAAAGAAATCTAAAGGTAACTTCAATACTGTATTATAATTATTGACTAAATGATGAAAAAAAGGTGTCTGCAGGGCCAGTGAAAATATACAAGGGGCCAGTAAAACTCGGATCTATTGGCCAAGCGGTCCAGTTGGGAAAAAAAGTTGCATTGAACCCAGAGTATATATGGAGTTCAATTATACAATGTTTTGAAATAAAGATGGCGTGTATTGTGTATCATATATAGTAAGAGTGTACCATTTCATTTGCAACTCAGTTCCTTGGTAGCACCTACTTACAGTACAAATGACTTCTGATGGAAAACATTTGTATGAAAAACACTTTCATTAGCTATTCTTACTATTGTATTGTTTAACATTAACGCATATATTAAAAAAGATATTGCGTATAAAAAGTGGCTGGTAAAAAAGATGAGTGGCTGGTAGATTTTTAAATCTACCTGCCACAGTGGCTGGTAGGCAAAAAAGTTAATTTCCATCCCTGGTGTGTGTGTGTGTGTGTGTGTGTGTGTGTGTGTGTGTGTGTGTGTGTGTGTGTGTGTGTGTGTGTGTGTGTGTGTGTGTGTGTGTGTGTGTGTGTGTGTGTGTGTGTGTGTGTGTGTGTGTGTGTGTGTGTGTGTGTGTGTGTGTGTGTGTGTGTGTGTGTGTGTGTGTGTGTGTGTGTACTTGTACAACTATTTTTTGTGAGAACCAATTTGGGTTTCGGAAAATGTTTGGACAGTGAAGGCATTTTGCTCAGTTCTCACTTTGGGACCGGCCTTTTTAAAAGAGATGTTTGAGGTTTTAACACTAGGTTTCAAGGTTCAGGTATGAATGAGGTTTAGGTAATGGTTAGTGTAAGGGTTGGGGCTAGGCAATTAGTTTTCATGGTTAGGGTAAGCGTCTAGGGGGAATGCATTATGGCAATGAGTGTCCTCACAAAGATAGAAGTGCAAGAATGGGTGTGTGCACGAGTGCATTTGTAACGCGGGAGTGTGCATCTCCATAATCTTTGCCAGCAGTCCCCCCCCCCGGGTCCAGTTCTAAGTGTTGGCATCTCATCCCGTGCATGATGATGATGACTTGCATCATCACCTGCAGCGGTAGACACATTATATAAGGCAACACTTCTCTGCAGTGGGACTTTCTCCTGCATTACGGGCCCCTATTCTGCGCATGTATCAGTACAGTAAGGCTTGCCTATATGCACACACACACACATCAAGGACAGGGCCCTGGGCAAGGTTGGCAGGTCACATACGTTCGTGCACATAGCCACAAACATACACACACACACACACACACACACACACACACACACACACACACACACACACACACACACACACACACACACACAAACACACAAGTTGCTCCCATTCCCATGTCACACCCTGGAAAAGGTCAGCACATTTACACTGTGACAAGCCTTGACCTTTGAAAGCATGCAGTGCTGGGGAGCTGGGTAGAATCTTAATGGAGTGTGTTAATGTAGGGAGCGCTTGGCGTGTGCACACTGGCACCCAGGTAAATAGGCAGGCACACGGTTTATTTTGACACTTGGTCATTAGACCTAAATGTGGAGTCAGTGATTCTAGGAGAATGCAAAAAATATTTTTTTTTTATCAGTGAATATCTCCTCGCGATCGGTTTCTCCAGAATCGCTGACTCCACCTTTTAAACGGATGACTCAAAAGTTAGCCTGAAAAAGAAATAAGGGGAACAAGAGATGGTAGTATTCATTTGAAACGCAGGAGGAAAGAGATTTTTTTTAGGCTTGATTTCCTCGCCTTATACCTTCCCAATGGGCCGGCAGTGATAAGAGTCTCATTAGGAAGTTAATAGCATTCATAAAGGACGTGACATTAACAATGTTGGGTTAATGTCAGAAGCCAGCCGATGCCAGCTGTGGCCCGAGCCCTTTTCATGTGTGCCATTTTCTCCACCTGGGAGCGCCGTCGTGGCGACCGTTTCAAAACAGGAAGTTCCTCTATATATAAGCCGATCAATTGTGCATGACACCGGGGGTTTGTTTACCTTTGTTCTCCTCTTTGTAGCCTTTTAAATGCAATAAAGACCATTAGGAGGCTCTAGTATTGCTATTTAACAGGCGTTTAGCAGTGTGGTGATTAATCAAAAAAACGTCCAGGCATTCCGAGTTTGTTTGGATTGGCTTAAATGGGACGTGTCATGGAAAGCTTACAAAAGAAATATGAAATATAACTTGCATACGAGTTCACTTATCCATTTCAGTGGCCAGTGGTGTCATAAGAAAGAGAAGCCAGCGTCATATCATCCAAACATATTTGAATGTAAAAGTCGACTTGTAAATAATGACTTTTCTGCAGAGGTTATGTGGACAGAAGTTGCCCAGTTATTTCCCATGATGCATTTGGGGGATCTTTTGGTTGAGATGTGTGTGTAAACTCCCGTAACACACCAATGGTCGACCCCATCTGCTCCAAATAACACGCCGCTTTCTCCCACTTCACATTCCGACTGCGGCCTGTGCAACATGTGTCTGTTGATGCGCAAATTGTGACGCGTTCTAATGAGCAGATTGAAGGGGTTGGCGTGTTGTTTGTCATTCTCTGGGATGTGTGTGTGCTTAGATTGAGGCGAGACACTGCTGGTGAAAAGGGCAAGTGCTTTAGAAAGTTGAGATTTTTAGTTCAGAGTATGGAACAAAACTAAAATGAGATTAATGGGCGTTAAAGATGGTTGTACAGGAGAAATATACAGACGCAAACAGACAAGTTTTTTTATACTTTTATGAAAGAAGACAGTGTCACGGCTTAATATCAAGGGTGAAGGGAATATCAAATATTTGTCTTTGTGGTGTGTTCTCTCTCTATGTGTATGAGTTATATAGTGAGGTACACATGGTAGCACACACACAAACAGACACACACACACACACACACACACACACATACACACACACACACACACACACACACACACACACACACACACACACACACACACACACACACACACACACACACACACACACACACACACATATTATCCTCCCTATCAGCCAGTGAGTAGTCACAGAGCATGATCATCCTGTCCAAGGTTGAGAGGAGTTTGTAACACACATCCATCCATCAGCCTTTTTGTGTTTTGGCAGGAGGACATGTGTGCTTGTGCATCTGTATGCCTGTGGACATGAGTCAGCGTGTGTGTGTGTGTGTGTGTGTGTGTGTGTGTGTGTGTGTGTGTGTGCATGTGGGGAGGGGGGGGGGTCATTCGGGTGCTCTGGGGCTATCTGTGCCTGCCTCTGCCTGTCTCTGACACATTTTGGTTGGGATTGGACCAACAAGAGACAAAATATTAGTTGCGGACATTGAGCCCACTGTCCCGACTATGACATGCACTTTAATTCACCCTTAAAATGCTGCACACTGATTTCTGTATTCCTGTACTGAATAAACAGTAAGAATTTTTAGGTCTTCGCCAAGTAATAGTCATAACCCAAACCCCACGTTTGTATGGATTTATCAAATAATATAAAACGTGAAAAATGTGTGAGTTTTATATATGGTATTAGGGTGGATTTATTTTTTTTACTCTCAACTGTGCAAGTCTAGCTGTTTTTTTCCACTTGAAACCACTTTTTTAAAGCAATGAAAGGTTTAAAATAAAATCCGATTCAACACCTTTCAAAAGTAGCTTTCTTTGCTATCTAAATCCCTTGAATATAATCCAGAGTGGAGTAGCTGAAGGTATATAAAGACACTCTACCTCATTACATTCTGCCTGCTGTTGCTTATATCACTTCCTCACATATCTGTATTCCCTCTTCCTCCCTTACCAAGTGCAGCAACTCCATACAATGAATCCCTCTCGAATAAACAATGTCTTGATTCATGTGTTCCCTTTTTAAAGTAACCAAACGTCACAGGGGATTGCTTCATACATTAGACCACCTTTTTAAAATGAGTGTTTTTTTTTGTGTGTCTGTGTGTGTGTGTGTGTGTAGAACTCACCACGCCGGCTGATACTGCCACGCCAACGATGCCCACTGAAACCAGTACCGCCCCTATTACAACTGCAGGTAAGACCAATGCAATGCAACAAAGTACCTGGGATAGCATTATGAAGAATAGTCTTGTATGAAACCGGTACTGAAAAAGTATACCGCTTTACCAATGTATTCAATTCAATTCAATATTTTTTATTGCGAATGCCTTGCTATTGGAGCACAATATTAGCCAATAATAGGACATATATAACCTTGTCCTATGATAGGCTTTACCTAATCAGTCTCATCAAATTATTTCATAGGTTATGGAATCTGAAACTAATAAGGGCCTCAGCTAGTTTGACAAATGTATCACCATCATTTTCACTAATAATTGTAAGTATCGCAATATAATAGGAATTCCTATTGCTACCAGTATCCTCACAAACATGTTGGTATTGCGACAACACTAATTAAGAAGCTGTAATAAAACAAGATGAAAGGCTTTTAAAAGGGTGGGATGACATTGTGTAGGGGCAGCCTTGAATGCTTTTTTATTCGAGATGACTGTAATTTCTCACGCCTTTTTGCCCTTTGACTCTCTCTGTCTCTCTGTCTCTCTCTTTTATTCCCTTCTCCATTCTTAGCAGCCACCTCTCCCTCCTCAGACAGCGTGTGTGACTTTGACCAGGGCCTGTGTGGGTGGACGCACGACCCCAACGCCCCACTGCTATGGTCCCTACACAGCCACGGTGAGTGTCCTCATTCGTCATGCCCAGATTTCTGCATGACTCAGTTTCTCCATGGGTTAGCATTGCCACTTTTCTTTCTCTACACAGTGAGCATTTGATGGACAAGGAGATGTTTTGAAGCTGTTTCAAATGTGTCTGTATGATCTTACAAAACAGTGGCTCAGGTTGACTAACGGCATTTCACATTTTATTTTTGGTGCTACATGGGTTTCTGTCAACTGCAGAATGGTACACTGTAGTGCCAGCACTCTCTTTAGTAGTACAGAGAATGGACTCAAGAATACTATTTCATACCAGACAAATTAGCACTGTGGAGCTTTTATGCATGCAGCTCATAAGGTTGCAATTCATTTGGTTGGCAGAACAATTGCAGTTTATATCATCAACTTCACTGGGTTCTAGACAAGACACTGCTTTCTATAATTACAATGGAGTCAATCTCCCTTTGCGCATCTTCATTTTGTCCTTTTTGAAATTGTTGATTCAAATTATTCCCTTAAAGTTGAAAGCAGTCTAATTCCCGACACTGTCTGTCTGCAAGCCGCACGGATGGAAATGAATTGAGGGGAATCATGTCACAGGCACACACACAAACCCAGAAGTGTTCAAAAATGTGTGGTGTGCTGTCCTCCACGGGAAAAGGGGTTAAGACCCACATTCTCCAATTAAGTGTCGAGCGGGGGGGATTCTACCGAGATGAGCTGTTATTCCCAGCTGCCCCGTTACTGCCCCTCCATTACCCCAGGCACATCCCTCACGACGCCGCATCTACTTAGACACTCCTTGAAGAAATAATTATTCCTTTTCCCTTTTAGACATCTCGCGTGGATCAAAAGTGCAGCCTTTTGGAGTGTTATTTAAAGCATAGAGAAGAGGTTTCCTGCTGGTTATTTATCATTTTTTGCGTAGGCTACAGCTAAGGGTTGTTATCACAACCTTGTTTTTTAAAATTCATCAGGTTTTGAGCCATTTTTTTTCTCCAGATGGGAAGAGTTAAACAAGAGGGTTTCGGCTTGCCCCCTGCCAGACCCAAAGAAAAAGCCTTTTGATTTGTCAAATTTGTGATGTCACCTGGGTCATGTTCTTGCGGCAAAGGCAACCATAAAATAAAAAAATAAACGTTCCTCAAGCGTGACCTTTCTTATGGGTCATAACCATCTTTGACAGGGTGCTTCAAAGCAGTTCCTTTGATCGGGATTGGAAAAAGGCTCGCTTAGATTAAGTCAGGTTTGCGGCTTTCATGTATGGAGTATCATTTCCCGTCCGTTTTTGACACGCCATGGCCGCCTTTGATTTTTTTCCCCCCTCTCCTGTCAAAGGTCAGACATCCACGCCAACACGGGATTGTTATTTCACTGCTATCAAATCACTCTTTAATCCCCCTATAGGATTCCTTTCTCCAATGCCACACACACAAACCAAGATCACCTCAACTCTTGATCTCGGTCATGAAACAAATCAAGGAAAAAGGTGGAATTAGCCACCATATACTGTATCATTGGCTTAAAGCTATAGTGGGTAACTTTTACCATATAAGTGAATGTCTGTCGTTCAAGCCATTGCCAAATTAGTTCTCACATAGTGGATTATGCTTATCAGCTCTACAAAACTCTCTCAGTATGGCAGCGTTTACAAACTGGACAGTGTTGTTGTAATAACTCAGAATTCTTGACTGGGGGCGACAGAAGTTACGCACTATAGCTTTAATTTACTGGCTTTGCTGCAGGATGCCAAGCTCCAACACAGGCAGAGACCATGGGAAAGGGTTTTGGTGTACACATTAGAAAATGAGTGATAAAAACACTGTGCGAAGTCACAAACATGTCCTCTCTAGGCTGGTATACACACACACACACACACTCACACACAGTGACACACGCGAAGACACAAAGAAACTGTGTCGAGTGCGGCAAAGGAAGAGCGCACACACACACACACACACACACACACACACACCCTCATTCGAAAGGGGCCGAGGGACACACTGTCACACACACTGTCTGAAGTGTCACACACACAGCGCGAGCCTGGGCGTGTGGCAGGCAGAGGGGGCCTGTCAAGATTCTGTCCCCTCTCTAGATACTGCTTGTCGGATCTGCTGGAAAGACCACACAAACACACACACACACACACACACACACACAAACACACACACACACACTAGGCAAAAGGTTATCGACCCAGTAACTTGAGCATGGCTGCCTGCGCTAAAAACATACACCCAACACTGAACACTGGTAAAAAAAAAAAGACAGATGCTCTGTACAGAAAAACTATTAAAACACACACACTCAAGCTTATTCTGGAAAATACCTTAGAGCTCCTTTGGTTTTTGCCATAGTTGCTCCCACACACACACACACACACACACACACACACACACACACACACACACACACACACACACACACACAGTTATTCATCATGATAAAAGCAGGTGATCTAATCGCCAGATTGTTGATGCTGGACATTTTCCCACAGGGCCCACTCAAGAAATCTATCACCGGACGCCTCCTTTTGAGTCACTCTCTCACACACGTACATTTGTTCTGTCTCTCTCTCTCAGACACACACACACACACACACAGACACACACTCTGTCTCACACAAACTGTAGGCCTCACCAATCTTACTCCCTCACAATGGAATTCGCGGCATCCAATTTGCAAACTAAACATCCTCTGGTGTAAACAAACGGATTGGTGTGTGTGCGTTTTGACTTATTCCGTCATATAAGTCATATATACCTGGGAGGGAATGAAGAGAAATGGGCCCAGAGGGTCTTGGCATGAGTCCTGGGTTAGCACTCCCTGCTTGTGTGACGCTTTCTCCTTGGCCCTATTCTATTCTTTGTGCGTGTTTATATTTGTCATATCCCCCATTGTTTGACGGGACTATTGTATCGCTATGATTACGTTCCTGTTGGCAACTGCTGGTGATTAGTTTCATGTGTGATATCTGTGTGAAAACTAGTCCTGTACATGTGTGTGCATTTGAATACATACCAAAGTCTGCCTGTACAGTCAGTGTATAAACACCCATGATTAATGATTATAATTGTGTGCACTCAAGGGGTGTGTGTGTGTGTGTGTGTGTGTGTGTGTGTGTGTTTACGTGTCCAGTTGTTTCCCACAAACTCATTCCCAGCATCCATTCACCGAGGGGATATCAAACATCCACACAACCTTTGCAAATGTTCCTACTTTTTTTATTGCCTCAAGGGCTGAAATGAAAACCCATTAAATGCGACTGTATCTTTCATTTGACTGTATTATAGCAACCAGCCAACTCAAGGTTAAAACAAAAGCTCTGCTCATTTCTGCCAATATATTAAG
The DNA here is from genome assembly GCF_949987685.1 of Ammodytes marinus. NCBI lineage: Eukaryota > Metazoa > Chordata > Actinopteri > Uranoscopiformes > Ammodytidae > Ammodytes > Ammodytes marinus. The sequence goes on from NC_137228.1 coordinate 9,417,355, forward strand.
CACTTAAACAGCTTTGGTTGTATATTGTTGGTGAGAAAATCTCAACCATTTTCTTTTCTTTTTTAATTCATCCTATTTATCCAACTGGATTTAGTAGCATTTCTCTATTTTCAAAGCAGAACAGTTCAAAGTGTAAACCTACATTTAGTTGTATCTACATGGGCTTATTCATAGTAAGGCTAAGGCTGCGTTCCAAATCACATACTCTTTTTTCTATTCTACATACGACATCTGACCATAAAAGTAATGTAGTGAGCATGCAGTAGGCATACAATTGGGACATACTTTTATTTATTTATTTGATCTTAATATGGCTCCATGAACTTGCCTCTATGGAGGCTCCGTCAACGTGACGCCACTTCCGGTGCTCAACCGGTTGAGATATTTCTAAGCATGCTAAATCTGACCACAGGAATTGGAACATCCTAAATCTTTTTTTTCTACCATACTAAATAGCAGAAAGTATTGGAACGCATGGAAAGTAATATTATGTCTTATATCTCCCCTTTCCAGAACTCAACAGTTATCTGTACATGGACGCCAGCCTGAAGACAGAGCAGCAGCGTGCTCGGTTGGTGAGCCCGGTGGTGGGTGCTGACACTGGACCCCTCTGCCTACTCTTCTCCTACCAGCTGTGGGGGGAGGCCCAGGGACACCTCAAGGTGCTGCTACGCGACGCCCACAACGAGGAGACCGTGCTGTGGACGCTGAAAGACGACCAGGGCCCCGTCTGGAAGGAGGGCCGCACGATCCTACCCCGCTCACCCAAAGACTTCCAGGTATGAATGTTGTTGGATGTCTTTACTTTAAACTGCTTTAAACTTTAAACCACCCTACGAGGAACTCCTAAAGGTGCACTATGTTACTTTGGCTGTGTCAGAGAAGTTAACATGTTGTAAGGTATATTCTCATAACTGAATAAACAAACTTTTTATCACAGGGAAATTGGATCCCTGGAACACTGTTTGAAGTTAGAAAGCTGCCTGAAAAGTCACTGTTTCACTATTGTACAGCAGCAGGGCCCACAGTTCTGTTCACAAACATATTCTAGTCGTATTCTATTTTGCTTTGATTTATGATTATAGAATTATTCAACTCTAAGAATGACATATATCAGTAAATATGTTTTGTGAACTAACTGCAGGCTTGGCAAATGTAAACAAATCCTCTGAAACTGCATAGTGCACCTTTAAGTGTTTATGAAACAGTCAAATAAAGATGTTCTATTCTATTCTAGGTAGGAATAACCCTAGAATAGAAACAAAAAAAACTGCAACTTTATCTTGGTATGAAAAAAAGCATCCAACTAGTGGCTCATATCTGAAAGTATGTCTGCTAGATGAATAAGTATCTGGGTCAGAGGCATTTTATAACATATCTCCCCCTAGATAGAGATACATGTGTTGTATGTGAGATAGCGAGCACTTTGAAATCACAGGCGCCGTATTAACTTTTTATCCATTTTATTCTCCTCCTCTTCCTCCCGCATTCTCAATTTTGCCTCCACCCCTCATTCCTACTTCCCCCCTTCCTTCCTTCCTCTTCCTCCTCCCATAGGTGGTGATGGAGGGATTCTTTGTGCACGGAACCAGAGGACACATCTGGATTGACAACCTCCACATGAGCTCCACTATCCCCCTGAAAGAGTGCACGCGTAAGTCTGCACACAAACAAACAACGCAGTCACACTTTTCTATACACCAGGATATAGGACTTTTTTATTCCACTTAAAAATGAAATGTAATGCATGTAGCTGCAGTCTCATACAAGTAATAACAATATAATGAAAGATCAGTGTCAATTTCGAGTGCTTACGGATGCCTATAGCTGTCCATTTTCGACTTTGGCCTTTTTCAAGTTCTTATAAATAGCCTACCGTTAAAATCATAAAAGGAATAATTATCACACACACTATTTTTTGTCCAAATTTGTTTCCATACAGAGGGCATTTGAAAAGATAAACAAACACACACACACACACACACACACTCACCCACACACACACACGTCCGCCCTACACTTCCCTAGCCCTATCCCAGTTTTGCGATACAGTCTCTCCTCTAAAGCACCCTCCGAAAATATACAGAGATGAAAGGAGTAAGGGGAGGGAGGTACAACGTTTATTCCTTTGGCAAAAAAAAAAAACAGAAAGAAAAGAAAAGCAAAGAAGAAGAATAAAAAAAATAGGCCATAAACGCCCCGTGGGCCCCAGCGATGCTAATCTATGTTTCATTAGATTTCTTCTCTTCTCTTTTTCTTTCCCTTCTCCTCTCTAGCACTCCGTCGTATTTAGTAAACAGAGCTTTTCTTCCGAGCCGTCAAAGGGAATTACTAGACAGGCTGTTTCCCAAGCAGGTTTTCTCTCTGTTTGCCTGGTGTGAGCGTCAGCACCATGCATAGCCCCCGCTTAATCTGGCCCCAGCATTGCAGGGGCTTTGGAGAGGGTCTTAAACAGATCACAGAGCAAGCCCTATAGTTCAGAGCCAAAATTCTGCCATCATCACTTTTGGCTGGACCACGGCAGAGTAAGCGCGCATGGGTCTGTGTGCCTGTGTGTGTGTGTGCTTGTGTGTGTGTGTGTGTGTGTGTGTGTGTGTGTGTGTGTGTGTGTGTGTGTGTGTGTGAAGGAAATTTCTGTTTCTTTTTTTCATAACATACTTGGTAGAAATGGAATATAATATATACATATTATATATGAGTACAGTATGTTTTAACAAGTGTATAAGCATAAGTTGTGTTTTTATTACCATTAGAATTAGCTTTTTATATCTACATAGGAGCGGCCATATTGCACGGCCATGTTTCTACAGTAGCACAGAAGAGACAAACTTAACGGCGCATTTTTATATAAAGTATAGTGGTTGTCCCTCAGACATGCACCTGTTGGAAGTCGAAGAAGTAGCACTATAGAATAAACAACTAAATACATCTTCACCTCATCACTTGATATTGTGGAAAGACTTGAGGCAGAGTGGCGGATGATGCCATCTTTAGTGGGCCACCTTCTGTAAATTCTCTGAAATGGAGGGATTAGCAAGGGAGTGTTGCAATGTTGAACTTTCAACACCAGCTGCCGCTTTAAAAAATACAAGTTATAACAAACTGCACCCTTAAATGTTCCTAGCTTATGGCAAATACTCCAGTTTTTGTCCTCAGTCATAGTTGTGTAAATGCCTGTGTCACAAGAGTCCTGCCCTAGTCAAAGCAGCACAGCAGCACGGAAGGCAGAGATGACAGCGCATCCCCCTCCTGCCTTCCGCTACTGCCTCTCCCCTCTCCATCGCCACTCCCAAAGCATTCTGGGATGTCGCTTATCGCCCCACGCAGTCGAGTTCTTCACAGTACGTTGGCATTCCCGCCAAGAGGCGCCATGCAGCTCCCAAGTCGCTTTGCGTCTTTCATTCCCTTTCAACCGCGCCCCAACACACACACACACACATGAACTATTTAACACAAACACTAGGACACACACACACACACACACACACACACACACACACACACACACACACACACACACCAGTGTTTTTTGTGTGTGTTTGCATTCCAGGCCATCAAAGTGAAGGTTCTGCTCTGTGAATTTTGCAGCAAGCCAAAAATAAAAGAAAAAGAAAAAAAAACTCCAGCGCGCTCGAGTTTAACTGGACTCCACAGATAAACAACTTGAAAACGTGTGAACTTTTCGAACAAGGAGAACACACACACACACACACACACATAGCTTATACACTCGCAAATTCCCAGCTCACACAACAACGTACCATGTTTGAAATTGCATTCTAGCGAAAGGAGCCCGAGCAAATGCCATCATTTATGTGAGTTATCTGAGGAATTAACTCAAATTTCCCCAGGAGGAAGTTTGATCGTCTCGTGACATTTGTGTGACATTTGGCTGACTTTTCCCTTCGTGTTTAAAAGTTATCTAACTGTTCTCTCTCTTTCTCTCTCTCTCCTTCTCTTTCCATTTCCATGTCTGCCTGACGTCACTCTCTTGTCCAATCAGAACCCTTCGCCGCGTTCTCCCCAGAAAATTCAGGTGAGTTTGACACTTGCTATGACATCACTTCCTGTCTGTGGTCTTGCTTTTTCCTGCCCGTCGGTATGCACTTGCAGAATGGGGTTTTCTTTGCTTGGTGGCACTGAGTTGTCCAAAAAAAAAAAAAACGCTAAACAGATTAAGCCCAAAACCAGTCTGTCACCGCAGAGGCTTCGCTGTGTGGATCCCCGAGTATTAAAATGTTTAATTTCTTTTTTTAAACTAGTCATTCATTGCATCACTGGCAGCTTGTAGATATCACCAGACAAACACTTAAAACCCTTGCCAATTAATCTAAAAATTTATAAAATTTGCAAATACCAAACGCACTTTACTCAAATTTTCGCCAAAGTTGGAAAATAGACTCTTTCAGTGATGTGCATTAGTTCTACCTTGTCAGTCTCAAGCGGAGACAAAGGCTTAGTCTCAAAAGAGAAAAAACTCTGTGTTGCAAAGGCAAGCCGAATCAAGTGCACCTCACGCAGTCAGATATTTAGAGAAAAAAAAACTCTATACATTCTCACTTTTTCTCTGTCTGCCTGACACAGCCCGAAAGGGGTTTTAAATAACTGTCTGCCTCATGAAAAAAAATACTTAGAGCATCCTGGGGGACCCTATGAGATTGATGTTAGTGTTTTGGCATCTCATAATGCCTTCCAATAAGATAAGAGCCTGCCGGGGTTTTTTCAGTGCGAATGTGATGTGTGTGCACTTCTTTTGGCTTTTTCTCCTACACACACACGCACACACACACACACCCCCACACACAGACACAGTCTCTAACCCCTTGACAAACATGCACAAACACACACATTAATATCACCACACGCATACACGCCAGCGTCCCCAGTGGAAAGTAATCAGATAGAGTGACTGAGCAGTGGCGGCGGCGGCAAGCGTGGGTGGGTCTCTCTCTCTCTCTCTCTCTCTCTCTCTCTCTAGCTCCCTCTCTCTATCGAAACTCAGCTCTGTCTAATGAGTGTGTGCAGTGTGAAGTTGCGGCGGCACGCACCATTTCCCTCTATAATTATGTGACACGGTCCAAAAATCCGGATGTGCTATTCAGCTATGCTTCACTTTCTCCCTAGTTTCAATTTGACATTCTCTTTAACAACTCTTCTCACAAACCCAGTGCTGGATGGTGCGTGTGGCCTGTATTTACTTTTATTAGTTTGTCAGCGTCTTCGGGGATTCGTTTTTATTCGCGTAGCAGATTTGGTTAGTCGAATAGAAGCTTCTTTGGAAGATGGTTAGCTTGTTCCTACCAAGTATTTGAGAATGGGGTTGAAGCCAGGGGCGGCAGTGCAGAGGATCTGTGGAGATAGTCTCCAAGGAGACAGAGCATTTTGGCTTGAGGAGGAGAGGACTGGCAAAAGGAGTAAGGCCTGCGTGCATGAGAAAAAGGAGAGAAAGAAACAAGAACAGAGAACAGGATGAATTATGTACTCAAAACAAATCTGCTGACTCCAGCCAGCTAAATAACAAATCCCAGTCCAATATCAGCTCAGAGAGAGAGAGAGAAAGAGAGAGAGCTGCGGAACATTGGATTCCCATGTGGAGTCCCGCTGATTGGTGCATGGTTCTGAGGCTTTCGTCATGAAGCTGTTTGTGAAGGGAAGAGGACGCTCCTTAATTCAATGTGTGTGGGTGCTGTTTTTAACTAATTATTTTCGCTTTTCGTTTCACACCAAGTCAGACCTATTTGATTGGAGCAACCCATTGGAATGATTTCAAAGCAAATCTCTTGATGGTCTTTGGTGTGAAAACGTGTCCTCCCAACTGCAGCCCAAGCTACACTACATGAAAGAAATGGATGCCTTTTATTTTTTTGGTCTTGGAGATTCATTTAATTTTTGTTGCATCTGGCATGCTTGTGCATGCTCATATGAGTTGCACGCCCGCTGTTCATATGCTGAAGACCAATAGGGATAGACAATGGAGAATTCAATTAAAGGTGCAGTGTGTAGTTAAGGTGTATTTTGGCGTCATCTAGTGGTAAAACAATCTAGATTGCAACGCTCCGTCTACCCCTCCCCTTCGGAGAATTTACAGAAGCTACGTTGGCCTTTGAGGACAAGAAGCTATAATGATGCATCATCCACCACTCAAGTCGTTCAACAATATCAAGTGATGAGGTCAAGATGTATTAAGTTATTTATTCTATAGTACGTACTTCTTCTTTGTCTTCCAACCGGTGCATTTCTGCCAGACACCCACTATATATAAAAACGTATCAGGCCATTAAGTTTGTCCGTTCCGTGCTACTGTAGAAACATGGCGGCGCAACATGGTGGCGCTCTGCAACTTTGTAGATATAAGTGCTGCTCATTCTAAGGTAATCAAATAAAAAAGAACTTTTATTAGTGAACTATTATACACTGATTAAAACATACTTATTAATATTGTGTTCCATTTCTACCAAGTCTAGTTAGTAAAAAAAAAAAAAACGCCAATTCCCACTTCTTTACACACTGTGCCTTTAAATATATATAATCAAAAAAACAAAACAAAAAAGTGCCACTCCTCTCTTTTTCCCGCTGGCCAATTTGCCCTTGTGTATATCTCTCCAGCAGGGGGAGGCGTTCCTGTGCCTCCCTTGCCCATCCACTGGTATTACATAATGGCGGTGGGGGGTGCCCTCCTGATCCTGGCCGTGGCCATCTTGGTGCGAGCCCTCTGTTGCTGCCGGCAACACCTGGCCACCAAGAAGAGCCAGCTGTCTGTGGCCTATCACAGCTCCTCGCAGTGCTTCCAGTATTCTAATTGGTCGTCCAGTATGGCTGCCCCCGGGGTGGAGCCCGTCCTGACAGTGAGGCTGGACAGCCGGGACAGACACCGGACCCTCTGCTGAACAAAAATAAAACTGAACACACCAACAACAAAAAGAAAATGACAAGAAAGCACTTTAAGCCCGTGTTGTGTTTTTTGGGGTGGAGACGCTTATACTCGTGACGTGGCGTGTGTGTTTTTGTGACGCCACAAGATTGACAGAACATCCACTTGGACGACGAAAACACCACCCCTCCCTCATTTAGTTTACAGTTGCACAGGTGACACGGACAATTTCCCCTAAACTGCCACGTGAAGAGTTGCCAAGAGAACGTTGTGTTCTCCCTCTCTCTCTCTCTCTTAGTGTGCTTCTCATGGATGTACTGTAGCTTCCTTTGCAGTTTTTCTTCTTTGTCCCATTAAGGAGTTTTGTTGTTGACATTTCACACTATGTCGCTCCCGACGAGAGAGTAGACTTGAACTCTTGAGTAAGTTATTTATCCGAACAGTTTCGGACCATTGAGTGCTGTCGTCTGCCCCCCCCAACCCCCCCGCCCCCAGTGGTCCTCCTGAAATGACCCCGGCGTGGACATCCAGACGTGTGTGGGCTGTGTGAGAGGAGGAGGGGGGGGGGGTCGAGATGGTTGTACCGCTGCAAGAGCCAGCCAGGGCTGCCAAACCACAGGCTCAAAACAAGACCCCAGGGACACGGGAGCTCCGCAGTGCTGAGAGAGAGAGAGAGAGAGAGAGAGAAGAGAAAACTGTTAGGCTGGAGAGGCATTCAATGTGCTGGCTGTGGGAAATGATCTGGCAAGCCCCGCAAAATAAAGCTCTTGGTATCTCTGTAATAACAACAAGGGATAGCTGTGATATGAGTTTACCAATAGTTGTAAGGGGGGGGGGGGGGTTTGAAGGGGGTGGGGGTCCTTCCATTATCCTTTTCAACAGAGCATGTGCACATTTTAAAAAACAAAAGGGAATGCAAAATCCATCATACTTTAAGTCCTGCATCACAAACGGGAGATAACCAGCTCCGCTCGATTGAGAGTCTCGTCTTCTCCTGATAAAGGCATCAGTGTGTGATGGATGCAGCCCGTCTCCTTCAGTGTTTAGCGTTTCATCTTGATCTTCTCTGGCGTTAATAAAAGCACGTTGTTCCACTTCCCACATATCGTGCTCCGTACCACCCACTCACCATTGTTGTTCCCCCCCGCAAGTCTCTTTGAGCTGCCCAGATGAGAGCCACGCTGAGCCCCGGCCTCCTTGAGTATGCGCTTGTTGTTTTTAGGGGTTTGTAAATAGACACAGCTGTCTGCCGTCACCACTGCTCCCCTTGATTTATACTCCTACAAATCCCACAATGCCGCTGGCCCAGCTGGAAGTCATAAGTGCAGTGTTTTGGCCCGTGTATGTGCACAATGGGAGAGGGATCCAAAGACATTATGAGAACCAGAGTAGAGCTCCAGCTATTGACTGGTTCTTTCTTTTTGGTGCCATAGGGGCGTCGTGAATGGCCATAAACATAAAATAAGACATCGCTAATACACTTCTTACTTAAATTTAACAATAGCGGGGATCTAAAAAGCTTATTTTATTGTGAAATTTCTCAAGCTCTTGGCTGACGTTAGACAAATTGGTGTTGGCAGCCATTTTTTTTCTCAACCATCTATCAACGCAGAGGTGTAGGATTGGGACACGGGCTCAGTTTCACACCCCAGAATAGAGTGAAACAGACTCTGTGATCCGTCACACCAGTAGAAAATTCATCACCAACTAGCCCCACAGCTCAGCAGAATGCACCACCATTTGTAGCCACAATTTAGAAGCCAAACATTTCTCTCAACTGTGAAAGAAATGATGTTTTATTTTATTTTTTTGGCATCCTCTTACTATGCGCCTTTAAATCAACGTGGGGAGGAGGGATTGGACACAACCCCATACTCGATCCAACTCGACACCGTTACGCTCCAAGCCCTTAATAGTTGTAATTAGTTAATGGACAGATAACATTTATTAAGGCTACGGTAAGCACTTTTTTTCCCCCTCCCCAATCGGCTGCCAGCGTACAGTTGCCCTGGAAACCGAATTAATAACTCTCATTGGCCAATAAAAGACCTCAGGCTGTAGACGTGTGCCTTTGCCAAGCAGTTACTCCCCAATCCCGCACGCTTGCCAAGAGCAGCGAGCTCAAACACACTCTCTCTCACACACACACACACACACGCACACACACACACTCAAACACACATGTACAGTATAAGTTCACTCAAGCTTTTTGGGGCTCAGCTAAAGTGACGCAGCCATTGTGGGTTTCACCGCATTTGTAATCTTCTAACTCACTCAGACACTCTCCATATGTATCAGTTTTTTAACACAAGCCTGGCAGTGATGGAATGGTCACAAGCACTACTTAAATGTTAACATATGTTGCCATTGGTTTTATTGTTTTCTTATCATCTTATACACCACTCTTAAACTTGACGACACATTGTCAATGCTTTTAATGGTGATAACGATGGGTTACTGTTAATGATTTGACGCCGTTGACGTGTTTGCATCTTTATTCACACGGGAATGAACAGTCTTATGCCATCAGTATGCTATGTGATGACTGCGTGTTTGAAAGGAATGTATCATATTGATCTTTCTCTATTAAATAAAGTCATATTTTTCTAATACTCCAAGACTTATGTAGCCCTTATGTGTGTGTAATGGAATGGAACATGTCCAGTGAATGTGTTTGTTGAGGTCCTGCACGCTTCATAACCAGTGCCACATGTTAATGGCTCACGGTTAGAATTACGCAAACGTGTTGAATTGGAAAGCGGACACCGACCAGACATTCATGAAAAAGTACCTCTAAGATGTCGCAAACCTGTGAAAGTGAGTTGAGTCTTAGCAAAAAAACATCTGTGGGTGTATGCTATATGTAATGTAGTAGAATGTTCTCAATACTTACAAGGCTGCGTTTCTTTCTGTGCTTTTCTCTCCAACAGTTAAGAGACCCAATGAATTTGGAGATGGTGGCCGACTGTTCAGTGGCAGAGACCCTCTAGGAGGAGGTAAGGCACAAGGGACTTATGAACTTAATGCTGAAAACTTGGAGACGTGTGTTTAGGATGAACTGAGCATACTTTTTAAGTGATTGCTGCATGAATATAGAGTGATTTAACACGTATATTACCAAAGAAATATCGCTTACTTCTCCTTTAATAAACTTTCCTCTGCTTTTTGTTTATTGTGTGTTGGCTTTATTGCTAGACCTATTTTTAATTTGCTTGTGTACTATATTTAATTAGGTGTCTTTGAGTACCTTGAAAAGCGCTATATAAAATAAAATCTATCACTATTATAAAATGAACTTTTTCCTCATCTGCTTCCCCCCACCCTAGGTCTTCCATTCCCCGAGTGGAACACGGCGTCCCCCCCATCCGGCGAGCCCCCCGTGACGCGCGTCTCTGAGAAGGACAACTCGTGGCTGTACACGCTGGACCCCATCCTGGTCACCATCATAGTCATGAGCTCCCTGGGCGTGCTACTAGGAGCGGTGTGCGCCGGCCTGCTCCTCTACTGCACGTGCTCCTACAGCGGCCTGTCCTCACGCTCCTCCACCACCCTGGAGAACTACAACTTTGAACTGTACGACGGCCTCAAGCACAAGGTCAAGCTCAACCAACAGAGGTGCTGCACCGAGGCGTGAGAGAAGAAACTACAAACAAAATGGAGTCCAAAAAAAAAGCCTCTCACTTTATCTATCTTTTCATTTTGTCCAGTTTCCGACTTTTTTGGGGTGTCAGTTTGCTTGGGTGGACGTAGATCCCCCCCCCCCCCCCCCCCCCCACTGGACAAAAGAGAGAGACACCTTTTTTCAAACTCGAAAATGAGGATTTGCTCGGGAAAAAAACGTGCCACAGTCCAGTGTTGGTATTTTTTTTTCGGGGTTGGGGTGGGGGGGCGAAAGAACCATTGAGAGAGGGAAAGACTGGATGGATCGTTTCCATTTTGGCGGGGAGATGTTAGGCCTCAAAAGAAGATTAAAAAAAATATCTACACATATCAATCACAAGATTCCTGTGTTTAAATAAATGCGTCATAGATTCGTAAAGAGGTCTTGTTTTGAAAACTGGACATGTGCGGCGCTACACACATACAGAACACATTGTGTTGGAAAAGGTGGTAGGTGGTAGTTTATAGGACTGAGCTAGGAAAAAGCATTTTTTTTTTATCACATGTGAACACAGTGGCCTAGAACTTAGCTCCTTTGTGTGGCCCCCCATTATTTTGTTTTGTTCCTTTCGTTAGACTCTGCTACCTATCAGCCTCAGTTATCCCCTTTAGTACCAGACAGTCTGTGGTATTGTTTAAGTGAAAGGCGTCCATCGAGTTGCGTTTTTTTTAAATGTTTTATTTCTGTTTGCCAGTCTGTGATTGGCTGATACGTAGAAGAAGAAGAATAGAGGGCAAGGAAGGTGTATGTGTGTGTGTGTGGGGGGGGGGGGGGGGGGGGGGGGTATTTTAACACATTCTTTTAGCGAAAGAGAGAGTTATTGTTAGATTTAGTTGTTGCTGGTTCCTGTCATAGGAGAAGGTCATGTTTACATTGTGGTTAATGGGACGAAAAAGGTCAAGGAGCTTTCGGTCGGTGCAACCTATGGATTGCTGGTAAAGGGGCCAAGAGAGTGGAAAACCACTGGAGAAAGAGAGAGTGAGAGAGAGACTATGACTGACAAGAGGACTCAGATCCCATATACAGTATCTCTCACATGGAAGGGGGGCAATCGCTGTGTTTTTTTCTCGCGATGGACACAGAAAAAAGACAAACGCACAGCCCAAATACAGCTCGACTGACTTGTGTGCGGGGAAAACACACGACAAAGCCTTAAAAAGCAAAAACTGTTTTCACAGGAAATGTTGAATAAGGAATGTTGAGGCCATCACTGAGTGGACCTCAAAAAAGCCATGATTTAAAGGACCTACTACTACTCCCCCCTCCACCTCGACGCACACATACACACGTCAACCCCCAACAACCCCTTCAACCTCAGTATACTTCTCTGAAGTTGTTTTTTTGTTGTTTTGCTTTGTCGTCTCGTGGGTGCGTGGGCATTCTTTGGGCGGACGGACTTCAAAACAGTTTAGAGAAAGGCTCTTGTCTTGCAAGCTTGCACCGAATGGACTCATAAGCCATGAGAATCAAGAGGGGGAGAGATATACAGTCTTAGAAAATCCCTCCCATCCGCGCGCACACAAACACACACACACACACATACACAACCCCACTTGTATATACAGATGTGTATACAGAACGCAAATACACACCCTCAGTCGCTCAGAACACACACACACACACACTAAGAGGCTCTCAGACATAAACGTTGAAGGGAACAATGGCTGCTGCTGCTGAAAGGGCCTTGGGCGGGTCTAATATTTGAGAATATTCAAGTACATAAATGCCATGTTTTCACAACACACACATGCACTCAACATTTCATGCCATTAAACCTTCACTACACACACACACACACACACACACACACACACACACACACACACACACACACACACACGCACACGCACACACACACACACACTTCTCTGGACCCCACTGACTCTCTACAAAGTGCCTTGGAGCCTTTCGGGGATCCAGCTTTCCTTCAGAGCCGGAATCAGACATAGTCATTTTGACACTGACAATGATAGTGAGAATCACAGCGCCCCTTTCTGCCCGGGAGGACCAAACTATGTTAAAAAGACAGGACCCCCCTTTTAGCACTGCTCGGACTGCTGTTAATTGTTGTTGTTTTGAAGGGGGTCTTTGTACAGAAATGCTCTTTTTATGATTGTTATTATAATTATTGTTATGATTATTTAATAAAGGATTTATACCATACTGAGGAAAAAGCAATAGCTTGTGTCACTTTGATTCCTATGATAAAAAGAAAACTTGTTATTGACATTCCAGCAATACTGGAGGACACGACGAAAAAAGCCAATTAGCCTCAAACTTCATCGGAGACTTTAAGAAGCAAACTTTCACTTTTAATCTGCAAGAAGAATACACACAGAGAATCACTCACACACACACACAAAAATGTTCCCGCTCTCTTTTTTTCTCCGTCACATACACATTCATACAGAATGCTGTGTAGTCTGCCTGCTGCATTGGCCTCTAATCTCCACATGATGTCCCATTAGTGTGGACCTCTGGTGGCCCTCATTTAGGAGCTTCAACATCAAAGCTTTGAAGTGCCCGGCGTCTCAGTCCCACACACACACACACACACACAGGGACTCATACAGTACCGATGCAATTACTCTGCTTCTCTCTTTATACAGCTTGCTATGTCGCACACACACGGTTCCATTTATCCAGATAAGCTTTCCACACCTAAACTCTTCGGGGTCTCCTGGAATTATGATTGCAGTGACTTGGAAGATTAATAGGAGCTCCAAAGCTAATGTTACATTTCTAACTTGTGTGCATTTGAGAGTTGAGTTTTTCCTTGACTAAAATACCCTGCTTTCCCAATTGCATACTCTTTTGTTTTACTATTATACACTAGCCTACAGCTAGCCTACAGCTGACCATAAAAAAGTATGTCATTGGCATGCAGTAGGCATTCAATTGGGACATACTTTTACTTATTTAATTCATCCTAACATCACACCTTGAACTTGCCCTCGTGCTTATACTGTATATCGGCCACATGCATAGCTGGTTGTTTTCACTCTGAAGGCTCAGTCGATATGATGTAACTTCCACTGCGCAATGGATCCTTGGTCAGAATTGCCAAAAAAAAGCATGCTGATTTCCACACTTAAAGTTACGGCTGGATGTAGAACGGCATCAGCATGCTGAATACTAACCACATGTATTGGAGACATCTTAAATCTTTCTGCTACCATACTAAATTGCAAGGATGTATGGAACACAGCCATAGAAACATTAAACACCACTTGAGCTGATATGAAATGAATACCAGGTAGCACAGGTACCACATAATGGGCCATACAAAGCAGAACTACGCGTGTTTTTTTCGTCCGCACTTTACTGTAGTTATGGCATGTAACAGTTAGCATGCACCAGTCCGTGACATAGTGGGCCAATTACTGTCTGTGAATATAAAAACACAGACAGTCGGCCCGGAGGAGCGCGATGCCATCTGCTCACAGGTTTGATTGATCCCACCAGAACAGTCACGACCACATCACACAAAATGAACGCCGACAGGAAATTACCAAAGGAGCCAGATTGCCATTGTTCCATGCCGCCTCTTGTTTTCACAACCAAATTATTCCTAATTTATTTTCTCTCCCTGTGAGTGTGTGTGCTACCCAAATGTTGTTTTTCTATTTTTTTTTTTCCTTTTTTTTATCATTTGGCAAACGGCCCACAGCAGGGGCCCTTTCCTTTTAGCCGTCAGATCAGAGGGTTCCTTTGCCTCTGAAGCCGAGGCGGCCTTCAAAGAAAAAAGAAAAGCTCTGGCACCCTGTAAGTCGATAGGCCAGTTTGCGAGGGGGGGGGGGATTTTAGGGTTGCGCCACAGGAAATGACTGAAACCCACAACTAATGAACCTGGGGATTATAGGCAATCAAGACAGAAAGCGAGGGCAAACAGGTTAGTCACAACAGTTCGGGAGAAAACTTTGTCTGATTTTTTTCTAACTTTATCACTTGGTAACACTTAACCAGTTTTTAAAGGTGCAGTAAGCTATTCTTGAGAATGGCCTGTTGTCATCTCAACGGCAGCGGATCGTGAGAAGACTTTGATTCTGATTTTGACAGAAAGTGGTCTAGACAACAAGCATTCTCCAGTATTGCTGACACCACCTTTAACCCCCTAGACATGGCTTGTGATATAGCCATGCAGGATATTAATAATATAGAATATAAAGACATTCAGACATCATAAATACAAAAAAAATCCTTAATATCCTCCTCCCTGCACCTTCAGTGACAGTCTGAAGAGAAGCACCTGGAGACATAAGCCTTGCATCTCTTTCAACAGCATCCAAAGTGCCGTCTCAGACACACATTTGCACATGCAGAGACGGACTGCACGCTAGCATGTTTGATACACACACACACACACACACACACACACACAACCATGCATTCATATCCCAATGGTCTTCCTGGGAAGGGGGCCCAGATAATCTTGTCGGGCCTGCCAGCGGTTCAAAGCACCTATATGGGTCAGAGTGAGGAGGGCGGGGGGCTGTGTGTGTGTGTGTGTGTGTGTGTGTGTGTGTGTGTGTGTGTGTGTGTGTGTGTGTGTGTGTGTGTGTGTGTGTGTGTGTGTGTGTGTGTGTGTGTGCTTGTGTGTGGGTGTGGGTGTGTGTGTGTGTGTGTGTGTGTGGCAGTGTGCCCGTCGATGACGACAGACAGGCCCCAATGACAACAAATGCCAAAGTCTTAAATAAACAGCAGGCAGACCATCACTTTCCTTCCGCCGTGACATTATCATCTCCGCTCCACCACCAGAGGATACAGCCATCGGAAAACAAATACATGGAGGGAGCGATTGGGATGAGAGAAAAGAAAGTCTCCGTTCAGCGTTCCTCCAAACTAGGCCAGCTTTCTTCTTGTCATTGTGAGGCAAGCACAGAGGAAATGAACTGGATAGAGCCATACTGAGGATGATTTCTTTTTAACAGTTTGGAGAGACAGAGATGAAATGGGGACAGAGAGGGGAATCACATGCTGAGAACGACCCGGGCTGGATTCTAACCCGGGTCCTGCTGCGACGAGGACTGATCCTCTATGTGGTGGGTGGTTGGGGGGCCTAGAGGAAGAGGGGCCGACCAGTAACAATGAGGTCGCTGGTTTGATCCCCAGCAATGGCCAGGAGGGTATTATTTGTAAAAACAAGTGGTGGTTGGTATTACATGTACTGTGCCCACCATTGCTAGCATTGTATCATTGAGCAAGAAAATTAACCCCTAGCACTGCTCCAGGGGCGCTATACTATGGCTGATGTTGCCCTCTGACCCCCTCCAAAGTGTAGTTTGAATTCCAATGTGCCTCGTGTAAAATTGACTAATAATGATAATTTAACTTAACTTATGAGGTGGGGGCACTCTAACCACTACACCTCAGCATCAATGTTTGGGTGGATTTTACTCCCCCATAACCCATCTCAGATATTTTCTATGCGTCAACAGGGTTTTATTGAGGCCCTGCACATGGTTTTCAAGCGTTTCCCCCGTGACTAAACTTTTGTTACGGACACACAACAGGACTGTTGGGCCTACGGTGGCAGGCAACCTGTTCTCTCCACTTGAGGCTGGTGTGTTTACAGTCACAGGCGATGCCCTATATAGCGCAAGAAACTAGTTATCGGACATGGCGGGAGTCCTCCCAACCATCTGTCTATCTGTGTTTGATTGAAGGTTTGTGCAGTTCAAGGGCTGGACGGATTTTATTCATTTTAAGATTTGTTTTGTTTAATTAATAGTCTTCAAATCAAATCAACAGTTCTTAGAGTTTATTAAGAAATAGGTGGACCTTTACGGAGATTGTTGACCATCTATACCTTTCTTTACACCACAAATGCTATCCATATTGCTACAGCATTCAATTAAAAAATAAAAGCTCTTTTTGTGAATGTAAGAATTAAAGATGTATTGAACAGATATCTTGAATCCTTTGTCCTTTTCAATACCTGGCGCCTACATTACCCACAATGCATCTGACAATTGGCTCAGGGATTCAGCTGTGTTTTGTTAGTCGAGGCTTATGAAACGTGAACATGAAAGAGGCGAGGAGTGGGCTACAGAGGTCTGGTAAGTCTCATTCAACTGAATTTAACATGTGCAGCGTTTCTACTTTGATGTGTTAAATCCTTGGATTCCTGGAGTTCCCTTTAATGTAGAACAGGGAGTAAACATTTCTAATAACTTGTTCGGTGAGGGTTCTTGTCTTAAACATCCAATCCACCCATCAGTTATCAAGTCTTGACTATTGTATATAGGTGGAAAGAGTAATCACTGTGCAAGCGTTTAAGGTATAACTTAAAGAAGATCCTTCAAAGTTTTACCACAGCCCAATTCTAAAGCATTAGTGCTTAATTTCTGTCGCGCCTATGAGGAATTCTGAGCAGTAATTAAAACAACACTGTCAGCACATCTACATGAGGTAAGTCTTTGGTGATCGAGCACAGATTTTATACCTTCTGCTGTACGTCCAGGTTATTTCTTAGCAGTAGAATCAACAGCTGAAACATTTAGTGGGCTCTTCTTGGGATTTTCCTGACCACCTGCACCAGTGTCAACTGGATGGGACACCATTTTGTAAATGCTGCCATACTGAGAAATACAGAGAGTTTTTTTTAGAGCTGATAGGCTTAATAAACTTAGTGTCAACTCATTTGGCAATGGCCTTGAATATAACCGACATAAATATTTTGTATATGAAAAAGTTGCGCACTGTATCTTTAGTCGAAATGAACTCTTAAATATGAGAGAAAGAGCAGCTAAAATGTAACTTGTCGGTAACAAGTTAAGTAAAAGAAAACTGTTATTGCAGCAATCACACTTGACAGCCTCTCAGGATTTGAACGTTCCTCGGACAAAACATCTTAATGCTTCTGAAATTATCCGTAGACAATTCTTTTACTCTGAAAAAATCTGTCAAACGATTCCAATGTAGTTGAGTTGCCGTGCCTGTTATTATTTGCACGGGCGTGTCGATAATAGAATGAAGAAAACAAAGTCTTATTTCATGACAAGTGAAAACCAATTAGCGATGAACAAAAGCACCGCGCTTTCAAGAATGCTGCCCGGGGCTAGATTTCAGAAAACAAGCAAGAAATAAACAACTGAGAATTCACTCATTAAAAGGGAAAGAAACGAAAGAAAGAAAATAAGAAAAAGAAAATCACAAGAAATGCCTGAGTCTGCTGCATGCGTGAGGCCGGTATATAGGCCTACCCACGTTTAGCATAAGGGAGTAATTGAAATGGCCTTCTCATAGTTTCTCTTCAAATTAGGCATCTTTCATTATGTATTCCAGCGAGGCGATGATCAAATTCAATTGCACTTTGGGACCCATCTGTTCCAAAATAATTGACGAAAACTTCCCAAGTCTCCTTGGCTCATAAATCTCCTCATCTGACTCAAATTAGCTCCACAAGTAACGTTTGTTTACGTAGTGGCTTTGCAAGAGCAACCGCCACATTTCCCCTTTAATGATGTTTGACACTGTAGCATGATGAAATGGAGCAGTCAATGTTAAAGGTGTAAATGTAAAATCACGGGATGTTTTTGTTCACCTTTTAAAGCCACATTAACTTGCCATCATGAATGCCCTTAAAGGTGCACTATGCCTGTGGCGCAGTGGGTAAGGGCGTAAAATATTTTTTGCAAACTAACTAGGCTCTGAAGATAAGGAACACAAATCCCCCTCCCCTGAATCTGCATATTGCACCTTTAAGTGAAGTTATTGACATAGACAGACAAAGGTCTGTAATCATACATTTAGGCATAAAATATAAATTGCTTATAGCAGTGGGGGGAAAAACCTTGCCCTTCTAACAAATACTCCCATCATTTATGTTATCTACACACACTGAAGGCATGAAATTGAATCGCATATAAATTCTGTCAGTCGTGCCTGTTGTGTTTTCTTGTTTTTCTATATTTTCGGCCTATTTTCAAGAGTTAATCATAAGCAGTGTAAGCAGCAAGGAGAAGCACTGTGACAGAGAGGGGAGATTATGTGCCATGGAGGCTGGTGTCAATGTGAATGCCTCAAGGGAGGAGCGATATCTGTGTTTGGTTAATGTGGGATATGGAGGCTCTGTCTGTTGTGCTCTCTGCATTTCCTCAATCCATCTGAGTGGCTTGCTGCTGATGGTACCGGGTTATATTTTATGCCTTTGTAGGAGGGTGTGTGTGTGTGTGTGTGTGTGTGTGTGTGTGTGTGTGTGTGTGTATATTGTGGTAATGTTGCGACATCCTTCTCCCTGTGATAGTTCTGTACCGTGGCGCTCTGCACTGAGTAACTGCACACGGGTGAAAGCGGATTTACAGCCTCATTCAACTGTGCTGAGCTCCACTAAAACATCAGTCAAACCGCCAACTTAGCAACCCCTCTTCTCTTTTCCCTCTGTCTCACCACACACACACACACACACACACACACACATACACATACACATACAACATGGAGGTAGATTCATGGGACATTTGCACAAAGTTTTTCGGAGTCTTATCTTTGCACACTCCCCTTAATTTTTTCCCTGCGTGGTATTATTTTTCATCTGTACCCGTATCATATTGCAGTGTTGGATCTTTACAATTGCTTGAACCCTGCTCAGTGCTCCCACAAGCTCTAGAATCAGAAATGTGATTTACAGAGGAAACCGAGGTAGAGAAGGCAGTAAAAACAAAAGGAGAAAATACATTGTACTCATATGAAACAATCGCAGAGTAGAGAGAGGAAAGGGGCCTATACACAATTAGCTTATCAGTCCCTGTCGAGCTGCAGTTTGGGCCCTTAGGGACATAACAGCATCAGGCCACTGGGGCGCAGAAAGCGGGGAGTCGAGTAAACACACCGTAGTAGAATAAGCAACCCACACAAAAGGCCTTCCTCCCATGACCAAGGCCACACACAGAGACGCGCCCGTGCCAGTTTCCCTATGTACACTAACTAAAGAACAACAAACAAGCAAACCCAAAAAGTCACGGACAAAATACGAAGTGCAAAATATTAAAAAAAATCAATATCCCGTCTTTATTTATGACACATGTTTCAGGCTTGGTGTCACCGTGGGATTATTTGTAACAGTAATAACTCTCGGGAGGACGGAGCCAGGGGACTGTGTGTGCACCATGTGTGCCCTCTTGGACGGGGAGAGGGAGAACAACAAGAGTGACTGGATTGGTGTTCTCACTGAACCAATCCACACACAACAGCGACTAACCCCATGGCGTATTTTTGTTTTTACATGTACAGACCTGTGTGTGTGTGTGTGTGTGTGTGTGTGTGTGTGTGTGTGTGTGTGTGTGTGTGTGTGTGTGTGTGTGTGTGTGTGTGTGTGTGTGTGTGTGTGTGTGTGTGTGTGTGTGTGTGTGTGTGTGTGTGTGTGTGTGTGTGTGTGTGTGTGTGTGTGTGTGTGTGTGTGTGTGTGTGTGTGTGTGTGTGTGTGTGTGTGTGTGTGTGTGTGTGTGTGTGTGTGTGTGTGTGTGTGTGTGTGTGTGTGTGTGTGTGTGTGTGTGTGTGTGTGTGTGTGTGTGCGCGTGTGTGTGTGTGTGTGCGTGTGCAGGTTTAGCATGTACCGTATCCTCCCACCTTGCAGCAGGCCTGTCTCCTTCACGATAAGTTGTTATGGAAACAAGAGCAGTCCCGGGAACAGCATCAGCATGGGTGTTGTATGTTAGCCCTATAAAGCACGCTAAACACATCTGGAGTTCAGCAGGTCAAACAATAGTATCTCTCTCTTTCTCTGCACGTTGCAATGAATGAGAAGTGCTGCTTCTGTACTTGGGTGCCTCTGTACTGAGTGGATTGCCTCTCGAAATTAAAGGTGCAGTCAGCGATTCTGGAGGATGTTTTTCAAAATCAGTGAAATATCTCCTCACGATCATGTAGCCTTCCTGCTGTGTTATGCAATCAAAACAAATCTAGGCTCTGTAAACTGGCATGTTGCTAGCTACGGTGGGCCCCCTTTGTTTACACAATCTCTGTTTACATTGCAGTTCACGGAGCCTTTGGCTGTGTATTAAGACCAGAATTTATTTCAGTGCACACACAGTACGGACAGGTGGTGGAGTAAAGATTTTGACAAAAACTGAATTTGACAACATTTGTTATTCAGAATCGCTGAGTCCACCTTTTAATACAGGAGTTCAAATTCAAAAGGTTTAGCAAATTGTGAGCATATAACATCCCACCTCTGTGCTGAATTTCACCTGTATTTTCCAGTCATTTGTGTCCAATTTTTCTCCCTGACCTCTGCTGAGTTGTGACTGGCGGCGACACTATCAACAATGTCGTAGATTAAAAAAAACATCTCCCATAACTCATAAATTTGGACTAATACATTATGCGTGGAGGAACAGTACATGTGCATTACTGTGCATGTTTGTTATGGCAACTAGGTGTCTTCTTCGCCTAGTAGCACGTCAACATCTGCTGTTTGAAAAGTAGCCTTTGACTCAAAACACACACACACACACACACACACACACACTGCCATGACATTGCAATGCGTCTGAGAGCATCGGTTCTTAATCAGCAGAGAAGATGCTCCTAGTATTCCCACGACCCCCCCAACCAAATAAATACCCCCCCCCCCCCACACACACACTTGACACCAGTGAGAGTCCTTGTCTCCAGATGCTCTGCCTGACTTGCATCTACCCGCAAGGCCCCCACCTCCTCTCAACTCCCCTTCCCCTTCCTTGCACTTCCAGTTCATTTAATACTACTTCTCACTTCATACCCCATTATTCAAAGTTGTTAAGGATGAATTAAGCTGAAGTGTGCATTAATGTCTCATGGTGAAGCTATGTACAGGTTGGGAATACTCTGTGACTACAAGTGTTGATGAATTTGCATACTCAACTATAGCGTCAAATCCTGGATTATAAATTAACACAGTTAGTACAATTTAGTAAATGACAGGCAGGCCGTTGAACTTCTGACTCCTGTATTGATGTATTCTACAATATGTACAATAGACTAACACGTGGTCTGTAAAAAATACAAAAATGTCCTGTTTTTTTAACACAACCAGTTGACTTTGATTTAGCTTCCACCATAAAAAAAACACTTAAAATTTTGATTTGGTCACATTTGATTTAAAAATATATTGAGACAAGAATACAAAAATACATTTGTAATTTATTTCATTGTAACAAGCTTGTATGTCTTGATCCAAAAAAGAAATGGCTTATATACACAGGAGGGAGACTAGTGGTTTTGCTCTAGGAACTTCTGTCGCCCATATGAAGTATAGCCTCCGCCGCGGTATTAATTGGACGCAATGGAATTTTGCAAGACAACCGGCTGGGTTGCTTTGGATCCAAGTCGTCATCCAAACAAGGAGATACAATGCTCTTCATGTCTGGGTATCTCTTTTCATCAACGCCCCGTGTGCAAAGTACAGACTCAACATGTGGAGGACTTGTAGGCAGTGGACCATGCTGGGGCAACTGGTTTGAATGCTTTGGTTCAATGACGTCATCCAGGCATGGAAACCCTATGTTCTTTAAATCTGAGTATTTATTTTCTTCAGTAAGACCATTTGTTTTGGCCTGAGTACGTCTGTCTCCCAGATGAAGTTTAGCCTGGACAGGAGGGTAAATTGGAGACGATGGAATTTTGCCAAGCACCAAGTTGGGTTGCTTTGGATCGTCATCCAGACAAGGAAAGCCAATGTTCCTTATATCTGGGTATTTCTTCTCCTTAATGAGAACCTCCTGCGGCAACGTGTTGGGAACCTTTGTTTCAATGATGTCATCAAGTGAAGGGAACCCTATATTCGATAAATCTGGGTATTTCTTTTCGTCTGTGTACCCCATATCCAACACAGCCTCAGAAGGTAGAGGGCTTGGAGACAGAGGAACATCACTTACTCTTGACGACGGTACTTCATCATCCACACATGGAAACCCAATGTTCTTTAAGTCTGGGTATCTCTTCTCATCAATTGTCCCTTTGCAAGACAATACATCTGGGTATTTCTTGTCCTGTGTGTACCATATGTCCAACACATCTTCAGAAGGTGTAGGGCTTGGAGGCAATGGAACATCCCAAGCATTTACTATGTGAGGATTGGACATCCAGTGGGCAATGTCTTCATCATCTAGAGATGGTGAAGGGCTTGGATTCAGCAGGTTCTCCAGCTGGGAGGTCAACCTGGCCACTTCATCGTCCAGACATGGAAATTCAAGATTCTTTAGGTCTGGGTTCTTGTCCTCTGTGTACCATATGTCCAACACATCTTCAGAAGGTGTAGGGCTTGGAGGCAATGGAACATCCCAAGCATTTACTATGTGAGGATTGGACATCCAGTGGGCAATGTCTTCATCATCTAGAGATGATGAAGGGCTTACATACAGAAGGTTCTGGAGCTGGGAAGTCAACCTGGCCACTTCATCGTCCAGACGTGGAAACCCGATGTTCTTGAGGTCTGAGTATCTCTTCTCATCAATCATTCCTATGCGAGGTACAGCCTTGGCAAGTGGAACGTCCTGATCCAACTGGTTCCGATGATTCGGTTCGATGACGTCATCAAGTAAAGTGAACCCTATATTGGATAAATCTGGGTATTTCTTGTCCTGTGTGTACTTCATGTCCAACACATCTTCGGAAGGTGGAGGCAGTGGAACATCCCCATCATTTACTATGTGAAGACCGGACATCCAGTGGGCCACTTCTTCATCATCTAGAGATGGAGAAGGGCTTGTATACAGCCGGTTCGCGAGCTGGGAGGTCAACCCGTCCACTTCATCGTCCTGAGATGAGAACCCGTTATTGGGGTACTTCTCCTCCTCTGTCTGTGGAAGCGGTGGGCATGGGGCCAAAGGGACATGCTCGTGGGGCAGTGGGCTCAGGGACAGATCTTCTGATTCCACGCTTGTTGGCAGTGAAACCTCCTTAGCAAGGAAGAACACGGAGCAGTAGTATTCCTTGGGCGGAGGTGATAAAGTAGCTGCCTCTTGAAAGCTGGAAAAAAATAGTAGAAGTAGTTGATTTTTGGCATCAAAATGACCACAAAGGATTTTTTTTTGTAGTCATTCAAAGAAAAGAAAACATGTTGAGTGCTAAGCCACAATCAAACTTCCACTTGTCAAATCTTTAACTTGCAACTTATATTTGAAATTAGGGTAAAGGATTCTTTGCGCCAGACTGAACTCAGAAGTTCAAAAAGGTGCCTCAAGAGAAAGGATGAGATCTGGAGGACACAGATATAGTTAGATCTTATAATAATAATGTACCCCCAAAGTTTTCATATAAAGTATGTCTTAATCAGAGTAGGAAGACAGTAAGCATTGTTAAGCATTCAAGTATTGAATGCCACCTCTAATATTATTTGTAGCCCAGATCTCATCCTTCCAGG
Organism: Ammodytes marinus; assembly: GCF_949987685.1. NCBI lineage: Eukaryota > Metazoa > Chordata > Actinopteri > Uranoscopiformes > Ammodytidae > Ammodytes > Ammodytes marinus. The sequence continues at coordinate 9,441,232 of NC_137228.1, forward strand.
TCTTATTTTAAAAGTTATTTAAATAATAATGAAAGACTTACCTGTCAGTTTTATCATAAGGAGCGGTGTAACAGTGACTTTTGCTGACGTCTGGGTCATAGGCTGCTTGATGGCCATTTAGCTAAGAAAATGTTACATTTTTGTTAGTTGTAAATTGGTTGCTTGTTCATTAACAATGTTGTCAGCTGCATAATTGAGTTAAAACAACAAACACGCAAAGAGCAGTGACTTACCATATTGTCAGCCTTTTCAAGGCATTGGTTCAACCAACAGTCCATTGTGGATTTGCTTTTAGAGAATGTATAACTCTGAAATAATCCTGAAATATCCTTGGGTTTTGTAAAAATGATCGATCTCGTGAGTAAACTTCAATAGGTGTCTTTCAGTAACAGTGCATTGAGAAGACTGATTGAAAAGCCATGACTTATTTGGCTTGTGACTCCCATTCCAGAATGCAGTGTATTCCGAAACACTTTTTACAATATGACATGTTATTCAACATTCTAATTTATTCACACAGCTGAATGTTCATTTCAAAAATGCAATTCCATGTTCCAAAATGGCCCATATCATTTTATAAACATGAATTGGTTAAATGTGGCAACCTCACCACATTTGCAGCAGCCCAGAATACAGTCCGTCACATGACTCAACTCATCTTTGTGCTTATTCAAGTCGCTTCAATAATACATTGTGTTTATCCTCACATAACCTATTTAATCCAGCATTATTGTAAGTTATTTTTAAACTGGCTTCAATAATTATGGCTTTTTTCTGAAGAGGGCTTAATACATCTCTAAATTATTCACAGGGTGAAATAATTATGGGACTATTTTTAATCAAGTCTATTCATTTGTACACTTTTAATTCATACAGGAAATGAGGGCAAACAAATGTAGCTTGTTTTCCTTACAATAAAGGACAGACTTTATTTAGTATGGATGTACTGTACTATGGTTTCTGATGCAGCATATCAGTCACTCAAAAGTTCATATATCTGTCTACTGTTTATTGTCAATTTGTGTGCATGGAGAGCAAGTCTGCCTTTTAAGATTTAGCACATAAGATTCTCATAAACCCACTTTAAGTCTAATAATGTTGACTCTAAAACTACATATAACACGTAGGCTATTGCTATGATGAGGTGGGACTGCCCCTTGTGGTCAAAGCCCAAATAGTGTAAGAAGAGTGTGTGGAGGACAAAAAGGTGCTGCTATTTTTCCTGTCCATTGTGCCTGAAGTGTGTAGATAGATACTGTAGGTTAGTTTGGAGCTCTGCACGTTTTTTCCCCCATCAATATACCTTTTACTCGCCTCAGCCTATTTGCCTCTCTATCTGTAACTGCCCCACAGACACACACACACACACACACACACACACACACACACACACACACACACACACACACACACACACACACACACACACACACACACACACACACACACACACACACACACACACACACACACACACACACACACACACACACACACACACACACACACACACACACAGTTCAGTTTGTCAAGAGCAGTTTTCTTTAAAAAAAAAGGTGGCTGAACTATATATACCATCGGTGGTGGTGGGCTGCGTGTGTGTGTGTGTGTGTGTGTGTGTGTGTGTGTGTTCATTGAAAAAATATGATGAAATGAGGTAAGAAGACAATAGCTTTTTTTCCATTCTGGACTTCAGCAGCATACAAGGTAGATACTTGTCAGTCCCATATCCTATCTGTCTAGCCTGTCTACACAATTGGTACTCACTCTGTCTCCACCACACAATGCATCATGGGTGATTTGTGGGGATTAACTGTAGTAAAGGTCATCTGCCAGTGAGGCTTGTGGTAAGAACTGAATTCGCAAGCCCTTTCGGTGAATAATACATTCAGCATGGAACCAGAAAGCTTTATTGATTGGCCTTATAAGTACTAATGAGATTGGGCATAGCCTTCCCTAACACCACCAATATTCTTTTCTCACCAAATCCAGGGCTTAGATTGGCGCGTACACATCCATCGTATAGGCTAACCCCTCAGCCTGTTAACCATGTGTCAGGTGGGCCTCAAGCCAACAAAAGAAGCAGGAAATAGAATAAAAGAAAAAAGGTGGGGATTGAATGCAAGAAAAGGGCCCATGCACTTACACAGGGCTCGCGCTGAGACGGTACGCTGAGGTATAGGGACAGCCACAAAAGGGGAGAGAGATGAGGGGTTGTGATGGGCAGGCCGTCACATCCACAGGGGAGACAAAGAGAAGCCAGGCGCTGGACAGAAGGCCCATTTCCACTCGCACAAAAGAGCCCGCGAGATGAAGCAGATTAGCGGCTCTTTATGCCCATTGTGAGGGCTACAGAATGATAAGATTTACTCCCTCTCTTCCATCCCAACCGTGTGTGTGTGTGTGTGTGTGTGTGTGTGTGTGTGTGTGTGTGTGTGTGTGTGTGTGTGTGTGTGTGTGTGTGTGTGTGTGTGTGTGTGTGTGTGTGTGTGTGTGTGTGTGTGTGTGTGTGTGTGTGTGTGTGTGTGTGTGTGTGTGTGTGTGTGTGTGTGTGTGTGTGTGTGTGTGTGTGTGTGTGTGCGCGCGTGTGCGTGCGCGCTGGGTGCCAGCTCTTAGAGACATCACAAAGATATGCCTTCAATTTTTTTTCTGTTTTCGCATATGCAAGTACACACACACGAACACACACGCACACAAACAAATGCACACATGCACTTGTCTGAAGAGTCTTTCATTCATCCTCATAGGAAGGACAGATGTGACAGCTGGCTTTTTGAGTCACTTCCCCTCGTTGTACTAACCCCCTGAATTTACAGTATGACAGAGAAGCTCTTGACTTGAACAGCTCATGACTGAAAGACCATTTTCCTTTTTATGTTTCCTTTTGACTCGAAAGTGACTCTTTTCGGGGGGGAGCGGAGCAACCTTGGGTTACATTTCCACAGCAATTAATCACTCATTCCCTGGCCTTAAACCTGCAGTAATATTCAACATTTAGGCATTTATATCACAATGTCATATATTTCATCTACAGGAGTAGTTTTTTCTCTCCACTAGTTTGCCATATGGTAATTGAGGTTTTAGGAACTATTGTACATTCATGTATCCAGAGGTTTCCTTTTGATTATACCTTAGTATTTAGTGCCACCTACTGTTCACCTGATAACATTGCATGCCCTCTTTATTTCCTGATTTGTTCAAAGATTTCATACAAGCAATTGTATAAAATATAAAAAGCATTTAATGATGAAATTAGAGTAATAGGCGTTAGATGTAATTGTGTTGATGCTTGGTTTTGTAGACTAATTTGAGCTGAAAATTACGCACTGTTAATTGTTGATAACTTACATTTGATTTCCAGTAGTGGGATGTATACTTAGTAAATTATACTGTTAAAAATGTGTTACAGTGTAGGCCTATTTAAGCACATGTTTGAGGCACTTACAAGTCAATTTCATTGATTCAACTCCCCAACAAAAGTATTTCAAATGTACTTTTTTTTTTTTTTTTTTTACTATTGCCTACTGTGGCATTGCTTGTTTTAATTTATTTGTTCATTTATTTAATTTTTAATTTTTTAATAAAAATTCTCCCATCCATGTCGACTTCTTTCCGGGGTCCGTGTCGCCCCCTTCCTGTCTCCACGAGACACAACGTCTGTCATCCTGTAGAGGGCGCTGAGCCCAAGCCAAAAAACACTGTTGTGTAAAGTGTCGATTGCCGAGTCATGGATAGCTGTTATTTACCATGCGCGCGGCAAGGACACCAGGCGGAGCAGTCCGAGTACACTCGCTCCTTGCAGCTATGTATATGTACACACTCTTACCTGTCTGTCACGTTTTAAACTGTTCTTTGAGGTGAAGCGGGGTGTTAGCCGACTCACTGCTAACTGACTGCTAATAATAGTTTGAGTGGACTCGCTAGCTTCTGTGGAGTAGCCTAACCTCTGTTACTGACAACCTGAGTGCCTCCATTGTCGAGGTGCCTGTGAAGTCGACAGCCTAATTAAGGTAAGGATACATACAAGCAACAACAGAGTGGTAGCCAACTACTAATTATGTCTCGACTGTACCTTTTGTAATGCATGTTTCTAGTGTTAAAGCCTTATAGGTCCATGGTTAAAGCCTATATGCTTTTTGTCCCTAAATGAGTGGGCATACTAGCAGACCCATACAATGCTACAAAATAACTTATCTTGGGTACTTGGGCAACAGCAAATAGGCTATGTTAACCATAAGTACTAATATAAGAACTAACTATACTTTTTAATTTAAAGTAGGTCAAATATATACTTTCTTACTTTATGGTTTAGGTAACAACAATAATGCAAGTTGTACTTGAATGTGAATAGAATTAAAATGTAATCTTAATGTGTTCAGTGTCCTATGAATGTGTTTTTGAATCTTTCATGCCCATAAAGCCACTGAAATTTGAAGAAAATGAAGTTGTACATAGGTCTTCTTAGATAAATAAGGCTACACAAATGGGTTGAATGTACAGTATGTATCAGCAGCAGCTAAAGCAGGTGCAACAGTGTGGACCTATGAGGTCAGCGGCTGAAGTTCACAGCCTAATTTAGCAGAGCCAAGCAAGCAGCCAGCCAAGCTTGTGAAGAAAGCTTCTTGCTTTGTTTGGGGGGATATTTTCCTTTGTCAGAATTCCCTTTCATTTTGTTGTTATTTGATTGTAAGGAATAAAGATGGATATATTATCTGTGGTTCTTATGGTTAATATGTGTCTTTCTCCCCTAGTTGCAAGCAGCCATGGCGTTTCTACAGAGCTACTGCGAAGCCAACTCCTCCATCTCCCGCACCTGGGTGGACCAAGGCATCTCCCCTTGCTTCTACTTCACGCTGGTGCCGGCCATCTTGCTCACCATTGCCTTCTTCCTGGGCACCATCCACTGCATCTTCTACCAGAAGTACGGCACGGCCATGGAGCCCAAGTTCATCCCGCGCTCCCGCCTGTACGGCTTCCAGCAGGCCATCTCAGTCCTCTTATTGCTTCAGTTTGTTGGTGGCACGATATGGAGGGCAGCCATTGGAGGAGAGCTCCCGGGCTATGTGGTGCTCTACGGCTGCTTTTCCGTCATGGGTTGGGTCTGGGCCCTAGCCGTGATCCGCGTGGAGAGGCGAAGGGTCTTGTTAATGGACCGCACAAGGGGCCACAGCGCAGCCCTCCTGCTCTTCTGGGCGGTGGCTTTCGCAGCAGAAAACTTAGCTTTCGTCTCCTGGTACAGTCCGCACTGGTGGTGGAGCCTGGAGAACTATCAACAACAGGTGAGAGGAGGGGATCGAACGACAAATAAGATCCACTTTTTTGAAAATAATTTATGGTTAAATAATAGGTTTTAAACCTTTGGATTTGGTCAGAATATTGTACATAATTGTATTTTTCCATTCCTATCTATTCAGGGTCATATTTTAAAGGTGGAGTCAGTGATTCCGGAGAATGCTCGAAATCTGTGAATATCTCCTCACTATCCGCTTCCTTTCTTTACTGGGTGTGCGCTGAGAAAAAGATCTGGAGTTAATCCACAGCTTAGGCTCTGTAAATGGGCATGTTTACTTGCTACAGTTGGCTCCTTTTGTTAACATACTATTTGTTCCGATGGCCGCTTACAGAGCCTAAGTTGTGTATAAACACGGGATATTGTTTTTCAGTGCACACACGGTACGGACAGATATTGGATCGTGGGGAGATATTCACTGATTATGCACCTTTTTTAAAGTCTTTCTTTTCAAACTGGGTTTTGGTCAGGCTATTGTAAATTCACTGCATTCAGATCACATGCATTGCTTCACAAAGCAATGCAGCCTGTCTTGTTTAAAGTATTACAAAGTTACCCTAACAAAAAAATGGAAGTCATGGTGGCTTGCAAAAAAATCCATAACACTAATGTTGCTGAGTGAGCGCAAGACTAGAGCCTTGCTTCTTTTGCTGAGTCATTGCCTCGTCTGACATTCAGTTCCACAACGCTAGTACACCGTTAACCAATCAAATCACGGGACAAAAATCTAGCCCCTCCCATGCTGAGTCACTCGCAGTACTTTATCTCTGTGTGGTTATATAATTGTAAGCATTACTGGAAATTTCTGTCTTTTTTTATCAATCTTTCCTTAAATTAAACTGTTGTCTTGTTATATGCAGTACTGCTCCTCAAACAGTTTATCCTACATTTTACTCAATTGTATTAATCAATTCCAGTCTTAAGTCCCCCTTTTCAAAGGAGCCTAGAATAAAAAATGTATCATTGATAGTAGTAACTTGTATGATAACATATTGAGTGAAGTTATTCAGAGGCTCTGTTGTTTCTATAATCATTTAAATAATAATTTTCTCACACACAGAGCTGTACATTAATGTATTTTGCTCTGCTTAGCTTAACTCTTGTTTATGGCCTATGAACCCCTTCAGGTGCAGTTTGGCTTGTGGCTAATGCGCTACATGGGCACCGGGCTACTCTTCTTCATTGGTCTGAAGGCGCCGGGGTTGCCGCGGAGACCGTACATGCTGTTGATAAACGAGGATGAGCGTGACGTGGAGAACAGCGCGCAGGTAGTGTGTGTGTGTGTGTGTGTGACGCATGCGTAGCGCTCGCAACTTTTCCCCTTTTTTAATGTGTTGAGGCAAAAGCTACTTTAGTACGGTATTTCAACATTTTCCACAGTGATGGCCCTCTGTTTAACTGTTATACACAATTCAATGCTGTCATTTTCACTTCATGCTGCACATATTTATAATGTTAATCACACCATATCACGTTACCATGTTACTCATTATATCTTACATTATTCTAGTATGTACAGTGATACATGAAATAGGATCACAATTTTATTACTTTGATTTCCATGTACAGTATTTTATTTCATCTACATTTAACTTAACTTTATTATGCATTCCACTTTACATGCAAAATAAAGTTATCTTTACATTGTTTTTACTTTATTTGTGTCCTAGGTGTTGCTCTCTTCACTTGTGTGTTTCTCTTATACATTTTATTGGTCTATATTGCATTGTTGAGAGGAACCAGGGGACCCTAAGAATTTCCATGAAATGCCTGCTGCTGTAATTATTGTGCATATGACCATAAACCATCTTGAGTCTTGGTTATTTCTCATATTTTTCTGCACCTTTTTAGAGCCTTCTGGGCAGAACAGAAGAGAACCAGTCCACGTGGCAGAGCCTCAGGAAGAAGGTTGGCATCCTGCTGCCCTACATGTGGCCCCGGGGCAGCATCTTCCTCCAGCTGCTGGTAGTCTTCTGTTTGGGGCTGCTGGGCGTAGAGAGAGTCATCAATCTCAATGTGCCCATTTTCTACAGTAATATTGGTGAGTGACGTGTCTTTCTTCACAACCCCTGTAGACTCGAATGTTTTTTCCGCCCACTACACTGCTGCAAAATGCCTGAACCAAAAGCTAGCAGTGTTTATTTTATTCGCTCAAGAGCAACATACAAACATGCCAAGGAAAATTTTGTGAAAAATACCCACCGTGTGGCTTTAAAGACAGTTGATTCAATCTCCGAATTTGACTCGACCAAATAAACACATCACAATCACACTCCTTGTTTTAATATTATGTGTTTGTCCCCAATCTCTTAGTGACTGCGCTGACGGTTGGCACCAGCTGGAAGGAACTGGCTAAAATGGTGTGCTGGTATGTCCTGCTCAAGTTCCTGCAGGGCGGCGGGGCAGGTAAGACCCACTCACCAAACTCACTCACACACACACACAAAAACATTTCAAAATTCAAGAAGTTTGTCATGTGCAAAAAATAAAAGAAGAAAAACACAAGTGAAGAGAGCAACACACCTGAGACACAAATAAACAGTGCAGATAAAACATGTAGAGATGAGGTACCCCATATACGGAAATATCAAGTACATTTAGAATGCTAAATAAAACTAAATGTAGACGAAATAGAATACTGTACATGGGAATACAAATAATAAGCACTAGTGAAATAGGATACTGTACATGTAATAGAATAATTGTAAATATAATATACGATATGTACAGATGTAAATTCTTCTTAATAACATTTGAAATATGTGCAGCATACAACATTTCCCCATAAATTATGGCAGTGATAAGGTTTCTATACCCACACCAACACACACTTTTCTTTCTCTTTTTCGTATTTTACCCAGGTGCCTCGGGGTTTGTCAGCAACTTGCGCTCGTTCCTGTGGATAAAAGTGCAGCAGTTCACCAACCGCGTGGTGCAGGTGCGCCTCTTCGGACACCTGCACTCCCTGTCCCTGCGCTGGCACCTGGGCCGCAAGACCGGAGACGTGCTGCGGAGCATAGACCGCGGAACCTCCTCCATCAACAGCCTGCTAAGGTAAAGGGGGCGCCGCCAGATATCACTCCACATTTTCTTTTAGGGTACACACGGGAGTCTAAAAAAAAAAAGTTTAAGTAATGTAAAAAAAGGTATTGCGAGGAACTTTCAATTAATGTTATTTCTTGCAACCCCTTTGGAAAAAAGCAGTTGTGTTTTTACTGGTTCCTGGGTGATGGCACCCATGACAAAGGCATTAAGACTGTATAAAAATAGCATTCTTTGTACTGATGGTCTTGTTTGCTGTTACATGTCATCTATGATCATCAGAGGAAAAATGAGGCCGTTTCAGAAATATTTTAAAGTTCGTAGCACATTTTAATATTCTCAAAATAAATGCCGTGAAAGTATTGAATTTATCTGCATATTATTGAACTTCCTTTACAAAGGTGTTACGTTTTTTAGATAGCCCTTTTTAAATAGTTGGAGAGGGGTTGTTATGGGACAAATAAGCACTTTTTGGAGTATACACAGAAGCTATTTTATAAAGCTAGTGTTACAGTATATCAAAGTGAGTATATTCATTTGAGTTTACAATAAATGTTCTTTTTTTAAAGTTCCTTAACATGCATCATAATTTCCATTATATCCTTTTCACTTTAGCCAGTATGGCTGAGACGTTGGCATTGAATTAAGTATAATAACGTATTACAAATTCTTAAATTTAACTTAGAGATCCCTGTGGGTACCTTTTTTTTTATATACTGTATATAGGTCGCAGGTTTGGAATGTGAAGACACAATTCTCTTCTTTTCTTTTTCTCCTACAGCTATATAGTGTTCAGCATCTTCCCGACCATCGCCGATATTGTCATTGCGATCATTTACTTCATCAGTCTTTTCAACGCCTGGTTCGGCCTCATTGTCTTTGTCTGCATGGCCCTGTACCTCAGTAAGTAGTAGTAGTGATTACTTTACCAAACCAAAACATTCCAAATTTCCGTGAAATATTTTTGGATTTTCTGGTGATTTTTCCCTGCCAGCTCTGACCATCATAATAACAGAGTGGAGGACCAAGTACAGACGAGACATGAACCTGCAGGACAACGCCGCCAAGACCAAAGCCGTGGACTCTTTGTTGAACTTTGAGACGGTATGTCAAACATCTTGTAACTTTTGCTCCATTTGCAGGTTTTAGAAGTATTCCCAGATGTCAAATGGCTTAGAGGAAAGGTGGTTGACCAGTAACCATGAGGTCGCTGTTTTGATCCCCGGCACCGGACAGGAGGGTGTTGGTTGTAAAATTTCAATCTAACCATTGGCTAATAAAGTAACTTAAATTAAATTGTTATTTTTTGTTTTTTTGTCCAACAGGTAAAATACTACAATGCTGAAAACTACGAAACCAGACGTTACGAAGACGCCATCTTGAAATATCAAGTATGATAGACGTTGTGTGGCTTCCAATATTGCTCTTAACAGATTTTCCATATGTGGAAGAAGCCTGTAAATGTATTGGTTATTATAATATCAAGCCAACCATTCAGGCATTGGTCTCACTGCTTCTTTTCTACCTCTTGTCTTTTAGGTATCGGAGTGGAAGACCCAGGCGTCCCTTGCCTTCCTCAACCAAACGCAGAACCTCATCATTGGATCGGGCCTGCTGGCCGGCTCCCTGCTTTGTGCCTACTTTGTGACCGAGGGAAGGTTTCAGGTATTGATGAAATTTGCATACTTTTATGAGTCCGAAATATGATTTTGCAATTGCTCATGTAGCTTATATTCTTCTGTGTTCCACAGTCTTTACTAGAGTTTCTACTGGCCTTGTTAACTTGAACACTAATTAGATTATGTCTTAAAGTACTTTTTTTTTTAAATCCTGTTTATCCTAGGTTGGAGATTTCGTTCTCTTTGGTACCTACATCATTCAGCTGTACACTCCCCTCAATTGGTTTGGAACCTACTACAGGTAAGAAGAGGCAAAAAGGGCTAAAAATGCATTGTTGTCAGCCATAATATAAAGCAATATATGCTTTAAAAGTGTTTGCAAATGTGAATGGATGCTAATAAGTTTTTTTTTTTTTTTTTTATTGACAGAATGATCCAGAATTCTTTCATTGACATGGAAAGCATGTTCAAGCTTTTTGAAGAAGAGGAAGAGGTACTTTTGTAAAGAAGGAGCTGTTTTTTGGTCTGTCTCATCACTGTAAGCATCACGTATATTATGAACCTCTGTCTTATATTCATCAACGGTTGTTTTCTTTTGTAGGTAAAAGATGAAGTGAACGCAGGGAATTTCCTCTACAAGCTGGGGAAGGTGGAGTTTGAGAATGTTTACTTCAGCTACACAGATGGGTTGGTTCACATTTTGATTTTGATAGCCTGGCCACAACCATATTTGCCTAAAGTTTTTTATTTTTTATTATGTATGTTTAAAACTCACTTCCTCAATTTTTTTTCCCGCTGTTCTACAGGAAAGAGATTCTCAGGGATGTTTCTTTCACTGTACTTCCAGGTCAAACAGTTGCATTGGTAAGTCCTAAAGGAATAACTTAAACTCAAAATGTATTCAGCTTAAACTCACTGTTTTCGGTTTGCGACTGTACACTACACAAGAGTTTTGCTAATCTCCCTAGGTGGGACCGTCCGGCTCTGGGAAGAGCACCATCATCCGCCTCATCTTCCGATTCTATGACGTCCAGGGAGGCTCCATTAGCATCGATGGGCAGGATATATCAAAAGTAAATGTTTGGCACCCACCAGAACTAGTGACATGAGATTGCAACGTAATAAAAAGCTTAATATAGTGCCACAAGAGATATATAACAAATGCTCTCCTTCATTAGAAGGCACTGTGAATCATTTTATGTGCAGATGAAATCTCCTTGCTTTTATAAAGTATAAATTAACTCCTTTTTTATGTTTCCCTTAAGAATTATTACCTGTGTGTGTGTGTGTGTGTGTGTGTGTGTGTGTGTGTGTGTGTGTGTGTGTGTGTGTGTGTGTGTGTGTGTGTGTGTGTGTGTGTGTGTGTGTGTGTGTGTGTGTGTGTGTGTGTGTGTGTGTGTGTGTGTGTGTGTGTGTGTGTGTGTGGCTCTGTGCCTTCTGTGTGTGTAATTAACCTTATCCCTTTGTGTTGGTGTGCCTCAGGTGAAGCAGACATCTTTGCGCGCTCACATCGGCGTGGTTCCCCAGGACACTGTGCTCTTCAACGACACCATCCGCGACAACATTCGCTACGGCCGCATCTCGGCCAGCGACCAGGAGGTGGAGGAGGCCGCCATAGCTGCCGACATACACGAGAAACTCCTGACTTTCCCTGAAGGTAACCTACAGTATACAGTAGATGAACCTCCCTCCAAGTCAGCAAAAACAGCAGTGTTTTATTTGTTGTTTAACCAATGCCTCAGGTATATATAGTGGAGGTTCAAAAGTAATTTAAGAGATATGAACACACATTTTTCTACCACCAACCTGTATTTTTCCCCCCTTGCAGGTTACGATACTCAGGTGGGGGAAAGAGGTCTGAAGTTGAGTGGAGGAGAGAAGCAGAGGGTGGCCATCGCCAGAACGATCCTCAAGGGACCGCAGATTATCCTGCTGGATGAGGTAAATATGTCAATGGTCTAGAGTCATGTCTTTATCAGCGATTCTGGAGAACACTTGTTGTTAAAATCAGTGAATAAGTAGAGATATCTCTCCACATGATCCTCTACCAGTCTGTAATGTGTGTGTGCAATGACAAAAAATCGGGTGTTAATACACAGCCTAGGCTCTGTGAACTGCTATGCAAACAAAGGGGGCCCATCGTAGGTAGACAGGTAGCAGATCGTGAGGCGATATCATGGATTTTGACAATTTGATTTTTTACAATAAGCATTCTACGACATCGCCGACTCCAACTTTATACAACTTTAAGCAACTTCTTTTGCTTTCAATACACCTTGACTGATTGTTATTGCGGTTATTTCCGGGTTTTGAAACAACTGATGTCTCTCCGCAGGCCACATCTGCACTAGACACACAGACGGAACGCAACATCCAGGCCTCGTTGGCTAAAGTCTGCACCAATCGCACTACGGTCGTTGTAGCTCACAGGTAAGAAATCTGCTAGAAAAAAATTTAATCTATAAATGTTTTTTCTATAGGCTTCTTTAGTTACAGGAAATCAATGGTTTTAGCTAATGAGTTCTGTAAATTCCTTTTTTTAAGGCTGTCGACCATAATTGGAGCAGACCAGATCCTGGTTATCAGTGACGGCAGGATCGCTGAAAGAGGACGGTAAGTGTTTCTCATTGACATATTGTCTTGACTGTCAACTATACAGTATTATGCCTCTTTATTGACTAAACTCTCACTCTCTCTCTCTCTCTCTCTCTCTCTCTCCATCCAAGGCATGAGGAATTGCTCAACAAGGGCGGCCTTTATTCAGACATGTGGATGAATCAACAGCAGGCCCAGGACTCTGATTCCTCGTCAGACACTGAGGCCAAAGACCGCCAGTCTGAGAAGCTACAGCCGCCGACCACCTCTGCAGGCCACCACAACCACTGAATGTATATTTTCAGTTTGAAAAAAAAAAAAAGAACCCTACATTTTGATCTCTCCCCCTCCTCTTAATTGTAAAAAGGTTGGTAGATAGGTAGAACATTTTATTTATTTATTTTAGAATTTTTGAAACTGAATGTACGCTGGCCAGTCATGGGAGGAAAAAAGGGAAGGTGCAAAACAAAACGGAGTACGTTTGAATGCTCTGCTACTGTTCAGATGTGTCCAAAAAAAAACATTAGTTGTGACCATGTCCCTGGGTTTTTGTGTAGGAAAAAAGTATTACCGCATCATAAAAGACTGATGTGGGAACTTTCATTTCATAAATTCAACAAACAGCTTAATTACGACACTACAGAAAAGAAAGTGCATGTTGTCTCTTTCCTTCATCCTGGTAACGCCGTGGGTGTGGAAAATCTTTAGTTCCTGAACTTCTCTTTTGCATTTTTAATTGTAGAACTTTTTAATATTGTGTGTCTTGTTTTTTTGTATATACATTTGAGTTCTTAGTTTGTGCAATCTGATTGTCTGCTGGAAACAAAACAGGCATTTTCTGTTTCCAAGAGGAACTTTGGATATTCTAAGGCCTGATTTTAAATTATATTGAAAGACACAAAGATGAAAGAAGTAAGTCATTAGAAAACAACAATCACAGCCTCAGTATTGCATATGTTGGGGCAAATGATTCTCTTGATTACTCGATGAAAGCAGTTGAATGACAATTGGTTGGTGTACAAGCTGTCAGGGATTTCTGAATTTTGTTGTTATTTAAAGTGATACTTTTTTTATTGGTGGTAAGCCTCTGTATACTTTTCAATCAATAAGATAAAGTGAAGTGTGTTGCTCAATGCTCATCTGACTATTGTGTCTTCAGACATTTAGTATTAAATGAATACATCAAAAGTTATGGTAAATTTTGTAAATAAATGTGATTTTTTAAAAATCTGTTTTACACAGGGTTATTTACATATAATGTATCATCACAATCATGAGTTCAATGAAAAAAAACATGTCATTGAACTCAAGAGCCCATGCATTTATATTACCCACCATTATTCTTACTAAATACAAGTACGTAAAGTCATATGGGTTTTCCTATATCTACCTCATAAAAGGTATCCCTCATGAATTTCTCTTTTTGTAAATATTCAGTTTTTTTCTTGTACTGAAATAAAATTCAAAAACAAAAGTACAACTGTTTTCATCCCTAACAACTGATGCTATGTATTAATATAACTGTTAAAAACCTTCATAGAAACGTCGTAAGTCAGTTAAAACGACAAATGTGTCATTCGATTTTTTTTGTATAGTAGCCTATTGCTACAGCGTCCCCTCCCGTTCCGAGCGTGTGTGTGTGTGGAAAGGTGGAAAGCGAAGCAAACAGCTGGAGGGTTCAGTCGTGACGTCACTGGCTGTCCCCGGTCAGGGCGTGTCTCTAGCTGAGCGCTAAATCAGACAAACATACAGACTGACGGGCGGGGGTGTCAGGCAACGAACAGTCGCTTTTTCTACATTCGGCTGACTAATGCTTAATCTACAGTAGATATGGATTTCAACGCTTTATTTAACGAGAAGACATTCGAGTTTTCGGACTTCCAGGAGTTCACGGTATGTTGTTGAGACACTATACGTCGACGTAATGCTAAAGGCGCGCTAGCTGAGGTAGCTGACTTCCATGTCAGATGGGGAAGTTAACATTGTGTTCTTTTACGAATGTGATGAACGAAGACGTTACCTAGCTTTCAAAGTAGCACAGTTACTTTGGTAATTTGTACAAATAAATATACATGTCCATGCTGATTTCCTGTGCCCTTTAAATTATAAATGCAAACCGTGAAGTTACGTAAGCCCAAATAGCTAGCTAGTGCTTCTAGTTTGTTTGCTAACTTGCTGTTATTCTACACTCACTCCCCGCTGACAAGCTACGGGCCTAGCGTTAGCTTAGCCAATGTTATACAGCACGGTAAATGCTATCAGTAGCTGTAAACAACGTAATTATGTATCGCTTACTAATGCTGGTTGAAGCGTATAACGTGAAGTAGTTACAGCCTTCCAACTTGGCTATCCTAGCTGCTTCCTAAAGATAATGTAGCTAATGTTATTGCATGTTGTTGCAGTTTCTTCCTGGACACCAGAAGTTGAGTGAACGAGTGAGAAAGCGACTGTACTACGGCCTGGACAAAGACGTTTCTCTAGATGACCTCTCGTGCCCTGTTACAGGTGAGTCAAATATTAGCTTTTAACAAAACTTAGTTTAGTTAAATAGTACAAATAACGAACCTTCACAAGAAATACTGGACGTGTAAGTCATTTGTATGACTTTGTATATAAGTCGATGACAGGAAAAAGATGATTTTAGTGTTACAGTAAAACAAAAAAATTGGGACAACTTCAAAGTTCGAATGAACTTAAATCGAATATACAAGTTCACTTTTTATCTTTTCCTGCAGATATTGCCGTGGAAATCTTCCAGAAGTCTGCCCCAAGCCCCATACGAAAGCTTCAAAAGAAATATGCATCTCACGTATCCAGGTTTGTATATTCCACGACGCATGTATGCATAGATTATATATAAAAATAAAATAAAAAACTTCATGTAGCACTTGCAGCCATACGATAACAACTCTTTTTGTTTTGTTTGTTTCAGGGAAGCTTGCATCTCTCCGTGTGCCATGATGCTGGCTCTAGTTTACATCGAAAGGCTCCGACACAGAAACCCCGAATACCTTCAGAAGATCTCCTCCTCTGACCTCTTCCTGATCTCCATGGTATGTGTGTCACGTTCAAAGGTCATGTGTTGCAATGTTAATTCTAGCATGTTCGCTGCTCAGTTCAGATGAGAGGTTGTTCCCAGGCAGGTTATTGCATTGCCACACACTAATCTCCCCCTTTGCATTAGATGGTTGCCAGCAAGTACCTGTACGATGAAGGAGAGGAGGAAGAGGTGTTCAACGATGAATGGGGGACGGCTGGGAAGCTGGACGTCAAAACTGTCAATACTTTGGAGATGAACTTCTTGAACGCCCTTGTAAGTTTGTGTGTCTATTTGCATGTGACGTGTACTTTAAATGATCATTCCTCCTCCAACCAATCGTGTCCTATCCTGTAGGAGTGGAGCCTCTTCACGGAGCCGAGTGACTACTTTGACATCCTGAGTCAGCTGGAAACCAGGTATGTGGTCAGCTGTGTAAGGGCGGTTTCACACCCGACAGTCCGCTTCCTCTGTGAGCACCAAATGCGAGAATGATACATTTGTTCGTTTTATCACCAGGTCCGAGTCTCTTTCAGGGAGAGGAGTGCACTGCAAAAATATTGATTTTGGGACTTCAATTTAAGTTAATAACAAATAAAAATAATAAATGAATATCTTAGAGTTCATTGTGCCTGTCATAATGTAGGCCTATTAAGGTAAAACATGGCTTGTAAAAATAGAGTTAATAAGAAAATAAAACGTAAATAAATGGGGAAATTATCACACATCACACTATTTAAATAGTTTTTATTTTATACATACTTTTACAGTTACAGACGTAGTAAGTAAGTAAGTGACTAAATTAAGTTTAGATTTAAAATTCCTATTTCAGTTTGAAAAATATTGGTGTAAAGCTTCTTTAAAAAAATTCTTGTGTTTATGTTTTATTTAAATCAGCATTACACCATTTAATTTGAGGGGGTAGAAATGAAAATTCCGCGCTTAATATCGTATTGTGATATCAATCGCAGTATCGTATCGTACTCAAATTTCATATCATTACATCCCTAGTCAGATGTGTCTGGGGCCGGAGCAATAATATAGTTCCAGAACTACTCTACAATTGGTCAGAATTTCCATGCAAAGAAACTACAGGAAGTAGATTGTCATCCTCATTCCGCAACGCGAAGCTTAGCTAGCTACGGTAGCTTGTTTGGAAGCTTACTGTGATCACCTCTTTAACAAGGTCGCGGTCCACTTATTTGGTGCAGACCTGAGTACGATTGCTGTGTCCTCACTTGCCCAAACCAACCGCAGCGAAGGTGGAAAACGAACCTCCAGTTAGATTCATTCGAACCAAACAAGGGAGGTGTGAAACCGCCCTAAAACTCTCACTCCACATTATACTAAAATAGTGTCTGTAAGAAATGCTGCTCCCTAAAAAAAAATGAATTTCATTCAGTGTTGTAAAGGAGAGTGAATACTTTTCCTACCAGTTTGTGTAAAGCGTATTTCTGTATCCAAAGCCTGGCAGAGCGGCAGGGGATGAAGCGCGGCTGGTTCACTTACACGGACCTGTGTGTGTTAATGGAGAACTCATCTTGGAGTCAAGCGCTCACAGCCATCTACCAACACTTTATAAAGGTGAGTCAAGTATTTCAGATGTATTTTCAACAATATAACTATAAAGTCAGAACTATAAATAACAAATTGGTATCATTATTGCCAACACACCACGTTTGATCATCAAATTTCTCTTTTGTTTCCCCTTAGGTATCCTGTATGCTCGGCATTGTCTATCTGACCAGCGTTGCGGGCCTCATGGCCACCAGCACTGTGCTGCAGCAGCTCAGTGTGGCTAGAGGCATCAGCCAGCCCCTGCTACCTACTCCACCTGAGATTAGCCCCGCCCACCTACACACTCCCAACATGAACTCACAAGCTCCGTCTGCACCCCAGCAAGTCCCCTGTTGTGTCCTAGCCAACAAGAGTGTGAACCAACCAACCGGTTCCACTGGAATCGACACGCACAATGGACAAACTCCCCCATCGGCCTCTTCCTCGCAGACCTCTGTGCTGTGTCTCTGGGGCTCTCTCCTGGCTTCTATGGGCCACATACATCCGGACACTCATTCTCCCCACACCTGGTCCACCGCCTCTTTCTTCTGCCCCGGCTGCCTAGCAACCCTTCCTCCTCTACAGTGTGGTCTCAGAAACACCTCAACGCTCTTAACACACGGTCGCCCGGACAACCATCTGCATCCTGCGCCGTGGCTGGCCTCCAGTCTCCTGGGAGGGGCCGACCCCAGTCTGAACTCTGGTCTGGGGGTTTTCCCCTCTGTCAAGCTAGGACCCTGCCACCCTCAGTCCCTGTTACCTGTCGACAAAGCCCAAGCTCTGCTCATGCCCGGCTAGATACTGGCTAACTGAACTCCACTGCTGTCGAAACATGTAGTAGTGGAACTCTGGAAATTAAACCAGCACTTTTTCATGTCATGTTTCAGTTTACTTTTCCAGATCTAGAAATACAGATGTAAAAGGCAAGAGGAAATCGGGCGCAATTCAGACTATAAGTTGCCATAAGTAAAAATGCCATATTCTTCAGTTAATGATCTGTGGCTTCTTTAATAGCAGAGAAGACCTCAAGGAATTTGAAAAATTATTTGATCATAGTTTGATTTTTAGGGCTACAACCACACGGTTTTGAACGCATGTATCATTGTTTGAAAGTTTGGACCTGTCAGGTGGTGATGGAGGGCCCTTTTGATAAGTGTGTTTTGAGTTATTTTATCGCAGCTGTCATGTTGAAGTTCCTAAGAACTTGTCAGGTTGGTGAAAGTGTACGAAGGTTTCACAGCATATCTGAAGTTTGAGATTATTGTGTTAGTATGGCAGTGCTCGGTGAGAAGAAGGGAAAAAGACCAGTTTATTCTGTCTACAAAATGTTGGCGTATCCATATATGCTTATTGTTACCATATATTTTTCCATTTATGCATATGGAGCTTTACACCAGACATTGGCTATACCCAATGCAGCAAGCACTGTTTTTGTACAACAGATAGTTTGTTACTATTTGTGAAACAAATAGTATCCTCTTCTTGTAAACTTACCCCTTTTCTATCTAGGAGAACGCATCAAAGAAAGGGACCATTTAAATACAGACTCCACCACCTCCAAACCTCAGTGTAACTTGAGTCATTGGCCACACAGAATTTATACACAAGCTCTTATTATTATGGTCATTTGAAGCTGAACTTTTTTTTTTCTTCTTTTTTGTCTCATTTATTGTAACATAATCTTAAAGCTGCTGTTTTCCAGCTACAGGGTAATGTTTAGCCAAATTCAAGCAGGTTTTCCTTGGGTTTCATGCGATTTCTGGTTGGTGTTTTTGAAGTTAACAATTTGAATATGACATTTAACTCATTGAAGGCTAACGTCAGGGTTTTTTTCCCGTTGTTGATACACTCTTGACTTTGCACATCTGGCTCAGTTTTCATCGTTACCAGGAAGTTCACTCCGTTATTACACCGCACAGTGAAGTATTTTGAGAAAAATATATTTAAAAAACCTTTTTACAGTTCCACATGGTCCCAGGATGTTTTTGCTTTGTGAGTGAACCTTTTGACAAAAACACAATGCGCATCTGAATTTGATAACATTTTGAAGCACTGCATGAAGCCTTTTCATTTTGTACATGGTGTAAAATGCAAATATTGTACAAATCTGCAGGGGTGTAAAACAATAACTAATAAAGAAAACATTTCTTTGTGACATTTGTTTATTATGGTCTGTGTTAACAACAAAGTCTGTGAAGTTTAGAACTAGCAATAGACCCTAGACCTTTACTGTATGTCGCCTGACATTTACTCTATAGACAGAAAGAGTTCATGCCATTTTGATTTCTGGCGTATCGTCTGAAACTTTACCTTCTATAGGTTCTATAAATCACATCTTCAAAAGATTTAACTAAGCAAAAAGCTCCACCTCGTGTCTGTGCTGCAGCCAGCAAATGAATATGATTCGAGGTGGCAAGTTGTTACAGCACAGATTAGGATTGTGCCCTGAAAGGTCCTTGCATTCCTCTTTCAAACAGCTGTCAAATGGAAGGTGTTGGTCAGTTTTACAGTTCTGGAAAGCAGTCGTCTGCTTTTTGGCAGCATGCATCCTGCAGCAGTGAACTCTCCCCGTAAAGGCCTGTGCCAGCTTCTTTTACCCCTCCCCTCTAGCCTGACACATACCACTTGAGAGTTCCCTAATATAGACCCCGACGGCTTCCGAGGCAAAGGGTAATAAACAGACACTCTTTCCAGTTTGCTGTGTCCCCGAGAAAACAACTTTTTCATGGACATAAAACAGAATTATGGATCTTTTCTCCCAGGTGAAGTGCTAGTTTGGAATATATGTAACTAATGGGGGGGAGGAGTGCTTGTTTGAGCTTAGTAGTGTGTATTTCAAACTATTTTGGCAATGTCATGCTGGGAATGTTTGGCTTGCTATGTTGTAGGTTTCATTCCCAGAGAAGAAGCAGGACATGCAGGAACAAGGTACCATTACAATCATTGTTTTATTTCATTAAAATGTGCATCAGATTGTATAAGTAAACATGGGAAGCATACTGAATGGATCTGTGCTGCCCGTGCTAGTTTGTAACTAGGTATTAGCAGGCGTGTGTGTGCACGAACGTGTCCTATCTATATCAGTCTCTGTTTTGAAATTATGTTACCTCACAGACGCTGATGCCACAGTCTACATGAATTTCATGAAGAGTCACAGCTGCTATGATGCCATTCCAACCAGCTGTAAACTGGTCATATTTGATACCACACTGCAAGTAAGTCAGAATGCAGCTTTTGCAAGGAAAGGGAACATTACAAATCTGGGTTGTTATGTCTTGTTTTTTGCTTGTAAAATGCTCCTTCTGATTGTGTGAATGCATTCCTTTCGAAGGTGGAAAAGGCCTTTTTTGCACTGGTGGCAAACGGCTTGAGGGCTGCGCCTCTGTGGGACAGCAAGCTGCAGAGATTTGTGGGTAGGTCACAGTGAAGCGTAGGCCTCTGTGAATTATAATAACTTGCACATAAATCCACTTTTTTCCCTCACGCAGGTATGCTGACTATTACAGATTTCATCAACATCCTCCACTGCTATTACAAGTCCCCACTGGTGAGCATGGACACACATCAGTTCTTCTTCTTTTTTGTTATTCCCCTGTGATTTTAAAGCTATAGTGCGCAACTTTCTCATATAAATGAATATCCGTCACATTCAAGCCATCGCCAAACGAGTTGACACAAAGTTGAGTAAGCCTATCAGCGCTACAAAAAACTCTCTGTGTATTTCTCACTATGGCAGCATTAACAAAACGGTGTCGCCCCCCCGGCGCAGGAGCTCAAGAAATGCCCACGAGAAATGACAGTGGCTGATTCTGCTGCTTAGAAAAAATCCTGGACAGACGCCTACAGCAGAAGATATAAAATTCATGTGTGATCACTGAAGGCTTACAGCATGTAGTAAGGCTGACAGTGTTGTTGTAATTACTCGGAATTTCTCATGGGGGCAACATAAGTAACTTACGCACTATAGCTTTAAGATTGTAAAGTAAAAACTAAGCAACAGATAGTTATTTGGTGTCCTTTCCCCGTCATTATTGACTCCTAACTCGACACCGGGTTCTCCCTCGGCAAAGGTCCAGATGTGTGAGCTGGAGAGCCACAAGATTGAAACATGGAGAGGTGACTAATTTCAAAGTAAATAGCCAACACTGATCAATAATATTATCACCGCATGCACATTTCTGTCAATTTCCATCAGAGCTCCCCCCTCTCTCTCTCTCCCATTCTCTTCCCCTGTCTAGATGTCTACCTACAGTGTACCAATCACGTCCTCATAAGTATTTCTCCAGAGGCCAGGTGAGTGCACATAACATTCTCCCACATGCAAATCTTTGCTACTCTATTTGCACTCTACAGTCAAGTGACAATAGATTCCTCTTTACTATGTTCTTCCTCTCAGCCTCTTTGACGCCATCTACTCCTTACTCAAATACAAGATCCACAGGCTGCCGGTCATCGATCCCCAGTCTGGGAATGTCTTGCACATTCTGACCCACAAAAGAATCCTCAAGTTCCTCCACATATTTGTGAGTAACCTGGATGTATTTATCGGCGTTTTGTTGTAACCGTGCCATGAAAAAAGAAACCAAAAAGGACTCCCACAAACTGCCTCTCGGAATGGTTTCAGGGGAAAAAGGTTCCCAAGCCTGCGTTCATGGGACGGACGATCCAGGAGCTCGGGATTGGAACTTTCCGGAACATCGCCACGGTTCCGCAAACGGCCACGCTTTACGACGCCCTCTCCATTTTTGTGGAAAGGCGGGTGTCTGCGCTACCTGTGGTTGACGAACAAGGTACGCTCTTAAAAATGATACCTATATAATGCTATCTTTCAGGTTCATAGTTGATATTTGGGTTTTCACTAGACCTATTTTCATGCGGAAGTGTCATCATTTCTCACAGTGCCAGTGATGAATCCCCTATCCAGGCTCTGTCTGAAATGCTCCCTTTTAGAGCCTGTCTCTTTTAGCCCCGCCTTCCAAAAAGCCCAGTCTGCTCTGATTGGCTCTGAATCTTATTGCCAGTTGGATTCAGGGGGATCTGGGGGCGTAGCTTATCACAGGTGGAGGTAGTGCTAAATTAGGTTGGTAATGAGGTGACGTTGCTTCTCCCATTATGACATCATTTGGGGGAGAAATCTGACTGGCGTTTTTGAACACAGGTTTTCAGACAGGTGGAGGTGCAGAAAAAGAGTGAAGGTTGTTCGAAAACACAAGAATCTTTAGACACACGTGGGACCCATATTAATGATGAAAAACCATGAAAAAGTTAAATTGCATAATTGGTGACCTGTACGTTTTTTACATTACTATTTATTGGTAGGTGTTTCCCTTGACAGAAGCAAATATCCTGTCACAGAGTTCAGACTCTAGCATTGTTATTTCATATCAAAACATTTCTTTCCTCAGGTAGGGTGGTATCCCTCTACTCAAGATTTGATGTCATTGTAAGTACTATAGCGATGCATGCAATGTCTTGCACGCTTTTTGTTGAACAAAGGCCCCATTTTGAAAGTCCCAGTACACCGTACAACACCATGCAGCCTATTATCCTTGCATATTATAGCATTGTTCACTCTGAGTGTGTGTTTGCACCCTGGCAGAATCTGGCCGCCCAGAAGAATTACAACAACCTGGACATGACTATGGGGGAGGCAGTACGCAGACGCTGGTGTTTCGTGGAGGGGGTGATCAAGTGCTACCCCGAAGAAACATTGGAAACCATCATAGACCGCTTAGTCAAAGCGGAGGTAGAGGTTTTCCTCCAAAAGAGTTGGCTTTCAGATTGAATCATGAGACTGGAGAAATTGAGGAGAGCTTTTTCTGTGTCAATTTCCTTCTTACTTCCCCCCCAGGTCCATCGGCTGGTTCTGGTGGACAGGGCGGACGTGGTGAGGGGCATCGTCTCTCTGTCTGACCTGCTGCAGGCCATGGTTCTAACCCCTGCAGGTATTGAAGCCCTTTTGTACTAGCACCAGTGGGGACGGAGGGGTCCTCTCCTTCTCTACTTTACCATCTGTGTAGGCTTGAGTCCTGGCCGTGTACCCAGCCAGGTAGGCTCTGAAAGCCCTTTTTCCAACGCCAGGCAAGCGCCCCATCCCATCCCACAACGCCCCCCTCCCACCCTGCTGTGTGGTTGCTTACTGTACTAGCACCAAGAATCCTTAAACCTTATGCGTAAAATGCATGCATGTGCTCTAACAACTCAAAAACCCTGCTCCTTGAGCGTGCACTATTCTATCACTATAAATCAAAAGTGCGATAAAACATGATAAAAAACATCAAAACAGACATTGGGAAGGATTTTTACCCATTCACCCATCTGTTCACACCCAAAGTTACATATAGTGCACCTTTAACCAATGCTTTGCAAGCAAGGATACTACTTTTTGGGATAGTTGCTGAGTAGAATACTAGTAGCTTTTGCTTGTGTCTTTCAGAAATTGACTTGTGACTAAAATGAGAGATCACAAGAGGAAGAACAATTCCCCTGGTTGTCTCCTTGATCTATGTGCTGTGCGCGCGGCGCAACTATAAAGGACAGTGAGCTGACCGTGATTACTGTGACATTGGTCTCCAAGGCAATGTCCACATTGGCCGCATTTGATCAAATTGATCTATATATGTTTATTCAATTCTGTGTATATCTGTATTAAACATTTGTATCAATCCTTGCTGGTGGGTGGTCATTTCAAAATACACTTCCTGGAAAAATGCAGTATGGTTTAAGTGTGTTTATATGGGGTAAAATTAAGCTCTATAAAGAATAAGAAAAATATACATGAACACATATAGGCTATAGTTCTATCAAATTTAAATAGTTGCAGGATTGGCTAGAACTATTTGGAGCTTTTGCAGGTATTTTAATTGTATGCAACATTTCACGCATGCAGCAGCATCCATAACCACACGGTGGTGCTCTTGGGCATTAGATTAAACCATAAACCCCGTTTCCTATACGGTAAACAAGGAAACACGTGACTATGCACTTTTTTTTCTCATCCGTGACGCGCTCGTGTGTTCCGTCCATGGTTCCGTCCGCCCCATCTGTGTCATTGGTACATCAAGGTGCCAGAAATTATCAAAAGAAAATGCTACCAGAAGTGTACTCATCCTTCAAAGTAAAATAAAGTAATGTGACATAAATTCAAATCAGAATTAAATGATAAATCTTTAATGTCCTTTGTCATCTGCAAGGATTTTGTAGGCTATTGAAGGCTGTGAACCTTGAACAGCACCGTGTGGTTTTAAAATTACCATTCACTGTCTTATTTGTGTGAGCATAGGTCGTTACATAACTGTTATTTCATTTTCATTTATCCCCCCGCCCCCCTTTTTTGGCTTAATATATGTACTTTCACTATGAATAAAATATTTGCTGTTACTTGTTGGTATGTGCAATGTGTTTTATTTTGAAACGTCGAGTTGTTTAAGTCCGTCGTGCTTGACGCTGAGCCCTCCATATACACCCCGTGACATCCAAAACAACATAACAAAGTGGGGGAGAAACATGGCGAGCGGAGAGGAGGCAAGAAGACGCCCCTCTGTCACCTCGTCTGCCGTGGGCCTGGAGGACCTGTTCCCGACGGGGCATACGGACCAGGGCTGTGAGGACGGCGACCCGGAGCTCGTCCGTCTACGGGAGCGTCTCCAGGGTTGGCTCTCGCCGTATGAACTACTACTGCTTTGGCTGCAAAGGCTACTGGTGTGGGAGAGGCCGCTGTACAGCATCACCGTGGCCCTCACGCTAAACACGTTGTTCTGGTAACTGTCCCTCATAAAAGTTCGCGTAGAAATTCCCCAACCTTTCTCAACAGTTTTGCTATCACCGCTAGTTAGCTGGCTAACATCAACGGCTATATCACCCATTACGAGTGAATGTCAAGATAAATTAGCTAATCCCACGGCTTTAGCTCAATGCTAACGTAGTGTGTGTGCAACCAGTCTATACTTAATTTGCAGCACACTAAGTATGGCGGGGTGCTTTAAACAGTTTCAGCAACAACATAACCTACCTGTTTGGTCAAAAACATACTAATGTAGTTATTTCGAGTTGCTACACTTGTTATCTTATGTTTGGCTTAATCCTAAACACTCTTGTCATGCTGAGTGAGTGGCCCGGGCCTTGTTAAGAACCCAGCTGTCAGTCACAGCCGACGAACGAGCAGCTGCCTTGTTGATGTATTTATTGAAATACGGAAGATTTTATGTTGTGCCAATGTTTGTTGTATTTATGTGATAAACATCAGCCAGTTGGTGGGCGGTTTCTAATCTATGTTTGTCCCTTACAGGCTCCTGTCGTCCACATCCCTTCGGCCTCTCTTCCTGTTGAGTGTGTCCCTGCTGGGGCTCATGCTTTTGGAGAGATGGAAGCCCAAGTTGCCCATCATTACCGGTGAGCTCAGGCCCTTTTTCCTAATTTTATATATATATATTTGTAATTCAAATCTTACCCCTAAGCCTGTTGTCAATCATCGCTCAAGAAGCACTTGTGTTCACTGTCACTGAGCCAATTCAAAATCTTTATTTTTGGAGCACAGTGGATGGAGAGGAGACTGGTCGACATCATGTGCTTATCTGCCTTTAGTTGCATTTTATTGAATTTTAATTTAGCTTTATTGCGGATTCCTTAATATTTTTATTCCAGTAAACATGTAATCAAACACAGTGCATAATGTCCATCATATCAGATGTGGCCAAATGACACACCTTTGGATGCTCCACACGCACAAACCCATAAAGCAAAAAAAATATTCTGAAAAAAGCCTTTCACACATTGAAGCTCTATGGAAATCTTGAAAGAACTGTCATTTGATTTGTGTGTACCAAAACAAAATTATTTATTTATGTTTTTCACTCATGATAATCTTTCTAATTGTGTGTTTTTCTCCTACTGCAGTTCAACATGCAGATGCCCAGCCTGTACAAAGGTGTGTAATGTGTACATGATAAACAGACTTGACTGGGAATATAGCCCTTTCTTCTCAACGCTTAATCCTGTAGCTATTAAAAATAAGTGCATATGTTCGATTCCAACAGCGTGAAGTTAAGGCCCTTCTCAGCAAATGTGTTCCTTGGGACATGGGGCTGTATAAATATAAGTGATTCTACTTGGCTTAAAGTCTTTCTTTATGTTAAATGACCTTTTCCTCACATGTCACATCGTGTCTAATTTGAGGCCACAGGCGTTATAACCAATAGTCTGTTCTGTTTGTATTCATCTGTGTGCATATCCCACCCTTAAAACTGCCATTACATGATCCAATTCTGCTCTACATCTCTTCAAACTACAAGCAAAAAAAACTACAGATTTTCGTCCTATTTTGAAGTGTCCATTTTGTGTTTTTGTTGGCGCGCAGCGAGACGACTGGTTCCGAGCAGCGCCTACTCAGCATTCCCGAGCTCAGCCATCACCTGGCCGAGAGCTACCTGTACTGCTGCCTGTACCTGCAGGAGATGTTGCAGTACAAGCGGCAGAACCACGGCAAGGTTTGACATTTTGGCTTTGCACACATTCACACATTTCCGACATGTTGAAACAGTGCTGGTGCTGCTGTTGCATGATTCGTCCACACAATTTCTTCTATCATACATCGACACTAAGACACACCTGCACACACACATACAGTAGATGTAACTTGCAGCTTGTTGCATGTTCTATTGCTTAATCCCACCAACACGCTCTGTGTTCCCAGTTCAGTGCGATGACGTGCAGTGGCTGTTTTGCACTCGCCGTGGTTGGACATTATGTACCAGGAATCATGATCTCCTATATTATAGGTGAGTCACTTCTTACCTTATGCACTTTTTTTTAAAGTCTTCACATCAACTGTTTCAAATGTATCTGAATGACACCTGTGAACCATAAAACTGTGTGTGTGTGTGTGTGTGTGTGTGTGTGTGTGTGTGTGTGTGTGTGTGTGTGTGTGTGTGTGTGTGTGTGTGTGTGTGTGTGTGTGTGTGTGTGTGTGTGTGTGTGCGCGCCCCCCTGTTCAGTGCTGAGCGTGCTGCTGTGGCCGCTGGTGGTGTACCATGAGCTGATCCAGAGGATGTACACGGGCTTGGAGCCAATCATGATGAAGCTGGACTACAGCATGAAGGGAGAGACCGAGCATCGCAAGCACGACAAGAGGAGTGAGTGTCTTAATGGGAAGCCTTCGGGGTCTAGACTTTAGGCCTAAACACGCTACTTCTCATAAAATTCTTACAGGAGGAAATTTTACACAAAGAGCTTGTGTTTTGAATCGACTGGATTACCTTTCAACCACTGCAAACAAACAAACAATAGCCATTGTAACTCCACCTGCTATGTAATTGTGTGAATTCTGTATAGCGGTATTGAATTTCAAGAAAGTGGGATTATAAATTCCTCTTATTACATTTGTTCCTAGATCCCCTATCTCCCAATTGAATGTTCATACTTGCACATACACTTATTCTCAAAGTACGAGATGAAATCAGGTGCCTTTCTATCTTTCAGTCAATTCTTATGGCCGTTTGTTGCTGTTGTGTCGTCATATTTCCTTTACCAAAGTGATATTTAATAGTGTGTGTGTGTTTCAACAGAGGTGAAGAAGGAGATGGAGGAAGGGGACGAGCCACAGGCAGAGACGGAGAGCGACAGCGAGGAAGAGCTGTCCTGTTTCGCACCAACGGTATACACATACGCACACCGGGAAATCCGACCCAAGTTACACCGCCACATAGAACACACTTGTGTGTGTGTGTGTGTGTGTGTGTGTATATATATATATATATATATATATATATATATATATATATATATAGCATTAAACCTACAGAGGAAGCCGCCGCAGTAGCTGTATGGGGTTTGTGGAATTGTAATAGAGCTATGTGACTATATTTCAAGTACCACCACATTCCGTTATCGCAACTTGACAATTTTGAAGTAATGTCAGGTATTCAGCCATAGTGACTTCATGTCTGTGGATGTGTCTATGGAATGAACTCAGACCTGCAGAGCACAGTGTAAAGCTATACATTGAAATGTTAACTGCAGTCATTTCTCTGACATGTTAAAGGCTTGACCTTACCTCACTGCTGCATCTGTACATTCAAGTAACGCTTCACTCTTGATGGCAACGTCTCACTTATAGTCACACGAACTGTATATTGTTTTGTTGGAGATCATGTAAATAAATATGATGTGTATATAATTATGTGGTTTCGTTGCTCAGGTGGATGCAAAGACCACAGCCCTTGCGATGGCCATCACAGACTCGGAGTTGTCGGATGAGGAGGCGTCTATCTTGGAGAGCGGGGGTTTCTCTGTGTCCAGAGCCACCACTCCTCAGCTCACCGACGTCTCGGAAGGTAGGTCAATGTCACTGAAAAATTCTGTCTTTTTAATTTCTTCCGTCATGGGCTGTATTTGGGGAACTAGGAGAGAAGACAGTCCTCTTCAAGTATGGCAAGGTTTATAACCATTTGAGCATGTAGATTGTGATGTTATGCACCTGAAGCTAGTAGGGGTTGGATTCACCTTTATGAGACTCTGTTGACAAATTGAATAAGACTTGGCAACTCTTTGATTATGTAGAAACAAGGTAGTAATAACCCTCCTGGCTTTCTGCTGCTGTTACCTGGTTGAGTGTAGTGTCAATAATTGCATATAATGCAACAGTGTGTAAGTTAACATTTGTACTGCACATTATTCCATCTTCCGTGTTGTTTCTTTGTGTATGTGAACAGTCAATTCTATGACATTGCATCATGTAATCTTCATTCAATTTGACAACATCAAAAACCCATCTGTACATTTTTGGCTTAGATGCTGCATTCAATGAAGTTGTATTTCCCCCCGTCTCCTTACAGACCTGGACCAGCAGAGTGTACACAGCGACCCGGAGGAGGCCTTCCTGCGCGACCTCCCCGAGTTCCCGTCGGTGGAGGAGTTCCCGTCCATGGAGCGCCACCTGCTCCACTTCCCTCTGGCCCAGGCCGGGGCCCAGGCCGAGGGGGAGCTGCTGAGCCCGGCCAGCCTCCTGCTCCAGCACCTGGCCTCACCGCTGCACTTTGTCAACACGCACTTCAACGGACACGGACGACCACCGGGCGGGGAGGGGCCCACACTGCCTCGGCCGGGGGCAGGGGAGGAAGCGGGGAAGGAGCTTGTTCGGGAGGAGGAGGTTGCAGGAATCCAGGGTGAACAGCAGCGCTCGCTGGAGGCTTTGAGCGAGGAGATCGTGAGCACGGCCATCTCCACCGTGGTTCAAAACACTCTGTCGGCTTTGTTACGCTCCGGAGACACCAGCGAGGAGCCGTCCCTAGCCGAGTTTCTCCCCGCTGAAACCCCGCCTAGCGCAATGGAGACCCCAACCCAACCCACCGACACTACAGTCACTACAATCGGTCCGATGGTTGCCGTCGCCGACCCGGACGAGGCAATCCCGACAGAGAACGTTGCTGGGGAAGAGGAGATGCCCGACAATAGGCTGGTTCCCGCAGAAACGGAGGAAGAGGACTTTGAGCTTCTGGACCAAAGCGAACTGGATGAGCTGGACGAAGGGCTGGACCTGGGCTCTGACGGACAGCTGGTGGGCGGAGCCTCGAGACCTCCACAGACACCTCCATCTCCTCAGCATCAACCCCAGTCATAGCTTCTTTGTTCCTGCCCCCCTATCCCAGCCCACCCCCAGCCCACCCCACCTCCCAACTGTTTTGTTTTTATTTGTCCATTAGAACCACATTATACCCATACATACGACTATATACAAAAACCTTTATCAAAGAGTTGGGCGTTAGTACTCGGTGCGTTCTGCTTGCGTAGCCTTTCATTTCCAGCTTCTAGTCCTAGACCTTAAAGCCTCTGGAAACCTGCTCTCAAATAGTAAAAATCAATATATGATATCAAGTCAGGTGTCTTAATAAGATTTTACAAAAATCTGATCGAAAATAATTGTTCATGTATATTTTATTTATATATACAGTCCCCTCCATAAGTATCGGAACAGTGAGTCCAATTCCTTTATTTTTGCTGTAGACTGGAAACATTTGGGTTTGACACCAACATATGAATATGAGACAATAGATCAACATTTCAGCTTTCATTTCCAGGTATTCACATCTGGATCTGATAAACAACTGAGAAGATAGCATTATTTAAAGGAACACCACATTTTTAGGTGAGCAAAAGTATTGGAACAGATAGACTTAAAATAGATTAAAGTGAATAAGACTTAATATTTTGTTGCAAAGCCTTCGCTTGCAATAACTGCATCAAGCCTGTGACCCATTGACATCAAAAAACTTTTGAATCCTCCTTTTTGATGCTTTGTGTTGAAAATGTGGTGTTCCTTTACAAAAAATGCTATCTTCTCAGTTGTGTGTGTGTGTGTGTGTGTGTATATATATATATATATATATATATATATACACACACACACACACACACACACACACACACACACACACACACACACAATTTAGTTTAAAAAAGGCTTCTCTACTGTCTATACCGTTTGACAAGGCTGTGTTGGCGTGGCCGTATTGAACAGACTCCGATTGCAACAGTCATTGTTTTTATAGATCGTTCGGGCCAGAAAAATGCCATGATTGGTTCAAAAAGTTGATCAAACTTAAATGACATGATCTTTCATTTGGATCGATAAATATGCCTAAATCTTTTCAGATGCTTACTATCATGCAACTACCTCCCCACATTACAAAGTAAAAAGGATTTTGTGGATTTCTTTTTATGGGTTTACAGGGGCTTTAACATTATCAGGTTCATCAAGCTGCGTTCGCGCTGACACAACGGCACACTTTTAAGTACACAAGCTAATTCAGAAATCATCAATAATGCATTTACAGTGGTTGTTCTACTGCCTGGATCATGTTCAGTGCAGAACTGGCTCGGGTTAACAGAAACTTCATTGTTGTCAGGGCTGTTGCCGGGCAGTTTATATCTAGCTTTGAAATTTGCTTGTAACATAAGCAGGCAAATTTCTCGCTGCGTAGTGAAAAAGAAAATTATAATGCCTTTATTTTCTACCTTGGCAAAGAGCTTTACCCTTCCAGGAGCAAACGTTTATCTAGATGGTGTTATGAAGAGTTGAAATGTTGGCTTCCATAACTATTAATATATGCTATAAATTATTTTATTTAACGGCCAGTCGAATCTTTGTTTAGCCGAAACTTAGATGGGGGATTTAAATGTAAATTTGATCCATTCAGATGCCCATAAAGAGTATGTTTTTTTTTCTATGGTGGACATACAGGTTTGAAATGTTGTTAATTTAAAAAAAAATTGTATCGTCCCTCACTTTATCCTCAACTTTTTAATGTCTCCAAGGTTACGGTTTTGACAGCAGCGTTCAGTCAGTAGTGGGATTTCACTTGTTGCCTGGTAACAGAAACTTCATCCCCTGACATTGTTGGATGTCGACGAGTAGTAGCATCTTTACCCATCCACAGAAGTGACTTTGATGACGCTATATAATAGAAACGTTCCACAACTTCCCCGTCTGTGATTAATGCCTCATTTTTACCAATTTTTTTGAAAAATAATTTAATTTAATACATCCGTATGCAAGTGAATTTCTCCTCCATTCTTGAAAAGTGAAAACGGCCCCTTTCGCATTCAACTATTTGAGATGCATAGTCATCACCGGGATGTGTATATTTACCAAATAACCTCCTTTTGTGCCACGGCAAGTCCATGCATGCCACGCATTGTGCATTTATTCACCATCTTCAATATTTGAGAATCATTTTTCAAAGGAGTTTTATCTTATTTTTTTATTTTTTTTGAGGAACATACTTGTTCAAATATACATTATCAGACCGCTGTTGTGGGACACATTTTCAACGTGACTGAAAATAATCTAGCACTATGCGCGACTGTGCAAAGAGGGCGGTTTTTGCTTTGTTAAACCACTCAGCATCCAGATCTCAGGGGTGGGTTGTACACATTGAATATAGCATAGCCGAAAACGCCATTTCCCGACTTGTTGTAGTGCATTGTATTTGTACTAACTTTTTTTTCCGTTTTCCAGTCGCTGCCTCCTTGTGTATAGTGTAGAAAATGCTTAAAGTAAAAACAAAAAAAGAACGTTGTATATTCTGCATGTAAAAAACAGCACTCTGTTCAAGTTCTCCTTGTCGACTGACAAAGTACTGCACAATTTGTGAGGAATAAAAAAAATAACATCTATTTGAATGTTTCAAGGTTAAAGAAAGCCCATTTAAATTCATTATGTTTTATTATTCAGTTACCAACCAGGGGGATTACATGTTTACACATGTCCTCCTTTTAAAGAACCACTTTCTGTAAAACTGTGGTAACATTGACATCAGATTTGGAGAAGGACAATTAACAGACTAGTTTTGTGTATGGTAGTAGTGTGATATACGCTTAAATAAAATATCGCTTCTTGAACTATATATAAAAAAGGCACTTACTGAACTGTACACTTTAAGAAAAAAAAAGGAATATATTTTCTAATTTCTCCTTTTCCATAAAGTACTCAGTTTGATCTTTTACATCTAAGAATATACGGCGGCTACGGACCAGTTTCACAAAGCAGGGGGAATAAAAAAAGATTGGTTGTCATTTGACTGGTAGAAATCAAACTGCTACTCCACATGTAACTGGAGAGAATAAAAGAACAAACTGAAACAAACTTTGAGATGTGGAAATGAAATGTATCTGGATTTGTTTGTCTTTATTCGTGTCTTTATTTTTTGGGAATTATCTTTTATATATTGACTTTTAATTAGCGGATGAAAACAACATTGACACCATATGTATGTGAAGATAAATACACCCATATAGATCATGACCGAAAGGTGTAATATATTCATTAAGAGTTGATTATATGCCTTATATGGTATCAAATTCCACCTGTCTGCCACAAAATCCTTGTTGAGACATTAACAGCTAATCCTGCTCACTTTGCTTTCCAAGTTCTTTTTCCTAGGAAAGACAAACAAATATTTTGGTAGGTTTTAAAATGATTGATTGAAACAATACTGTGGTAACAACAGATTGAGGCCATTTTGGTAACTTGACATACCTGCCTAAGTTCCGTCGTAGAAAGTTGAAGGCTCTCTTTCAACTCGTCTCCTACAGTCACGTCACGCACTACGGCCCATTTACCGTCCGTGAAGGTTACTGGAACTGAGACCACAATGCCTTCTGGGAGGTTGTAGTAGCCTGCTAGAAGCAAACACATAATCACATATAAGTTTAATAAAAATTAATTACAATTATGTATCCTTTATTTGAAATGTTTCTTAACATTTTAAACTTCATGCTTGCTGCAATGTAATTTTGCACCCATATTATGTTTGACTGTAGCTCTACCTGGGCAAAGCACACCCACTGAGAAGATGTCATCAGGACTACAAATCCCATTCCAGGCTTTGAGGACGGTGAGGAGCCCGTTGGTGACCGACATGGCGGCTGCTTGGCAAGTCCCGGAAGCCACTGCCTCGCGCTGCCAACACACCATGTCCTGTAAGTCTGTTTCGAAACATTTCCTGGAAGACATGAGGTCATTGGCTTTATATTTAATTTTTTCTTTAACGCATCTAAGCAAAGGATGTCTTTTTGATTAGAGCAGATGTACTGTGAAACCAGAACAGACAACACAGATTGAAGCCACAGCAGGCTATGGATGATAGAGGTAGACCTTTTCATATTTTGTTTATTTAGCGAGTGACAGATGGGTGGAGCTTAACAGTAAAATGCATGCAAGAGGAAAGTAAATCAAATGAGAAAAGCCATTAATCTAGCATTTGAAGCACACTAAGAACTAATCACCCTATGCTTCTGAACCAACAGTTTGACGTACAGTTGTATGTATAAATACTTACTTTTAATATGAACAAACCTTCCATGAAGAACCTTTTGGACTGGCAGGGAGAAGAATGCCGGCCCTTTGATGGGCCCGTCATAGTTGAAAACTCTCGCCCTCTGCAGGTCGACGTAGAAACTACCACTGATGTTCCCCCACACTATGACATTTGTGACATCTAGAACAGAGAGAGAGAGGAGTAGAGACACCGTTCATCTTACGAAAAGTGATTTTGCTTAAGTGCAGTGTGAATATGCAGTAATTACAGGGGGAGTCAGGGATTCTGGAGAATGCTTGTTGTCCAAATCACTTTTTGTTAAAATCGGTGAATATCTCCTCACAATCTCCTACCTGTACATTCTGTGTGTGCGCTGAAAACAAAATCCAGTGTTAATACAGAGCCTAGGCTCTGTAAACTGGCAAGCTGCACAGTAAAGACAGGTTGTGGATCATGAGGGGATATTCACTGATTTTGACTACAAGCGTTCTCCAGAATCGCTGTATCCTCCTTTAAATGTAAATCAGATTCACCAAACAGTATAGCTTACCTGAGGGCTTCACTTTCAGCTTGTCTGCAACGATGGTCCTGGCCATGTTCTCCAGCTGTGTCGCCATGGTGACAAACTGGTGGCTGTCGATGGAGCGCACGTTGTCCAATAGGATGGAGCACCTCAGGTTGACCAACGAGTCGCCGCACACGATCACCTTCACATCCTTCTTGGCCCTGGTGTCAATCAGCTGCCCGTACTGTCTGAACCGCTCTGAGATTATCCTCTTCTTCTCCCCCTGATCTTCCTTTGCTTTTGGCTCTCCATCAGACCACCACTCGTCCAGCAGCAGGATGACGTTCGCCTCTCTGAAGGCCTGTTGCAGATTAGTATGAGTGGTCACCTGTGAAGAAATAATATAGCCTAGTTTGATGGCTTTTGGTGGAGTCAGCGATTCTGGAGAAAGTTTGATGTCAAAATCTTGGAATATCTGCTTGCTATTTGCTACCTGTCCATATTGTGTGTGTGTGTGTGTGTGCGTGTGTGCGTGTGTGCGCGCGCACGCCTATAGGCTCTGTAAACTGGCATGTTGCTAGCCCCCTGTGTTGCTTTAACAGTTGACAGAGCCTATGCTGTGTGAACCCCTCAAAATAACCACACACTACAGACAGGTAGCGGATTGTGAGGAGATATGCACTGATTTAAAAAAAATATCAATTAAAAAAAAAAATGTTATGCTATACTTGATGGAGCAAAGGAATTGCCAGCTCTTCCGTCTCTATCCTCAGTTGATGCAGGTCCTGCTCGCTCCCCTCCAAGTCTAACAGGTAGAGGCTAATGGCTGTCACACGGGGGAACACCTCGGCAGAGAGCAGGCTGGGGATCAGGACGTGGCAGGTAGGGCTGAGAGCACTGGCAAAAGACGTATAAGAAAATTCTATCTATTATTCCACCTGTTATCTCATTTTGAGTATTGTTCATGTTCATGCACATCAGAAAAGATTTTGCCGGGGGCACCCTTAGCTCAGTTGGTAGGGCGTCTTTTATTTTCTTGTGTCAGTTCAGTTGACACACTTAACTCTTAGACACATTTCCACACACATCCTCAGAGGGGGGAAAAAAAACTTTCAAAAACATTCAGACCAACCTACCTGCTGATCCATATGTGAAAGGGTTTTAAAAGACTGGCCCGATGCTTCTCCTCTGCGATAAGGTTAATCCTGGCCTCCAGATTCTCTGCTGCTACACTCAGCATTATTTCTGAGGGCATTTCTGATGTGATGTTGTAGTAATCCTACACATTATTAACCAATTGAATCAGGGCGTTTGTTTGTTAAGTTTGGAAGTCATTGAAATATTATTTTTTTTAAAAAACGTAATAATAGGCTACCTGACAATGCTCCAGGAAGTCACTGAAGCCCCCCAAAAGCATTTCTTTTCCCCCCTGGGCCACCAGCTCCCTCCAAACCAGAGGAGACTGCTCGTGTCTCCAGCCATTTCTTTTGCAGGTCGCCTCCAGCCATTCCTAACCGGGAGAGAGGTCACATTGAGGTAAACAAAAAAAAAAAAAAAACATTGAACAAGTCATAAGAATAATACTTTTGTTATTTGTGAATCAAAAAGACCTACCTTCCATTCACCTGGCAGGATGGAGATCTTGTGGATCCTGAAGTCCGGTAGAGATCGCTGAAGACTGTCCCCCAGCAGTTCCGCTTTGGCGTAATGCGGGCAGTCAGTTCTGCCTGGGGAGGTTGAAATTATTTTAATTACAAATGTTATATGTTTAAACACACATAAACGCTTTAAAAAATCAAATCAAACGAACCAGCGAGCACAAATTTGGCCATCGTATCCGGATGGCGTCGGTTGCTAGGAAACCGAGGGTGTTACGCTGATTTGAGTCCTTGTAGGAAAAACATACAGAAATTATCAGAGCTATTTCGTTTTTAAAGTACAATTTCCATATTATAAACTGCAATAAAAAAAATGTATACTAGCGACATTTTATATTCACAATACAAATGTTTTGTTATATTTTAACAGCTGTCGAGTGGTGGTGTACCTATGGGTGTACCAAGTTGACAGGGAGGGGGGACTAAATATGGCAGCGCACACCGCAAGCAGCAACGCGTGAGGCTGTCGGCTAACATGGACCGGACTTGTTTCTTTTTGTTTTCACCCCTCTTCACTGGACAAACATTCTTCCAAATGTGTCAGGGTCCACCGAGTGCCGGGTGCTGCTTTGGCTCAACTGCTCGTACGTGTCCACGGTTAGAGTAAGGTAACTTAGCTAAGCATAGCTAACCTAGGCTAACCAGTGTTTTCATAACGTGAAGGAGTGGGTCTGTTGACCTTGTTGCAAGTGCAGTCATAGTACTTTTTTCATTCGCATTAACTAATTGGATCATTAAAAGTACACGCGGGCAGTAATGTAAAGTGGAAACTATTGCCTTAACGCTCATTGTGTAGTAGTTGCCATTACTTTGGTTCAATTAGGCTAGCTAAACACCTAACGTCTTTGTAGTCAGTCACTTAGTAGCTATTTTCTCCACACAGGCGCTTAAATTAAGTACGCCATATTGTCTCATTTATATTTTCACTTTTTTTGAGCGTAACTCATTGGAGAAGAATGTCTTTCTGGTTGACAGAAACGTTCATGAGACGGAGCCTGCAGCGCTTTTGCAGCCGCCGGTCGCTATGGCAACACCCCAGTCTCCCGGTGACAACGTCATCCATAATAGACAGTTCTAACCTTGGTCAACACATTTGGCGTACCAGGCAAAGCCACAAGTGCCTGCTGCATGGGAGTATTGCCAGATCAGTAGGAGGAGGAGTGAGGTTTTACTCCCAGGATAGGATTCACAATGAGGACTTGTTGGTTGAGAAGGAGAATTCCCCCGCTCATACAACACAATCAGAGCCTTCACAACCTCCCGCTGAGAGCCAATCAGATGAGACGAAGAGCCAAGGGAGGTCGCCATTCGTGGACCACCTGCAGCTCTGTGGCTCCCCATCGGACGTGCTGGACCTCACCATTCATTACTCGCCCACCGTGCGACAAGTGAGCAACTGCCTGTCGCACATGTGGACCAGCACCAAGAAGATGTCGGAGGAGCAGCGGCGCTACGAGCTGCAGTTGATGTTCGATCACCCGCAGTTTGACAGCCTGCTCCAGGACGCCATGCAGAACGTGGGCAAGATGCGCACAGAGGACATCGCCTATTCTCTCCTCAGTATGGTCAAACTGGGCGTTCCCCAACGAAGCCGCGTGGTCCAGACTTTCCTCCGATCCTGCCAGGTAAGGCCAGTGAGTGGACGATCAGCAAGCAAACATATTTTCAGATTGGTATATTTGTTGGTGATTCTGGAGGATGCTTGTTGTCAAAATCACTTTTTTATCAATCTATCAAGTGAAGTGAATATCCCCTCATGATCCTACTGCCTGTTTGGAGCCTACTTTATGAGAGCTGAAAATAAATATCCAGTGTTAATACACAGCCTATAGGCTCTGTAAACTGGTATGTAAACAAAGTGTATGTCAACAAAAGGGGGCCCAGCTTAGCTAGCAACATGTAGGCCTACGTTTACAGAGCCTAAACTGTGTATTAACACTGGATTTTATTTTTCAACTCAGGTAGCGGATTGGGTGGAGACATTCACTGATTTTGACAAAAAAGCTTCCTCCAGAATTGCTGACTTTCTTTTTTGAATCCAACAGGAAAACGTGAATGACTTTGATGAGAAAAGCCTGTCCATCTTGGCCTCCTGTCTGGAACATATGGATGGGAGCCCCAACAGTGTTGCACTTAAGAAGGGCTTAAGGTAAGGATTGGAATATAGAATTTTTGTGAAAAATAAAAACAAATATTGGTCTGATAGTCGTGTGTGTATTGTCCCATTGATTTGTGTTGTGGTTGTGTCCCAGCCTTGTCGTTGAGGCCCGTCTTCCCGGGATCCAGAATGTCATGGCTCTCCAGACCATGATGCGTTTGATGGGGAAAGATTCCTCACTGGACCTCAAAAGAAAACTAGAGGTTGGCTTGTGTGTTTTTTTTTAACCATATTTGGAGCTCATATCTGTATGTGATTAGAAAAACTATCCATGTTGATAATTTATTATCCACATAGTTTACAGACTGACTGAAATTCCAAATTGTTTATGGATTTTTTGTTAAAAAAAAAGAAAAAATTCCCAATTGTCATTGTTTATTCTCTCATGTTCTCCAGAGAAAGGCTTTATCAATGACAGAGCAGTTCAGCCTTCCCAACACCCAGTACATGATCTCCACTATGGCCACAATGGGCTTCTACTCCAAACCACTGCTGGACATCTGCAGTCACAAGATCAGAGGTGACATTATTTTTTTTTTCTAAAGATACAATTGTTAAATACATTGAATTACAGCCTACTTTAAAGAAAATAAATTGATTTTGTCAGGGGTAATGATTGGCTTGCAAAATTGGGAAACATAGTAGCATATTTTAAAGAGTTTGAATGAGTGTGTGTGATCATCCTTTTAAATGAAATTCAGATATGCAGAGGTGACAGCGAAGAATCTACCATAATATACTTGATTCAGTTTGACTAAATGTGCTGTCCCTCCTCTGTCCTCTCTGGTAGAAAACCTCAATGGAATCCCCTTTAACAGATTGTTCAAAGTGCTCCAGTCCTGCCGGGAGCTGCACTACAGAGACTTGGGTCTGCTCACTGACATTTCAGACTACATCGCCTCTGTCATGGACATATGGACCACCAAACAGGTGCTACAACACACCACCTTTTATATGAAAACAGAAATGTTTTTTACTGTACAGCAACGGTACTAGGTTTGTCGTCAATAATCAATTTATTAATGTATTTCTCAACATGGCTTTTCAACATGTTAGAATATAGCTCATGATATCCCATATTTACCTTTGTCTTCATTGTCCTGGGCTGCTAATGCATTTTTTTTCTTCACATCTCTCATTTCAGGCCGTTCTGTACCTGTCCGTGTTGGAGAACCTCCTCTTTTGTCCCACTGCCCTCATGCAGGCGTTTGCTGAGAAGGTGATAGCCAATCCAGAAGCTCTGACACTCAAAGACCTCCTCTGTGTCCTCAAGGTGTACTCCTCCCTCAACTATGATCTTCAGCACCAACGGCAACAGTAGGACACTCATATGTCTCCACCTTCCATAGTGTACTCACTCAAAGGCCCTTCATGCTCATAAACATTTGTGCGTACAGCTTACTCAATGAAGATGGTATCCATTGTTTTCAATTCTCCGTACCCCTACTTAAGCTACCCAATTCAAGTAACTTTAAAGTTGCTAAGTCAATGGCCAAAATATACTGTCAAAACCAGGACAGAGGATATGTCATTTGCCATATTTAAAAAGCAGCTTACAACCTTATAGTAACCTTTCGCTAATTGGTCAAACAGTAGTTTCTTCGTGGCTTACCTGACTTATTGGTATCCATGTTTTTAAGTATGTGTGTTTGGTGTCATCGTTGCTGCTCCAGGTTCTTGGACAGTCTCAGTCGGGCTCTGGACGCCTATCTGCCCAAGATGTCCGGCTTTGACTTGTTGAAGATTGTGTACCATCTGTGTCTACTGGGCCACTTCCCCTCCGCACCGCTGGAGCAGCTCCTACAGAGCAGCACACTGGAGCAGTTTAAGGTCAAATGTAAGACAGTGGATCAATCTGGTGTCTTCTTCTTGACCTCCATCTTTTCTTTTATATATATCCATTTTACATCCATCTGAACTCTCCTCCTTTCCCCCCTCAGCCTCCAAGTCTCTCCAAAGCCAGGAGAGAATGTTTCAGACGGTGAATTTGTGCCTCCACCTGGACCGCCCTTCCCTCCCTCAGCCCCTGACTGTCCCTGAATCTCTCCTGGGAGACCCCGCTCCTCCCAGCGCTCAGTCCGTCCCCTGGTGGCCGTCTGAGGGACTGCAGGGCGTGTTGGGGGACCGGGCAGCAGCAGACACAATGCTGGAAGAGAAGGTGCTGGTGGAGAACTTCTACCTCATAGGTAAAGACAAAATATTGGAGGAAAGAGGGTTTAGTGGCGTTTGTGCTTTGGGCAGTTTTACCAATAAGCTTTACAAAAATCTGATCCAAAATAAATGTTCATAAATATTATAAAACTTAGTTTAAAAAAAAGGGTCTTGACCATATGACAGGAATTTGCGGGAGTGGCCATTTCAAACTCTCTTTGTGGCAATAGTCATTGGTTTTATAGAATGTTTGGGCAGATAACTGCATTTTGATTGGTTCAAAATACTTATTGTGTAATAAGAACCAGAGCATAGCCCCCCTCCATCTAATCCGAATTTCTGTAAAGTTTATCAAACTTAAATGACAATATCTTTACTAACTAAACTTAACTCCCTAAATAACATAGAAGGATTTTGTGGATTTGCCTTTATAAGGGCTTTAATTACCTAATATGTGTTAATTCATCATATAAAAAAAGTCTGAAGTGAAGATATGCAGAAAAGGAATTATTATTATACATCACCTGTTTGTTTGTGTGTGTGTGTTGTGTCACTCAGATGCCGTGATAACCAAACCTCTGCCAAACCAAGCCATCCAGACTGAAGCCGGAGAAGAGCAGTGTTCTCCATCAGAGAGCAGTCAAAGGTAAGGTATCTGCGTTTGGTTAGCAGGCGATTACGTCACCACACTCAGTGCCAAGCACTGCAGTGTCATTTCCCCCTGCACATTTTGCTTTTGATTCAATGTTGCTTATGTCACGTTTTGATGAAGTTTGATGAGGGGAAAGCAGACAGAGAGGATGTTTCGCCAATGACGCACAACGTGAACTTTACATGCAAAAATTGCAGTGTCTAGGCATTATTGACACCTTAGGCAGTTATACAAAGAGCTCCTAAGGGCAGAAGATTACAATCTGAATACCACTCATTTTATAGCTTGGAGATAGGAATATATGTACATATTTTAGTCACCTGCTTTTACCGAAAAGCAAGCTTGTAAACTATGTAAGACTTTCTGTGTTCAAACTTCATCATAAACATAAACAAAACAAACTAAACTAGAAGTTCTGCATATGTAATTTTCTGAAAAGTGTGTGTGTGTGTGCGTGTGTGTGTGTGCGCATTTTTGTAGTTTACATCTAGTTTATTCAAAATAATTTGGGCATACAGTTTTTAACTTCTGTGGATTTTTTATGCACAAGCAACCTTAAAGTTATGTTATATCATGTAACATATGCTTTGTCTTTCTCACTGCTGCACAGATATTTTTTAAATAAATACATTTACCCATCATAAAAATTCAACCAAATGGTTCTGATGATGTAGGATTTACTGAATACATTTTAATTGTCTGTTTAAAAACTTCAAAACGGAGAACTCGAAAATTGGTATTAAACTCAATTTTAAAAATTAATTAAAAACAGTCGATACTGTAACTTGACTAGAAATAATGAAACATCTCAACTATTACAACTTTACTGTGACTACAGATGTGTGTGTGTGTGTGTGTGTGTGTGTGTGTGTGTGTGTGTGTGTGTGTGTGTGTGTGTGTGTGTGTGTGTGTGTGTGTGTGTGTGTGTGTGTGTGTGTGTGTGTGTGTGTGTGTGTGTGTGTGTGTGTGTGTGTGTGTGTGTGTGTGTGTGTGTGTGTGTGTGTGACAGGATTTCAAAAATCTCCACACACAGCAATTGTCTCAGCGATAAGAAAAGCCACAGTTTGCTATTGTATGTTTCAAATTTTCACCTCCCAATCAAGTTTCAATAAACCATACCTCCACTTTCATCCTGTCATGCCTGTACCTTCATTCAAATTTTGACCTTTTTGAAACCTGAGAAAAAACTCTTGTCTCGATCTCCTAGAGTTGCAATTATTTGCGCAGCGCACTCAGCTTTTTGCTATGGCACGTCCAACCCCCGCGGCCTGCTGGCTATGAAGATTCGCCATCTGAAGATCCTGGGATACGAGCCTGTTCTGGTGAGAGTCATGTGCCCATTCCAATAACATCATTTAACACATTTGTTTCAGCCCTAATTTAGATCTAAATAAACCTGTTTTCAGCCACTTGTATGGATATGAGCGTTTGCGTTTTTTCATTTTGTTTAGAAATGAACAATGCACCGATTTCCTTTGAACCTTGCATATATATTTCTAAATATTGTGTTCCTCCATGACGACGATGGATGGATGGATGGATGGATGGATGGATGGTTGGATGGATGGATGGATAAGTAAACTACAGCCGGCGTCCATGTTAGAATAGATAAATAGAGAATATGCCATTGGAAGCACTATCATTGTTATGTGCATCTCAGTGATTTCTCGCCAGATTTACACAATCCCTCTCTCCCTTTGTTTCCTCTAGGTAACTGGGCCAGAGCTGCAGTCCGCTGTGTCCGAGGAAGAGAGGGTCCAGTTGCTAAGGACACGGATTTTTCCAGAACACCTCAACAACACATCAGACGTGCAAGTCCAAGTGGAGAAACTTTGATCTTAAAGGACAGATATCAGTGTTTATTGGAGTCTCAACCTGTGCTATCATCATGGACACACAGGTTTTTTTGTTAAAGCTTTGTAAACAATCAAGAAGGAATAAATATGTTAAAGTATGTAAATACAAGTAGTCTCTGGATAAATTGGATCTTGAGACCAGTTCAAGCACACATGAAAGTAGACGTTGGCATAAGTTGCATGGCAAGGAGTGTGGGAGTAACGACTTGAATCAGTTGTTTTGGAAAGATTTCAGAAAAGCCGCACACCGAAGAAGGCAAAAGGTCGAAACATTTAAGGCTTTTTCAAATGTCCTGTAAAACTTGCACGTAAACAACTTTGCAAAGTTGGATGAATTATTTTATTAGTGATTGGGAGAGGAACAGTATCTTTCATTATAAGATTTTCTTTGACACACTGAAACAACGTGTCTGTGTCTGTGTCTTGCTGCTGACGCTTTGCGGTGGTAAGATGAGTGAGATAGAGCTGCAGAGAAAAAAAACAGTATGCGTTTGCAATAGCTTGCGCAGAAACTGCAAGGTGAGCGGGGTTAAAGGTAGAGCCCTTTGAAGCAGCCGCGACTGCAGAAAAAAAGAAAAAAAATAGCACGGGGAAGGGGGGAAAAAGTAGAGGGAGGATGACAGGAAACGGTGGCGGTGCACATTGTTATTGTCTGAAGTGCGCTTCTCCATGTTGTATTTTGTATATCTCCACAATCTCTGCGATAACTCTCTGAGAACGCGGCACTACTTCTTACTAAACAAAACTGCACTGTCTGCAAGAGAGTGCCATGTCAATCAGGCCTGGAACAGCCATTTTGAAATTGTGGTCACTAATCCGCACTTTTCACTGATTCACAACCCGAATGAGCCCTTTGAATGTGGTTAAATCCCCTCGTTCTGACACCACCTACTGTCTGTTTCGACCACAGAGATCGGGGGTTCCGTGTGTGTGTGTGTGTGTGTGTGTGTGTGTGTGTGTGTGTGTGTGTGTGTGTGTGTGTGTGTGTGTGTGTGTGTGTGTGTGTGTGTGTGTGTGTGTGTGTGTGTGTGTGTGTGTGTGTGTGTGTGTGTGTGTGTGTGTGTGTGTGTGTGTGTGTGTGTGTGTGTGTGTGTGTGTGTGAGAGAGAGGCATAAACGGCAAGCTAGTGAAACAGGAAGAGTGCAAACCAGAAACGTTTGGCTGAGTTTTTTTTTTTTTATTATTGTTTCATACAGTCACAACTGTAAAAAATGGATCTGCTACGTTTGGCATGTTAACACACAATATTTCACTCACAAAAATGTTATTTTCTGGGCAAGCTTCTACAAAGCCAATCCTATGTCTATGTCTAAACCATTAGAAAAAGCTGTAAAAACTGATCCGATGATGCGTAGGGTAATCAGAAGTATCGCGGTATAGGGTTTTGCAACCCTCTCTTCTTCCTGCGGTCCCGGGCTGCTTTGGGTTTGGTGTTCATGTAGTCACTATGACAGTCTGCCCTCCTCAGCTTTACCTGTAAAAACACATGCCACAATAGCATAAGGCCTACAATCCACTAAAATGCATGTAATATCTGTTCTATTTACTGTCATTTTTTTCCATTTATGGTGTCAGTTTGGAGGCCTTTTTAGGAATAGGGCCTAACTTACCCAGTTGACACAGGCAACGATGGTGATAATGACACTGTAGAGAACGAGAGATACAAGCGCCAGGATCCAAATCCACTTATGATCATGGCCTGTTTCAGGAC
Source organism: Ammodytes marinus (assembly GCF_949987685.1). Classification (NCBI taxonomy): domain Eukaryota; kingdom Metazoa; phylum Chordata; class Actinopteri; order Uranoscopiformes; family Ammodytidae; genus Ammodytes; species Ammodytes marinus. The sequence goes on from NC_137228.1 coordinate 9,485,877, forward strand.
AACTCCAGTCTTTATTAAGATTGCATTGTTCTCCTTGGAAAATCAAAAAAACATATTCAGTTAAATGGACTATATGCAAACAAAGAATAAAATATATGAATAGTTTTTTTCAGCATCTCTTTTTGATTACATGTTTACCTTCTACAAGCACCAGGATTGTGAAATGACTCTGCACTCGTTGAGAGGGTGGAGGGTACAGCGATATGCCCTCGCATCTGTAGAGGCCCTGGCTGCTGGCGTTCACACCAGTGAGCCTGAAACCTACCGTTTTATTTGCTGGATTCTCGTGCAGTTCCACTCCCGCGCCGGCGTACAGGAGCCCGGAGCTGGGTGCTTTTATTTTACGGTTACACGTGTGGTTGTGGATAACGTCTTGGCCTCGAAATAGGTTGAATTTCATGTCCTCGCCGGTCCAATCGGGGCAAGGCACGGTCACGTCAGCTCCAGCGGCAATGCAGACAATTTTCAGCTGGTCTGGGGGGGCAAAAAACGATAGGATGAGATAGGGCTGTGTGGGGTCTAAATAAGCCAAAACTACCCCCTTTGTTTACATAACCGATTACAGAGCCTAGGCTGTGAATTAACATCTGCTTTTTTTTCAGAAATGCTGCCAATGTCACATGAATGCACTTTGCAATATGAGATATAAGAACAATGTGCTTTGCAGATAAGCCCAGCGTTATGTTTGTTTATGGATGCCTTGTTTCTTTGTCAGTAACTTTTACAGAGGACATGGCTTTCCTACAGTTACTAACATTAATTTATTTCCCCCACATTGAAAGTCAGACTTTGAGACTTTCACTCATTTCACAGCAGTTCCACCCCCACACGGAATTTGTTCAAAAAGCAGTGCTTTTAGCCCCTTCTTTCATCCTCACATTTCATGAGAAAAAGCAGCAGTTGGTGTGACTCAGGTGTGCCACTCACAAGGTAGTTGTTTATGCGCTACGGTGCCATTTGGAAAAAAATGGTCTGCAATCACAGCTTACTTTCACGTAGGCTTAATATCTGCTGATGCGACTGCTTAATTTTTTACAATCAACCCCGTCTAAATACATTGATAGGCTACTCAAGTTGTACTACTTTTCAGAATGATGTTGCTAACCACTGTCCCACTAACCATGGTTACAATTGGACCGGTAAATATGACTTTGTTACTTGATCAAAATAACCATATATGGGTACGGTTGAATAATCCAACAGAAGCAGTAGAAGGAGCCAAAAATGGGGCCCAAACAACCCACTGCCTAGGGTATGAGTGTTGACCCAGTGATTTTTAAACCCATATGTAGGACTACTGAGTAAAGTTATGGGTGCTATTTTAAGCCAATACTGGATACCACCAAAGACCCAAAGAATGTACCCAGTATTTTTTTAATGACATTTTTTTCTAAGTGACGACTACTGCCCCATAATAAATCATCAGAGAATATGAATGTGTTGCAATGAAGTCCAGGGAACTCACCATGGCAGTTGCAGGTGCTCTGGTGCTGAGTGGCGCAGCAGGCCAATGTGCAGCCCACGAGGATGACCAACACACAGCGGGCACTCATCTTCAATTCTTCCACAACGAACGGGAACGTAAAGCCTTCCAGCACATGCCCTGGAGCCCCAACCCAAGCTCCCAAAGACAAAAAAAACTTGCTACATGGAACTGTATGCTGCAGAGAGAATTCAGTTTGTCCAATATCATCAACAACAACTCCCCCCTGGTTCCAAGCTCTGACTTGCCTCTGGTGTGAACCCCTCCCACGACACAGTGCTGACTGAGACTTTACACATCTTCTCACGAGGGAAAAACATCCTGTAGCTGAAAACGCCTCCTCTTCACATGTTTCCGTTCCTTAAGAAATTCTGTAACCTTATTTGACCCAAAGCCCTGAGTTCCATGAATGTAAGATTATGTTTATTCGGACCATAACAAGGTCATTGCAGGACACTTCTGCCCCCTAAAAAGTGAAGTATTTTTCAGAGGCCACATGGAAGTGTAGACGTTGGCTAAGATTTGTGTGTGTGTGTGTGTGTGTGTGTGTGTGTGTGTGTGTGTGTGTGTGTGTGTGTGTGTGTGTGTGTGTGTGTGTGTGTGTGTGTGTGTGTGTGTGTGTGTGTGTGTGTGTGTGTGTGTGTGTGTGTGTGTGTGTGTGTGTGTGTGTGTGTGTGTGTGTGTGTGTGTGTGTGTGTGTGTGTGTGTGTGTGTGTGTGTGTGTGTGTGTGTGTGTGTGTGTGTGTGCGTGTGCGTGTGCGTGTGCGTGTGCAATAATTTGGCAGACAAAGTTGGAGGTAGGGTTGAGTCCCCACAAGTGCAATGACCCATATGCCATGTGGGGGGTTAACTGACTGGCAAAATTTCAACTTGACTATAGGGAACAGGCATTGGCTCAGTTAGAAGAGACTGATTATAGTATTGTGATCGTGAATTTTTTATTAAAAATCCACATCGCTCAATCCTTGAGTTGGACGTGCAGTAGCTATCTTTGTCCACTAGATGGCATCAAAGCAATGTACATGGTTTCTTTACTGCTACAAACCATGATATGATTTTTATATTAATTGCAACGATGTCTCACTTTGCCTCAGTGCCTTCTCCCATTGTTTTGTGTGTAGATTTAGCTACCCGTTTGCGGGATTAGAGGTTCCAACAGTACACAAAATATTTACTGTCTATGGCACAGATTCGTGGGATTGTCAAATGGGGATTATAGTATTTTCTAAAATGTTGCTCGTAATTCTAACTCCAGAAAAATGGACGAGGGGATTGACGGGTGAGTAATGCTATGTGTCCATATGGATAACACGGTATAATCTCCTAATCTGTCCCTTTTGTCTGTTGGTGTCTTTTAAAGGAGCATTCGCAATAATCCGTGCATTGTGGTTAAATGTGTATAGGCCTATATATAATATATTACATATTGTATTTATATTTTACCTTATTTTTGTATATTGAAAAAAAAAATCTGATTTATTTATTTTATAAGTAGGCCTTGTATACTAGTATTTATAAATGTTATCATTATTTTATTGTATGTACAAATTGTTTTATTATTATTTATTTTATTTATTTATTGTTCATTTTTGATTATTATTATTTAGCCCATCTACTGGCGCTGACGACAGGGAATAGCTCTTGGATGCTGATGCTACTTTCACGTCCCTCCAAGACTCCAACATTCGAAATTACAAACTATCAAACATAATATTGCTCATTGAGGTGCTTTATAGATGGCCGAATTCACATGGGGACATCAGCATTCTACGTCTGTTTATTTAAGGAAAATAAGGAGCTCAGAATGTTTTGCATTTAAGACGCAACTTGTCTGTTTTCTATTCAGTTTTATTATACTATCTATGGTTTAACCATAATAAGATATTTCCAACAGCCCGTGAAGGCAGCATTGGGATTCTGGGCTGGACAGGAAACGACGGAGACGCTCAGCGTGTCTCCTCCAGCGGCTCCGGGAGAAAAGAATGGGAACGGGAATGGGAGCTTATATTTAGACGAGGCGGCGTGTGAAAAACATGAGGGAAACGAATTCTTGACTAAATTCCATTTAAGAAAGAAAAAAGAAAAATAATTGCATATATCACATCAGGAGTTGTATTCTCCTTTCCCTGGGGGCAGGGGCTATTTTCTGCTATTTGAGAACACGGGAGAGGAGAGAAGAGAGAGGACCCTCTTTGTGAATCCCATTTGACTGTAAGTAGATTTTCTTTAGCCTGTTCTAACTCCAGAAGGTCCTTTACCTTGCCTTTTCTTAAAAATGTATTTGACGAGACTAAAAATGTCCAACATTAAGACGTGTCAGTTGATTACATAGGCTACAGCGGCAGCCCATCCTGGACTGTGTCCTCGGGAAAGAAAACATGAGCTATCCTATACATGCTATGTTTACCGCACCTCTTAAAGACACATATTATGAAGCAAGCCATTGTGAGACTGTTGTTGTATGTAAGGCTAATAATTGTGTGTGCTGTGGCTGGTTGTTTGAATGGGGGTGTATGTGTCTGCGTGCCCCCCCCCCCCCCTCCCTCCGTCCCCTAATGCGGCCATTGAACAATCCCTTTTCTTGGGGAGAAAGGGCGTGCAGAATTTTGGGCCGACTTGGAAAAGAGCCTCGGCTTTCACACAGTGTAAAGAGGCAATTGAACATGAGCTCATTGTTGTGTATCTATTTAGTCAGTGGAGTTGCCAAAAATGCCGAGCCCGTCAGTGCTCTCTCTCTCTCTCTCGTGACCGCCCTGAGGCATTTTCAACCTAATTTATCCTCCCCCTGCATCTTAACAGGAGAGCGATGGGTGAAGCCTACACCCTGTTTAGCGGTAGGCGGCAGCTATACGCCTCTGGCAATGGCCGTTTGTTTTTGTCGCGCCAATGTTTCATTTTATTAAAGTAGGCTACCATTTATTATGTATTTTATAAACCTGTAAATTAAGCGGTAACACAGGCTATGTCGGCGGTTGACTCCATTCTTGCTGCCTCCGTCACTGCAGCGCGTGCTCACTGTATTAATTCCCTTTGTTGGATGCCGCCGGCTGGGCAGCAGATTGGATAACATGTTGCTAGTTCTTCTGACCAGTGGCTATAACCACCAGTTTAAATGCTAGCATTCACGTAAGCATGCAGTGTTTTGTTTCTATTATTATGAAGCAGCTTTTATTTGCTCATAAAAACGTCACACTGGTTGGAAGTCAAACTCACACACACTATTTCATACTCTGCTTCTGCTTATAACAAAATAAGTAACCTGGTCTAATGGTTCACACATAACCGCCCTGGTAAATTACTGTGAACAGTCCACAAAACAAGCTAAAGTTTCCCCCTCAAGTCATAGCTTCAGACAGTAACACTGGAAAGATAATGACCCTTCATTGACATAGGGTTCAAAGGTCATTTTGCAGAGGGGCTGCACACCGTGACTGTCTGGCTACCATATAGACTGAGGTTTTCACCAAGTAAACTGTGTGTGTGTGTGCCTGAGTGAATGAACGTGCGTTATTTACACTAACCAAGGCCTAGCAAGGGCAAGGCTGTTTTGTTTTTAACTATCGCATCCGTTCGAGGGTCGAATACACACAACAAACTGCAAAAAAAAAAAATGCAACAAAGAAGCCACTTGGCCCGTCCTTTATTCCCCTCAGTGGCATTATAATAGACCGTCTGTGTCCTTAAGGCACGCTTGATTTGCATCCACAAAGCCCTCGACTAGGAGCGCATTATTCTGGGCATGGAGACAGTGCTGCAACAATGGCAACCCTTTGGGCCTACAGGGCAGTTAATGGGTTGAAAATAACTATTGGCCTTCTGGTCGCTTCCCCTAGGGCAGATGCCTTTTTCCTATCTTGTCATGTTTTTCTCTAACAAAACAGCAGGAGTTTTGCCGTCCGGTTTGACTCACTGTGTCTCCTCCGAGGCAGAGCGGAGGGCAGGCAGCGAGCCTGTGATGCCACAAGCACATCTGGAAAATGGCCAGTGATATTTTGTGTTTGTTCCCCCAGGCACCGTTTATTGTGTATCTGTTTCCTGTGCTCTTCCCCCAGCATGACAGTGTTTCTTAAGAACTTCACTATGAACTGGTTATGTAACAATATTTGCCTTTCTTGTTTTTTTAAATATGTTAGAGGCAACTTTTTTGTGGTGGCTTATTTGTTTAGCCCTGCGTGGCTGAATTCCAACAGGATTATTGTCATCGTAGGGCTATTATCATATGATTTAAGCTCAACAAAGGTGGTCTGTTTGATTCTGTATCACAAATGTATTTGTGCTGAGAACGTGATTATGTTGTTGTGCAACTTTGAAAAGAGACGGTGAACAGGCTCTTCGCATAATAAAGCCACATAATGTAATAGGATCAGACAAAACATTCATTCAGGAGTTAACAGTCCTGAAGTCATTGCGTCCAGGCCGGCAGCAGCAGCCCAGTATACAGCACAGTCATAAAAAGCTCAGTCATGGATTAAATTTCCACCACCACAGAAGTAAAACATATGTTAGAGGAGAGAGCGTGTCGTTTCACTGCCTTCTGTTCTAAAAGCACATGTTAGGAATTCCCCCCCCCCCCCCCCACCCCTCTGTCAGAGGCCACTTTGAAGACAACCTTTGGAAGAGAGAGAGAGAGGGTTTAATATATGTTTGGGAAAGAAAACGTCAGCTCAATAGATGCACAACCCAGAAGACATGGTTTTCACATTCACCCACTCAATCTTTTTTGCCAAAAGATGGAGCGAAGAAAGAAAGCCCTCTGCTGCTTTCCTCCCTCGCTCCATCCCTCCAATTTTTTTTGTGTGCGCTTGACTTGCTTTTGGATGTACTTGATTAGATGAGAAAAACAGTTGTCAAATACATTTTGGAGCCTGAGGAACGATGCCCCAGAGACTGTGCGTTTGGAGAAGAAAGATTTGAAAGCTATTCTTGTTGGTGTGTGTCTGTGTGTGTGTCTGTGTCAGCGTCTGTGAGTGCGAGAGCATGTCTTGTGTGCTGGTCTGTCTGTCTGTCAGCGCTTCACTGGCTCTGTCGTTCAAGTTGCAATAGGGAGGGTCCACCACGTCTGACCACTCTTCTCCCATCCATACATTTACCCCCAAAATGTCCCTGGGCATCTCTGAACAAAAGCTCCCGAGACAAGGCTGGTGGTGGCAGGTGTAACTGAACCCAGGTTGTGTTACCATGGCCGTGGGGCGTAGGGTGGGCGAGCGGGGATGGCACTTCAAACACAGAACTTCAACACACCTTGATGGAGAGCTAAGGAGGGACACATACAGTGTAACATGATATTTCTGCGGATAGGAGCTGCCTTGGCTTTGGGGTTGAGAAGTGGAGAATACACTAGAATAGGCCACTAGCTCGAGGTTTTTAGTGTGGAAATCAGCAGCTATTTAGCAACCAGTGATGCGACGGATATATAAGCAAGAGGCAAGTTCAAGGCGCAATGTGATGACGATATAACAAAAAAGTATAGCTCAGTTGTTGTGTGCCTACTGCATGCAAACGACATACTTTTTTAGGATCAGCTCAGCTGTAGTATGTAGAATAGTAAAAAGAAAGAGTGTGCGATTTGATTTGGAACGCAGTGAAAGTGTCACACCCCCACCCCACCCCACCCCTTGTCACATGGTCCCAGCCACTATAGGGCCTTGTTCTGGTAACATTTTGCTGACCTTTGGTGGCAGCTGCCCCTGCCATTTGGAAACAAAGACAAATGGCCGACCGTCCAGCCTGCCTGTGTGGCTAGAAAAAGCACCACTGCTTCAGATTGAGCGTGGCTCTTCCTGTTGGCCTTTTCATACACACTGAAATACTCGTATCAATGCCGTCTCTGGCCGGAAATCAATTGTTTGAGTTCTAGAAGTAGCCTTTTCTTAAGATGATTGATTTCTCTTCTTAGACAAAGAGAAATGTAGTGATATTATGGTTGTGTAGCCTGAATAAAAACACGTTTACCCTCTTAAAGCTAAAGTAGAGTCAGCGATACTGCAGAATGCTTGTATAACTATTTTCGCCTCATGTTCCGCTACTTGTGTGCTCTGAAAAATAATCTAGTGTTAAAACACAGCCTAGGCTCTGTAAACTGCTATGTAAACAATAGGGGCACACCCTGGCTAGCAGCCATGCCCGTTAAGAGAGCTTAGTCTGTGCATTGACAATAGATAATTCTTTCACTGCACAGAAAGTACATACAGGTAGCAAATTGTGAATTCATGATTTTGACAAGAAGAAAAAAGACATGGGCAGATGTATAGAACTGTAAAGGTGTGTCATGGGCTAACCAATGAATGGACCACACAGCCTCTGCTCTCCGGCTTCACAGCTGATGTGAGTAGGCAGAAGGAGGGCAGCTCTCGTCTCCTTTTTTCGTCAGGTGCACTCAAGCGCACGTGCACACCACAAACGAGTAAAGACAACGCCCGAGATACAACCGGCGAATGTACTGTTGGCCTACAAATGGGACGTCTCTGCCATGTTTAGTTTTTAATGTCTGTGCCACTGGGTGAACGATCTCCATCCCGAAGCACTTTTCATGTATGCAGACATGAAGGGCATGTCACTAGTTGCTGGCTAAAGACATAGTATACATTCATTTACTCATCATTCCCTTCTGTTTTTGTGGTGAGTGCACGCACTACAATACAACTCCCATTTAAGCTCACAACCTTACACAAATTCCTTGAAGTTAATTAGCAGCAATAAGACACACCCAAATGTGGTACTGTTCATTTTATATTGGTTTGTTAATTTATACTTATATCATGGTCTCCTCATTCCAGGTTTCAACCAGAGTGTCTGCTTAAGGCTGCTTCATATAGAGGGCACAGCAGGCGGCACAGACGGGCTGATGGTGAAAGATACCATCTGATATTAGCTCATGGGTGATATATGTATATGAGCGTGTGTGTAAGGTAATGTGTTGATGTATGATGTTGGCAATGGTGGATTCTGTGAGAGGTATTATTTTGTATATAGAAGGAAGGTTATTCTAAGTGTAATTTGTTTTAAATATGAGTTAATTGAAAATGGTAGTTCTAAGGGGAGGGGATACGCCTTTAAGAGCCTTGCAACCCCCCAGTATACTCGAGTCAGACATGAAGACAGTCAGTGTGTGACTAGAGTGCTTTGATGACTGGAAAACCTTTTTGAAGTTGCTAATTGAGGCTGCGTTCCAATACCCATATTTTCTGCTATTAAGTATGGTAGATAAAAGATGTAGGATGTCCCAATTCTTGTGGTCGATTTAGTATGCTTAAAAATACACGGATGTGTATTTTAGTTCCGGACGAGATTTTTAGTGTTGAAAACAGCATCCTAATTGGGCGATTCTGACCCACAATCCAGTGTGCATAGGAAGTGACGTCACATTGACGAAGCCTCCGTATGAAAACAACCAGGGATGCGATGGATATAAAAGCAAGAGGCAAGATCAAGGCGCTATGTTATGATGAAATAAATAAGTTAAAGTATGTCCCAAGTGTATGCTTTCTGCATCCTAACTAGATTCTTTTTATGGTTAGATGTAGTATGTAGAATAGAAAAAAATAAAGAGTATGCTATTTGGAACGCAAAGTGAATATTTCTTTTACTTTCCTTTGGACGTCCAGTTTTCTATTTTATCACTCCTTTTTTGTAAGTAAAAGCACCTCAATTCTTATTGCAACTTGAGCCATCTCGTAATCCTTTTTTGACGACAATGAACCCGACTCTATGTAACAATGTATCACGAGTGAGTGAATTTTTAGAATGGGTCAGTCCTGGTGGGATTTTCACTCTTAAAGGAAAAGCCCACATTTGAATCACCTTTTTCAATTGCATGGTTAGTCAGTTATTATGTATTGATGAAATGTTATGATTTTTCACATATATAGAACCTTCCTACCTTTCCCACGTTACCTTTCTACAACGATCATAGAACTGGTCTGCATTTAGCTGTAGGTTATAATGGCTAGGTTTAGTAAGAGATGTACCCTTTTATTCAATATCATTGTTGAGCATGTGTCGGGCACACCAACATTTAGCACCGTCTGTTTTAAGAGCATGTTTTTAAGGATATGTTTTACTACCTCAGCCTATAAGTGTCTTCCTCCATGACCCATTTTCCTCTAGTTTATCTGATGGGCTGTGGTAGGCTACATCCAGTCCAGCCTGTTGTGTTGTTTGTGCATTAATTGTCCCTTTTTAGCTACCATCTTTGACTGTTCATTTAGTGTGTAAGCAGCTTAGACAGCCATTAATCAGTGTGACTTTGACAATGGCAGGTGGTAGGTTCCCACTCACTGCAATCCTATTCCTCCTATACTGTATTACAGATGGCCTGTTCCATTCACTGTTGTTGGGAGTCTGTCTTTTGTTACACACACAGTACACATGACAGGAAATGGATGGGTCCCTGTAAACAGTAGCTGGGTTTCCATCACCCCTTTATTGTGTCTGCTGCTGACTGTTGTTGTGCTCTGTCAAACACAGTTCATCTATATGGTCCACACACCTGTGACTGTCTCAAAGCCTCCAGGCCCTTTGCTGTGTTTTTTTTTTTTTGCACCTACTATCTTTAGGTCAAGTTGTGACAAACATTGAAACTGATCTTAGCATTCAAGGTTGAAAAATAGGGGAATCTCATCCCAGTGGGAATTCTCATCTGGAATTCCAGCAGCCCGCATCAGGTATCAGTTAGAACTTGGAGGGGAGGGAGAGGACCAGGTGATTTATGATATCAAGTTTCTTTCTCCCCTGCCTGTGTGATCCAATGCAAAGTCCACTGCAGTAACCGCGGTACAGGGCTTGATGGATGGTGCGGCCTGCCTGCCTGTCTGTGTGGATGGATTGATGCACAGCCTTTGAGAGCTTGGGCCCATTGATAATGGGTATTTGACATGGGGAGAACACCAATAGCTTAAGGCAAGCAGGAGTGCTTCCGAGGCACAAGTAGTAAGCGCACAGCACGCTAAAGAAGTGCTAACTCAGAGGAAATATATACATGTGCTGTCTGGCTTCTGTTTGGAAAATATGCATTATTGACTTGGGTGATGTATGATCTGCCTGGCAAGGGGATGGAAATATGGATGGAGAAAGTGGATTATCCTCTCTGCATTGCGCAATTTCTTTGCATTCTTATTTAATTGAATTGAATTAAATGGCCTGTGCTTGTGCCTTGCGTTATATAGTCTGCCATAAATATATGAGCAGTGCCGGGTTTCCTTTCCTGTGTCCCAAGTTCAGCGTGTTCCCATGAAACCATAACAGCAGCAGCTTTGCGTGTCTGTGTGTTTATGTGTGGAGGGTCTGGCGGTGTTTGTTTGCGTTTTCTTTTTTTGTTGCAGTCTCTGGTAACACTTTACAGTTCATCGTACCAGGTTGTAAGAGAGAGACACGCCACACACACACACACACACACACACACACACACACACACACACACACACACACACAGTGAACTGTACTGTTTTCCCACACCCCACTGTGAAATGCCCGCCTCTCGTCTTGGCCTCCAAATGTTTCAAAGACCTCTGTTTAGATGAAGTTTATAAGCTTGTACAGTTGCTTTTTCGTGAAACCATTGATCTCCTTCGTTACATTCCAGTCAAATCCAGCTTTACACTCCAACTCACTTAGAATACACTAACAATGGCGGCATCTTAAGACAATCAGAGAAAGTCAAGTAATACAGTGATTTACAGTGTGCTTTCCCACTGTCTCTGTTGTGTCGGTAGGGGCCGGGAGTGGGGTCAATGTTTGTGTGTGGCTTTCAAAAGCTGTGGTCGTTGCCTGAATCATCCTTGGAACAAACAAACCAATGTCTTTTTTCCTTGCCTCACACACAAAATAGATTGTGAGCGTGTGTGCTGGATTTAACTTGTCATCCTCTTGAATTGAAAGCAATTGAAACTGCTGCTAAAAACAGGCTTACATTATTTAAAGGTTCCAACTGTTTCAAGTGTATCTGTGTGCTCAGTTTGAGCCACAAACTAGCAGTACATGGGAAGAAAAAAGAAACAACAGTGCTGAAATGGCTTGTTTTGTCATTAAATATGCACCGTAGCCTACTTTGCCTGCATGGCGAAGACTTTCAACTTCACTCTCACCCACAATCCTGATACCCCAGCTCATGTGTGTTTAGACAGTTGCTACAAAATCGGCCAAGAACTGAAATCGGTGCACCTCTAGAAAGAAGGGGTGGGATGGAGGAGAGTGAGAGAGGTTTTTGTAAAAACCAGCAAATGTTCTTCAGTGCAACACTGATGTCATGTGAAATAAGACAGCTCGGAAACACTTAGGTCATTCTTGGTTTTTTCTTTTGCGTCTGACCATGTCTGGAAGCCAAGTTTTTCACTGCACATGGCTTCAAGGCTACAGCGCTCTACACTTACTGTTACAGGCTGATGTTGGCAAGGCCTGCTCCATTTTTTTCCCCCCCTTTTTGCATCAGGGTTCATGAAGGACACTGAAGGAATGTTTGAGTCTCTGTCACTAACTAGCAGCCACCGTAGCGGTATATTGGCACTGTTTTTCCCTTTTTATTTTGGGCGAGAGAATCCCTTGAGTCCCTCAAACCTATGCTGCTTAATGTCACAAAATAGTGCCAGCTGTGTGTGTGTGTCTGTGTCCGTGTGTGGCAAATCTCATTCACTAATACCCTGGCAGCTCTGCGACTGAGCCTCTGTGGACTGACTCACTGGGTTAAGTTAGTGTCGGAGTAGCGTGCTAATCTCTCCCCTCGCTGCAACCGATCTTCACTCTTTAGTGATTTCTTGATAACTTGTTCCCATGTGCCAGCAGCTCTCCTTCAATGAGCGAATTGAGCACTCGGCACCACGAAGCTATGGGGAAGGGTAACTTATACTGGTGCATATTTGTGGTCAGTCATCTGGACTATCCCCATAGGGAGATTATTGGAACGAAATAGAGTATGGTAAATGAGAGAGAGGGCAAGAAGATCTCTTTCTTAAGCTGATCAGCTGCGAGCAATGATGAGGTCAGAGAGTTAAACTCACTGATTTCTTTTTCGCAGTTAAATGAAAACCAGTTGCGCCGACACAAAGCACTATTATTTTTTGATCAAGAGGAACGGCTCCAAATGTACACTCACGAGAGGGACATTTGATCTTGTAACTCTCTGTATGTGTGTGTTACATTAGCCAGAAACACACACACACACACACACACACACACACACACACACACACTAGCCAAACAGCCAGGACTGAACCCCCCCTCCTCTTTTTTCCTTTCTTTTTTCTTTTAACTGTTTTTTTTTTTTTTTTTGTATTCCTCACTTTATTTAGTCGCTGCTTGTTTTTTGTTTTATTTTATTTTTTCATGTCTATTTGTTCACATTTTTTTGAGAAAGCTTATTGTTTTTTGTGTGATGTATTTTGATTTACTTCGAGCCCGGAGACAGTTGTTCTTTGTTTGTGTTCTTGTTGTTAAAAAAAGAAAAGAAAACCCAATAAATAAATGAAACAAAAAAAAAACAATAGCCAAACAGCGGGACCCCCATCATCAGATCCCCTCTGGCCATCGTGGGAACATTCCTGACGCAGCATTATTTCCCATAATTCCCACCATGTGTGGCTGCGAGAAGCGTGGAGAATCCCCGCCGAGGGAGAGATCAGCTCCTTGTAATCGCAACCAGCCGTCACCCCCTGTGTGAGCGAGGGAATAGCAAGAGGACAGGCTGTGAAAGAAGGTATAGGAAGGTCAGTTGGACAAGCACCTTCAACCCTGGGGTAAAGAAGGGCATACAGTTTGTTTGTTCTTACCAGGAAAGCACCCAAAGACAATTCATTTTAAAGGCGCAGTGTCGAATTTATTATAATTTTCAGAACAGACTTAGTAGAAATTAAATATAATATTCAAAAGTATGTTTTAACTAGTGTATAATTGCTTGAAAATAAAAGTTTTTATTTTTATTTTATTTCCTTTAGAATGAGTGTTCATATCTACAGGAGCTGGTCACCCCAAACGGAGGCTTGCCATGTTGCACCGCCGTTTTTCTACAGCAGCACAGGATGGACAAACTTAACGGCCATATGAGTTTTTATATATAGTGGGTGTCCTGGGGAAATGCACCTGTTGGAAGACAAAGAAGAAGTACTATTGAATAAATGACTAAATACAGATCTTCACCTCATCACTTTATATTGTGGGAAGACTTGCTTGGTGGATAATGCCATCTTTAGTAAGCATCGATTGACCCTAAAAACAACGGCCTTATAAGACGTATGACATTGAAATTTGTCATTGGCGACTTCTGAAGTGATTTTGTGCCAAGCGGTCTCTCCCATTTGAGTTGCACTTGACTTTCTTTAGAAGTTATATACACTGATCAATGCTAATGCACCTTGGCTGTGTGGCTGATGATTTACCTGAGTGGCCCTTACATGGAGGCTCAGGGTCACTGCTAAAGGCCTTATCTGCTTCTGAAAGCAGATTAGTGCTGTTGAGTGTCCCTAATCAATATATCTCCATATATCTCCTTTGGTCTAGCCAATCGCTATACACACATCATTAATAAATTAGTAGGGTATGTACATATTGTGTTGTGAATAAGAGGTCACAACCATGTTATGGCATTGGGCCTTGAGGGTATTTTGCCTAGTGTGTATGATTAGTTCCAGGTGGTATCTTCACGTCATGCATAACACAAGAATGGGTGGAATGCATCTCTAATCATTAATCTGTATCTGTGATCTTTCGCTGTTTGCGTCACTATGAAATGGTGTGTGTGTGTGTAAAACAGTGCATCCTGAAATCGGTACTCGTGTGCAGATATTTGTTCAATATGCATTACAAAATTTAATTTGTAGTCTTTAAAGATCAAATTTTAAGAGGAATTCTCTTCATTTTCAGCCTTGGTGTGTTCCCCTGTGACCGCTCTGACTCCGGGTCATACACAAGCCTCCTAAAGCTGTCCCAATAAACATTTGACACAGCTCATTTCACATTCTTGTCTCGGGAGTCCAAACAATGGGCAACGGACTTAATCCCTCCTCGATTAACTGTTGTAGCGCACTGCACAGGTGTCTCTTTGACGGTGGTGCAGAGTCCAAAGTTAATATGAGCCCTTTGTCAGACTGGGAACCTTTTATGAAAATAAAACTCTGGTTTTTACTTTTTAATGTCTTGCTTTTCTTGTCTCTGCCATTATTCCTGTAGCTTATCTTCATTGTAAAGGACTTAAAAATGTGTGTTTAATATGGACTGGGTGAAATTTGCAGATACCCAATCCAATTATTATGGTCTGTACCAATTCAGTCCATGAGCTTTTTGCGACACTATGTACAAGTTGGGAAACCAGAATGATGTTTCTGGTGTGAAAGTCGTATTCATTTCAAATGAAGCCTTTTCTGAAACGGACGATAACAGTATAATATGTTTGAATCCCTGCGAATGAATAACACAACTGAAAGTCAGCACGGAGGGGGAAATGCTCTTTGAACACCAGTATTTTCCCAAGTTAATGTGGTGTGTCATCCTGAGTCACAAAGACGCTGTGTGTAGTGGCTTGGGAGTCTTTGGAAACAGTCTGTTATGTGCTCATGTAAAACCCATTTTGTGTGTGTGTGTGTGCGTGTGTTAGAAGTCCTATATTGTGGATCTGACAGGCATACACGTATCATGCGTTTTTAGCCCTAACCGATGCTAGCTCACTCCCTCATTCCGCTGTGTGCTTCCCCCTTTGCAACAATCCTGTCTTTCTTTTTCCTGCCGTGACATCAGCGCCGGTGCCCTGCCCTGCTCCTTCCCACTTCCTGCCCTGACAGGAAATAAGCTGCCCCCAAAGGATTGCTTTTAATGCAGGGGGATACGTGTGGGTGGACAAGGACACACCTGTGTGTACTGTCCACTACATAGGAGCCTGTGTTTCCCCCCTTGGTCTGTTGTTGAAGTGGGGCACACATCTAGGTCACATAAAGACAGCGACGCACAAGGCACCCTGTTTGGGCTGTTGTGTTTTCTCATAGTCGTAAAGGAAAAGCTACTGTTTCCAGGGGCGTGTTGTACCTGAGCATTTATACATCACAAAATAAAATCTGATTTCTGAATTGGCCAACATCGTTTGTGTTTTGTTAACATGTGTGAAGTGGAAACAGATCTTTACATTTTGTCCAGCCACGTTGGTTAATGTTTGTGTGAGCATGGGCCCTGGCTTTTTGTGTTCCAGCGTTGCACCAGCTGCCAGGCCCCGGTGCTGCTGTTGTGACTGGAGCAACTGTGTTCCCTTGCAGCTGCACAGACCCATGTGTCACTGCCACACCTGTTCAATGGTCCTGTGTGTTGACTGAGTGAGATCACACGCTAACTCTGTGTGCAAATTAGACCAGAGTGGATGAGGAAGGTATGATTACTGATATGTAATCTGAGTAGGGAATAGTTTTTTTCTTCTTTCTGACACGCATATATGGATGAAATGCAAATGTAGTATTCTTCCGGAGGACACTCTCTCCTTGTGACATGAAGTCTGTTTGATGTGAAAACACACGCACACACACAAACACCTTTTGCCAGGGGAATGGGCCAAATGCCGTGGCTGAACAACAGTTGGTGTGTGGCGAAATGAAGAAACAGCTGAGGCCAGCGGGAATAGCTTCCTAGCAGCTAGCCACAACATCAGCTGCCTCAACTCTCTCTCTCTCTGTTTCTCTCCCTCTCTCACCCGATGACCAAATCACATTGTTAGATATTTCCCGTCCAGCTCAGCATGTTGTGACCTGCCATCAACAGGCTTGGTGACGTTCCCCGTCTTGATTATATCTCATTACCAGCAGCAGACGTATGATTCAGCATATCACGCTTGTTTAAGATGAAATAAGGTTAGGCTGTAGTGTGAGTCAGCAGCAGCAGCACTGTTGTGTGGATAAGCTGATGATGATTATTTGAAATGTTGCTGAGATCTACTGGAGAGACCGGGTTGAGTCATAGTCAAAAACACACAAGAGAGAGTTGTGACAAGGTTTGAGTTTTTACTCTGACTAATGTAGTGAAATTGTTAGCCTGTGGTGGTTGCCGTGCTTGTATAATTAAGTCGGGTGTGTCTGTGTGTGTCTGTGTGAACAGCTTTTGTAGTCAAATGAAGGAAGGCCTCAAATGTCACACGGTTAATCTTGCAGTATTAGCGATAAAGCTAGTTCATAATGAAACTTGGGAGAACTGCGCTTGATTGCTTTTTCAGAGCTTTGGGCGCGAATAAGTGTAACAGTAAGTGTCCCTCCACTCTTGCTGTTACAACGTGTCTTTTTCGCCTGGCACTACCATCCAAGTTAAGTCTCTCGCTCAAGCACTCTCTCTCCATACTTAATCCCGTTGCATTCTTTCGTTGACAGTGGAAGCGCTCCTCTGCTCTATGCTCCAGCTGCCGGTAAACTGCCAAGTCCCTGAATGTTTTTCCCAGGGAGCGAATGCATTTCGATCTATATGTCCTTGTATTGCAATGACTGGACCCTGTTGATTGTGTTTCTGCTGGTAGTGTTACCCAGAACAGACACTAAATCTTTCTATTTTTTGCTCGTGTGTTTCAGGGGACATACGCCCAGTCATATAGAGCAGTCTGACCTTTAACCCCCAAAGGAAGAAGGGAACACCACTTCAGAGGTAAGACTCCCTGTAAACCGCAGTGAGTAAACGCTGCCATTGCTACTTTTGTGGCTCATAAATTGTGAGCGGATTGAACACCAGTGTTGAAGTCGACTCGGCGCCAGTTAGCTTTAGAAAAAAACTCAACTTGGGGATTGTTATTTTGACTTAAGTTGCGGCTGTAAAAAGCTGCCACTGCAAAGGGGCTAGTTCTATTTAAGGTGGTCTCAAATGCCGGGGTGGTGTGGCAGTGCCTGTCACATGCATGTCTGGGGCGTCATGTGCTCAAAACCAGCTATCATCTCTCTGCTGATGATCTAAAGATCTAAAGTGTGTAGAGTGAAGAGTGGGAGGCTATAGCCCCTCCCCAAAGTCTCCTACAGAAGGCCTTGTAAATCAAAGCCAAATGAAAGAGCAGTCAAAGGATCTCATCAGGGGAGAATGGTCCTCTCCAACAGAGATAATTCCCCACTAAAGTAGAACCATGTGAGGGTGAGCTGTGGCTGTGGTCCATTAGCAAAGAGATGCTCCTTACAGTGAGCCTTTATACTATCACTATCGCATATCTGGGTTGAATTTGCAACCGAAAAAGAGTCAGTATTTCCACAGTTGTTTTCATACAAGGGGTTGGGCTGAGTAATGTATAATGTATTCATTTTCAGATAGATGGTTCACGCGCCAAAAGAAATCCATTCTGTATTTTTATTCTCATTTCACAAATGGGGAAACATGTAAACAAAAAGACAAAAGCCTTATAATGGCTATAGGTAGTTATGGCTTACATAATTCTTTGTAAAAAATGTTTGAATATCTCCACGATAAGATACCTGTTCGTACTGTGTGTGGGAGAAAAAAACTGACGTTAATACACAGCCTAGACTCGGGCATTACCACAAAAGGTATGTAAACAAAGCAGCCCACCATAGCTAGAAACATGTCAGTTTACAGAGCCTGGTCTGTGTATTACCCATGGATTTTTTTCCTCCCAGCTCACCCACAGTACGGACAGGTAGCGGGTCCCAGATGCAGTATACTGTATTATTTTCTTCTTGGAAAACCCCAAAAAAGAATCAAGAGAAGTGAGGATGTGGCAGGAAGCTGTATTTTTTAACAGAGGGACCCCAGCGGTGATGCAGCCCCCGAGGCTGGGAGGGCGGAAACCGTCTCCCCTGGACTTAAACTGTTCCAGGAAGTAGCCAAGCCTGTGTGTATGTGTGTGTCAGAGAGCTTTATAAAGGGCTTTATAGCTGTGTGTTGGCGGTGGTGATGGGGGGGGGGGGGGTGTGTCAGTGCCATGTGTGCAAAGGAGAGGTGCCTGTGATGTGGAGCTGACCACTAACTTTGACTGTCTATATTATTCGACATATTTATGATCACACAAGCAGCAGCCCCATTGTTTAAGGTGTCATTTTTTTAATACATGAGATTTGGTTGTCATGGAAACTGTCATTCATGCACTGACTGGGCATGCTGAAGGTGTGTGTGTGTGTGTGTGTGTGTGTGTGTGTGTGTGTGTGTGTGTGTGTGTGTGTGTGTGTGTGTGTGTGTGTGTGTGTGTGTGTGTGTGTGTGTGTGTGTGTGTGTGTGTGTGTGTGTGTGTGTGTGTGTGTGTGTGTGTGTGTGTGTGTGTGTGTGTGTGTGTGTGTGTGTGTGTGTGTGTGTGTGTGTGTGTGTGTGTGTGTGTGTGTGTGTCTGAAATCGAAAGTATGGCCATAGTGGCCTGGCAGATATGCTTGAGGTGGTGTGGCAGGATACAGGCTGTTACATTTCTTTTTTATTTTAGAAACACACTCGCCTTGAATTGCAATAACAAGATGCTTTTTAGCAGCAGCAGCCAATCAGCTATGGGGGGAGGGGGAGCGCTGAGCAAGGGGAGAGATGGGAAACGTAGTAAGCTAATAGAGGAAGACATTCCCAGCTGCTATCGTGGTATGTGTGCAGGCGTATGGGGATAGCTCTTTGCCTTTAGGTTACAGCGCATTGCACACGGTTGGCTTGTTGCAGTAAGAATGTGTTGTTCATGCACAAGTCATCCATCCGTGTGTGTGTGTTTGGGCATGTGTTGCCTGTGTGCTATGCTGTACCTACTGTGCTTTGTATTCCCTTAACAGGTGGCAGATAGAAACCTTCTGCTCTGCTCGGCCAAGCTAGAGGAGAATGATCTGTTGGCACTGCGTACTGATATCATTTATGTGGTGGTGTGTATAGACGATAACAAAGGATGAGATCACTCAACATTACCTGACCAGGCACAAACAAGGGCTGGCATTACTAAGCAAATACTTTGTTTTACCAGAGCAGTGTGCCTCTCCTCTCTTTTAAGCAGCTCTTATTAGAATGTCTGGCTGGCCCTTCTCAGCAGGCTGCCTCTGTTCTCCTGCTGCAGTGCTGCATCAGGTTTGTGTTTGTGTGTGTGTGTGTGTGTGTGTGTGTGTGTGTGTGTGTGTGTGTGTGTGTGTGTGTGTGTGTGTGTGTGTGTGTGTGTGTGTGTGTGTGTGTGTGTGTGGGTGGGTGTGGGTGTGGGTGGGTGTGGGTGGGTGTGGGTGTGTGTGTGTGTGTGTGTGTGTGTGTGTGTGTGTGTGTGTGTGTGTGTGTGTGTGTGTGTGTGTGTGTGTGTGTGTGTGTGTGTGTGTGTGTGTGTGTGAGATTCCATACCACTGCTGCAGACCACCTGAGTCCCTTTATCTGTCTGTGTGTGTGTGTAACCGGATCTCCTGAGGGCAGGGACAAGACTATTGATTTCACATTTGGACCACTGCCCTGCAGGGAAGCTGACACATCTTCTTGTTTTTGAAAGAGAGAGACACACACACACACACACACACAAATGAGACAAGAACAAAAGCTGCGTTCCAATCCCCACTTCTATGACCACTGCCTCTCGATTTGTCATCCTGCTTTTACTGTGGCATTAGTTAGCCATTTTAACCAGCCCAGGCCACCCTCCTGATGTTTTTTTTGCTCCTTTTACCATCACATTAAGTTTTTGGAAAATATGGAAAATCTAGGCAAATCCGTGGTCATACAAACAACCAGATGGGCCCTTGGCTGGCAGCGATGTGGAAAACATCAAGTCAACAACTAACATGTTAGTTATTGCAGTAGGATCTAGGCCAAGAATCACACTCGCACACCCAAAGCTATCCCAAGTCTTCAGCCTGTCGAAGCACCTTTCCAATGCAGAGAGGGCCAATATGTGTGTGTTTCCATGGCAACGGCTGCTCCGAAAGATGCGGGGCAAGCTAAAGTTTGGCTTTGCTCTGATGATATTGGTGAGCTGTCGAATCCTCACTCTCCACCTACCCACCCACCAGTGTGACGGTGCATTTTTCACACACCCTCTCTCTTCCCCCATCTCCATCTCTGGCCTTTTCTAATTGTGTGTGTGTTTGCGTGTGGATCCATATGTGTTCGTTCCACCTCTGTTTGCAGGCTGTTGTTGGTCGCGCTTGAGCCCTCCTTTTCATTCGCAGCCTATTAGCCGGCCCCCTCCTTCCTTCCCTCCCTCCATTATTGTCCCTATCCATCACTCTCTATGCTTCCTCACTGACCTGTTATCATTATCATCTGTCTGTCCTTCCCCCATAATTAAATCCTTTCTCATTTATGTGTCATATTGTCCAATGTTTTATTTTTATAATCATGTAGGACACTAGTGCACTGGGCTGTATGTTTTCCATTCTAACTATATTATGATAAAACACATCAAAATACTTGTGTTGATTGCAGCACCATAGGACAGATCACATGTCCAATGGTTAAATTGTACTATTCAGCAGAAGATATTGTAGCTAGCTGTTATTGTTTTCCCCTGCTGTACAAACGTGCTTTTCTAACCTTTTCTACAGCTCCCTCCACCCTACACTTGTCATCCATCAAGGATGAAACACACACAGCATTATGTCATATTTTTAAGAGTCAAACATAAGTGGCCACAAAAAGGTCAGTTGAGGTTGACAATCCAAACCCCACCCAGTTGGACCTTGTACAGCAGCAGCTAGGCGGCTTACCATTCCCTTGTTCAAAGAGGTTTTTTGTAAACTTTTTTTTCCTGGCACCTTTCGCCAGCTTCCTCTTTCCACTTTAAACTGGCACAAACGTCCATTTCATACAGTGACGTTGGCTTATTTATTTTTTTGGCCTCCTTGTTAGTTACAACTGCACGCAAAAGGGAGTGGAGCAGGAAGCAAAGGCCAGGCAAAGGAAAGGGCTTTAAAGAAGGGATGAGAGCAGGAAATGAGCCAATGACCACAGTCTGCCTAGAAATAACCACCAGCCATTACACAGATCGCACATTTAGACTGAGATTGAATCTGTTTTTTATGTCTCAAAGGCAGCACTGTGAAAGCAAGCATTTGAGAGCAGCAATAAAAAAGGCTTTGTTCACTCCTGACTGTGGCACCTTCTTTTGTCTGTCTAGCCACACACACACAAATAGGATCACCAAGCGCAGTAAATATTGGCTCTTAACGGCATTGCCATGAAACAGGACGTTAGTATGATATATTGGTATATCAGAGCAGCGTTTTATGGCTATAGTTTATAGGCCTTGCAGGGCTATGATGACAATCAGGCATATATATGTTTAAGAGGTAAATCATAGTCTGTCAGACTAGAAGAACAGTTGGCAAAAGACGATGGGTAGACTTGAAAAAAGCATTGGTCATAATGTACCATCATCATACAGTATAGAATGTTATGTAACAAACGTTATGTTGTGTACCAGTCATTCCTGCTGTTTCTCATGCAATATCCCCCAGTATTTAGACTGTGTCAGGGCTTGTGTGTTAACTAAGGTTGACCATGGTGATTGACTTGTGTTTTGAAGCTCTTCCTAACCGTGTGTATATGCTTAATGTTGGACAAGTTGGGCTTGTTCCCTCTGTCGAAGCGTTGTCTGAAATCTGCCTCCCGGACACTCTTTTCATCAGCGTTTGTGTCCCACTAAACTCTGGAGAATCCCCCCACTCTAGATAGACATTTGCAGCCAAGCCCCATGGCGGTGTAAATTCATGCCTCATAAAGGCTCACTGAGAATTTGCCATTCAGTTATTTCTAGCCCCGTTTTGAGTCCTTTTTCCCCGATCTATTCAACTAGAGTTTGGCTTATTTTTGTAGTAGATATGATTTGTTGAAATTTATTTATTTTTTTACAAGAAAAGCATCAGGAAAGCTATGGTGGCTTATTTTATTTGGTCCAAAAAATAGACTTATTTCAAAAGTTCTTGGTGGAAAAATCAACTTGGACTGTCATCTGGCCACAACAGTGTTTACACAGCTAAGGTCATATTCCACACGCGCACACACACACACACACACACACACACACACACACACACACACACACACACACACACACACACACACACACACACACACCAGCCCTCCTATTTCCTGTGTGACTGAAACATGAAAGGATTTTTTTATGTCCAACTCCAATGTTTAGAGGCCATTCATCATTTTGAAATGTGGACTGGGAACAGAGCAGGTGGTGGCGGGGAACAGTCAGGCAATGCCCTTGGAAGCATTACAGTAGGGACCTGGCTGCTTTCTTCTCTCTGTCTATTGTATTTTGACTTTGTATTAATTTGTATTAGGGCCGGGGTGGGCGATTCGACCTTACATTTATATCACAGTATTTTCCCCAATTTTTTTAGGTGATGGTATCATTTCCAGATATTACAAAAATCGAAGGATAGTCTGAAAATTTGACTCTCTTGTCAATGTAGCAGAACCAAAGAAAGAACAAAAAATATATCTAAAAAAAATAAAACACAGATGTGTTTATTGGCTAATTTGGCTCCAAATCAAATGAAAATTAATTATTGTCCTCCATCTGTTTTGAGAGGATGCCCCAAATATTAGGTTAGTTGTAAATTGAATGTGACAGTGATCAATTCATTCCGTCGTAAGTACCAACCATGCTGTGGAGAATCACAAATGTTGCGGTTGTCCATCCCGGATTCATCTTAATGTGAACCAAATGAGCAACAGAAGCCTGTTCCCATCATGCAAACTGACTCAGGAAGGAGCAAAGACATGTAATGGAGACACCCAAGCTGACCTATGACGTCATGTTGCCCTCCACATTTGGCTATTTCTTCAGTCCTTCTGTATCCCCATTATCGGGTGGTGGTTAAAGACCTACTTCACTGGTGGAAATATGAAGGTGTATTGAACTCTGAGATCCTAAGTAGTATAAATGTGCAAACATTCTAGTAATCAGACAGCTGGGCCAAGGGAAGACTGAGGGAAGAAAAACCTCATTCATTATATTATAATACCGATTTTATAATGATAGAACGCCGGTTCTGTATGAGTGAAGTATTCATTTAACCCTATTGCCTTAGTGTAAAGGCCTGTTGGCCAGTGAACAACTTTAAAATCAAATTTCAATTATTATCAGTAGGATACCAGTTGTCGTTAGCAGTAGCAACTGAGGAAAAAAAACAGCCATAGCCCCTTTTCTCCCCCCCTTTTTTTTAAGATATTTTTTTAGCATTTTTATGCTTTATTGATAGTGTAGAGACAGAGTTTAAATGGGGCAGAGAGGGGAGTGACATGCAGAGAATGACCACGGGCTGGAATCAAACCCGGGTCCGCTGCTGGCCGAGGCCCATGGGGGAGGGGACGCCCTACCAACTGAGCTAAGGGCGCCCCCACTTTTCTCCCCTTTGAGCGGCAATGTAAGATCTCTTCTTCACATCACTCCCTCTTCCAATCCTCTTGACATTCTCCGATATGAAGGACTTCTAAAGATAGACGTGTCCTCCTACAGCTCCTCTGCACCGGATGCAGTGGCTGTATAGCTTCTGTTAAGATTTAAAAGAGATTCCTTTTTCCCAGAACACACTGGCTGCGATCCAAACCTCATAGGCTACTCTTTCTTTTTTGTTCTATTCTACATACTACTGCTGATCTTGTTCGCATGCATTTAGTATGCATACAATTGGGACATACTATAACTTGCTCATATATCAGTTGCAACCCTGGTTGTTTTCACTCGCAGGCTCTGTCGATGTAACATCACTTCCGGTGGGTGTGGGTCTGAATCGTCCAAATAGCATGCTGATTTCAACACTAAAAATCTCGAACGGCTGTTGTAGGCCTATGGCATCCAGGTATTTTTAAGCATGCTAAATCTGACCAAAAGTATTGGGACATCCTAAATCTTTTTCTACCATACTAAATAGCAGGGATGAATGGGTATTGGAACGCTGGGATGGACCGTTTCAAATTCAATTAGAACTTTATTTATGTAGCACTTTTCATACACAAAAAGCGAACACAAAGTGCTTTAAATAAGAAATGAGTAAGTTTCATCCTGCCGTTCTTCGTCAACTGCCTTTTGTCGGCACGGCAACATCAGCGGGGAACTCCCAAGCGTGTTAAAGGCCACAGAGAGTCTCCATTTGGAAGACCTTTGAACTTTGACCTTTTCAAACCTAAAACTCTCTCAGTCGCAAGAGACAGATGAGCACAGGTCATGCTCCGACGAGAGCAAAAAGGGACCGTGTGCAGTATCAGGCTGTTGTTTGGTTTGCGATATTGCCCGTGGGAGTGTATTTGCACACACGCACAGAGCCCGCCCCCTTTGCCAGTGTCTTTCTGAGGTCACGCTCCATAAGCTTAAAAGCAGCAGCCAGGGCCTCAGGTGGTAATTCACTTAAACCTGCAGCAGCGTCTGCCACTGAGGGCTATGATTCCATTAGAACGACAGAAACAGAGCTATTTTCAAAAAGTGACGTTTTTGTATTTTGGTTTGTGCATCATTTTTGTATTCTCTTGCTCTTGTTCTGTCTTTATTTTGACCGCTGTTTATGGAGCTTAGAGGACGTCTGGTGTCAGTGACAAAGATGCATTGTTGGTGTTCAAATAATGTTTCACTTATAAGTTGTTGGTCCCGGTAGTTCAAATCTGTCACATTTGCAGTTTAACTGCAGTCGTGAACTGGCAAGTTTAATCTCGTCAAGTGCATAATTTAAGATGAAAAAAACAAAAAACTCCATCAAGCTCCAAATGTATATACGGTTTGTTTGTGTGTGTGTGTGTTCATCTAATGCGAGTGGTTGCGCGGGCTTATTGCTGTACAAACACAGATGGCAACAGTAGCAGTTCAGCCCATTACTCGCTTGTGTATACATACGGTGGCACCTTGGACAGTATTGGCAAAACACAATCCAAGCTCATTTACTTTTAGCCATTTCCTCTTCCTGCCAGCATCCAGTCAGCCAATGATGTCATGCTTTAGCAAGGACACTCAACCCTTTTTATACACATGTGGTAACCAAACCATTCTTTATGGTAGTATGGGCACCATGTCATTTAAATAATGGCAAACTGTGGTGAAGTTTTAGTTCTTTTTTTGGTAAACCACTATGGCATCCTAAAGGACGGGGTCTACCCACAAGGGCCCCCTCCACACACACACACACACACATACACACACACGCCGTCCCCAATACCCTAAGTGGGCACGGATAAACTGAAGGACAGCTGGAGCTTCCTGACAAGAAACAGGCCTTGAGGGAAATTAGGAATTCTGCACATCCTGGCCATTTCCTGTTCTGACTCCCACACACATTCACGAGTGCACGGATATGATTTCACACACACACGCGCACACACACACACACACACACACAGACACACACACACATACTTGTTTTTGTTTGTTTATCTTTATCGACAAAGATGCCAAGTCAACGTTCTCTGACGTGTTTTGATATGCGTGCAAAAACAGGAAGCTATCCGTCATCATCATTGTAATGAACACACACACACACACACACACACACACACACACACACACACACACACACACACACACATTTGCTTTTAATACCAGCTGTAGACACAAAGGCTTGAATAAGATGGAATGGGATGTGAGGTTGGGGGAGTATATGTTGTAAATGCACTGCATACAGTGACTGTAAGGAGGAGGAGAGCATGTGCGCTCTCTGGGATGTTACTGCGTCAAGTGTGTGTGTGTGTGTGTGTGTCAGCACTTGACCGATTTTCACTAATGTTGCTATCATATTCCTGTTTGCTCTAGCAAACGCTTCTTTATTGCCTTTCACCTGTTTTTTTTATGACCTTATTTTATCGCCCTCTTTACAACAAAGCGTGACTTTTTATATTGCTCTTCAAGTATTCCGCGTGACCATAAAGGCATTAGAAATATTATACACACACACATTAGGTGGCACTTGGCACATTGTGACGGATCAAAAGAACAGGGTCAGTCATAGGGAGGGGGGGGGGGGTAATCCTGTGGTTAACTATAAGGAATGACACACACACACACACACACACCCCCACACCCACCCACACACACCCTCAAAACATCAATGGGATTACCCTGGAATATTCCATGAGTATTAAGGGGGCACTGGACTGTACCAAAACAGGGGCCACCCTTAAGGGGAAGAGTATCTAATCAAGTTGTAAGTTTGTTTAGCCTATTGACTAAATATTAGTTAGGATGGTGTCATTTTTGCTCTGTGTATGCCAGGGTATTATGCTGCCGTAAACAAGCACAACGTTTTACTTGACTATTTTATTGCCAGATTAGACAACATTCTTTAATGTGCGTCAGGGCTTTCAATGTCATATTACCCAAACTTGAGTGAATGAAAAAAAATCAAAAAACATTTGGACAGCCCTGCCATTTGCTTCTTGAAGTCTTATCCGTTATGCTATGTCTCTGTTATTGTCATGTTTGGATTTAATGCTTTGTCTACTGAGAAGTGGCCTTGTGCACACTGAAAGGGGTTCTGTATCTATAGTGTTGTGTTTTCAGTGTATTCAAGCCATTTGATTGGACCCCAATGCTAGAACGCTAGACATAGAATTGAGCGTCCCATCATGTTATGGTGAAGATAAGTTTGAGATATAAAAGCAAGCAAAAGTTTTAAACAGAGCCCCAGAATATCTGACCTTTAGTTGTTGTGTTCCCATTCGATTAATCAATAAGATTAGAATTTTTTGTCCTCTGTAAAATGTTATTAACATTCATTATTGAATAAATGAGCTGGCTGAAATTGATTCAACTTTTAGCTGCACGTTGCAGCAGTAATCACCACTTTCCTCAGTGTCCAGTAGAGGGAGCTCTGTCATCACCTTTTAACAGAACACAGCTGGGCTCTCCCACAAACCAGCTTGCTATGCCCTCCTTCACTCTCGCTGCCCCATTTAGACATTACTGCCACACTGGATTGATATCTTCATTACACCACTGGTTTATGGACTCACTGCAGGTGTAAATGCCCTGCTCAATTTGGGCAATATTTGGCGCCCCTATTTTTTTCTGAGATGCTGGGTTTGTCCGCAGTGAACAGCACACACCACCAGACCCTACAGGGCAATCCAGCGAGTAGACAGCACTGGGCGCCTGCTAGGGGTCCATGAGCGGTAGTCATGGTAACAGGCAGTGAGGTTGGCATGAGCCTCTCTCTCTCTCTCTCTTTAATATCATTCCTGCTATGAGGGTGTGATCTGATAATGTGCATGTGTGAACATGTGCAGAATAAACTAACTGTGACAATTTCTCATTGTGTGTGTGCGTAGATGGAGCAGGTATCAGATGATGAACTGGACCATGGTGCTGAGGAGGACAGTGATAAGGAGGACCAGGACCTGGACAAGATGTTTGGTGACTGGCTGGGAGAACTGGACAAGCTGACACAGGTGAATACACACACACACACACACACACACACACACACACACACACACACACACACAGGCAAAGAGAGGTAAAAGAACATGACAGAAAAGGAACGGGCTGTATCCATAGCAACCTTCACACTGCTAATCCTGTCTCCTCTATACTGTATCCTAGCAACCTCCTCTCCCACCACCACTTTGTATTGTGTGTTCGTGCGGATGTGTGTGTGTGTGTGACTGGGGAGTCGACATGGTTGCTTAGATCCTATTCTTTGACTGTATTGTCAGAATATGTGTGGTAGCTGCATATAATCGTGCACCCCATGTTGTTTGTGTGTGTGTGTGTGTGTGTGTGTGTGTGTTTGCTCTGTAGAGTCTGGATGACGGCCGGCCGCCCCAGAAAGCTCTGCAGAAGGCTCCCCTCAGGCAGGAGACCAACATGGCCAACTTCTCTTACCGCTTCTCAATGTACAACATAAACGGTGAGAGCTCATTCACACAGTGTCATTCACACGTCGGTATAATGAAAAACAGCAGCACAGATCCCACAATGTGATGAGAGGACTGAAACAATGAAACTGCCTTCTTCCGCCATCTTGGTTCCAGAGGCGTTGAACCAGGGTGACACGGTGGACCTGGATGCCCTCATGGCTGACCTGTGCTCCATAGAACAGGAGCTCAGCACCATCTCCAAACCAAACTCCTCGTCTCGCGGACAGACCAAGAGCCAGCAGCAGAGGGGCCCCGGAGGCCGCAGTGCCAGCGCCAAGCACACAGGAACTAGCGGAGGGGGAAGCAGTGGAGGTTAGTCCCCCTGGATAATGTTCATTTAAGATGCTTTATTGTGTAGTATTTTTAACAACCACACAAAAATACCATACTCTGCTTTGTATTTTACATTACATTGCATTGGGTTTGGACAGTGGAGGAATAAAATGTATTTAGCGGTCTATGATGTGTGGGCTTTGCCGGACACCACAAAAGGAGGGGAGCTTTATGAAATGTAGCAGGAAGATGTCACTCACTCAGTGCAAATGGTTTCTCTGGTATTTGATGGGAGAAACTCCATCATGTTTGTTTTGTCTTTAAAAGGGACAAACACATGGAGAGTAATAATATAAAGAAGGGAAGGGTGGACAATTAGCAGCATCCTGTTTGCGGCAGGGAAATGTAGTCTTTTTACATACACGAGTGAATGGTCATTCTATTCAAATGACATGAATGCAGCCTCTTTTTTTTGTTGTCTTTTTGCCATATATCATTTGTCAATGGTATAAATGATTAACGGTTCATTACACTGCTACTTACTTCACAAATGAAAGCTCAATGTTCTGATTGCCCTGTCTCTTAACAGGAAGTGCCAGTAGCAGCACGCGGGCGTCTCCGGCCAACACGGTGCGCGGCGGCAGCAGCAGCGGGGGCGTCAACTCCCGGCCCGGTGCCTCCAACATCTCCCTGGACGAAATCACCTCTCAGCTGGAGAAGGCTTCTCTCAGCATGGACGAAGCCGCGCGGCAGACCTCCTCCTCTTCCTCCTCCTCCTCCTCTTCCTTCTCCTCTGCCACACTGCGGAGGCCTTCGTCAGGGTCGTCCGGTGGTGGTGGTGGTGGGGGCAGCAGCCAGCATAGGAGGACAGGCTCTGTGGGCGCGGTCAGCGAACAAGAGGCCCAGTCCCAGCGCTCCAGTGTCAACTCAGCCTGTGCCTCCGCGTCCAGTATGGACTCCCTGGACATTGATAAAGTGATGGCGGGTGGTGGAGAGGCGGAAGGCCGGAGCGGCGCAAACCAGAGCAGCACGGAGGTATGAACTGATGATGAAACACACACACACACAACATACAGACAAACACTAAGGATAAGCCAAAGGGGTAGACATAGTATGATCCGCGTGTGTGTGAGCCCAGAACACAAAAGAATGTAATGGTAAGTGAAATTGTGTGTGGTCAATTCAGCTTCTGTTTGGTCACCTACAAAGCAGTCATTCTCAACGCCCCGAATTGAGCTCAATCCAGCTCTTATCCCGCATGTTAACCCTCATAGCATGACGTTTGGAAGTGACTGCATGCCTGAAACTCACTGAGAGTCAATCCACAATACTGCTGCTGCCTGTGTATTGTGCATTGAATGGTGTGTTTACAAATACATTGTTATCTCCCATTTCTGAATTTCTTTTTTTAACTCACAAAGCATCTTGGCTCTCTTGACAAAATAACCTTTAACCTTTTAAAGACTGATGCTAACATACCATTCGTAAACAGATATGTGGGCAAAACATTTCAGTTCAGAAGTCAATGTTAACCCGTTCACACAATTTCTGGTGATATTGTGATATGCATATCTGATGCATGTGGAACAGACCACATGCATCAGATATGCATATCACAATATCCCCTTTGCATGTGTTCACATTATCTGTGTTTGCATCCTTTTTCTATATCCGTGGCGTCTGTACACACACACACCCCTCGTCTGCACCTCCCCCCTGGTTTTGTCCCAGCATGTCACACTGCGCCGGCCCAACGGTAAGACAGCCAGACGGGAGCTTGACTTCACCTCACGAGAGAGTGAAGTGGATCGGGCCACCGTAAGTGCACGTTTGTGTGAGCTTTGCATGTGTGTGTGCGCATGTATGACACATGTTTTGACACATAGTTTGCCTGTTAATGCAGATGCAAAACAGTAATTATAGTTGCAACAAAGTTTTGACAACCTTTGGCTGAGATATTGGCTAAATATAAGAATGAATTTTTAAAGCTATAGTGTGTAACTGCTGTCGCTCCCATGAGGAATACTGAGTAATTAGAACAGCACTGTTGGTGCATCTACATGAGGTAAGCCTTTGTTGACCGTGCAAGGATTGTATATCTTCTGCTGTACGTCCAGGTTTTTTCTTAACAGTGGAATCAACAACTGAAATATTTCCTGGGCGCTTCCTGGGAGTTTTCTGAGCTCCTGCGCCAGTGTCGGGGACGACGACACCATTTTATAAACGCTGCCATACTGAGAACTGAAATACAACGTTGTGTCAATTTGGTAATGGCTTGAATGTAGCCGACATTCATTTATATGAAAAAAGTTACACACTATAGCTTTAAGCTCTTTGGTTTTTGTTATGTGTATGGTGTGAAAGATGGATTGAGTGTATGTATGTGAAAGCAGCTGTAGACTATAGGTTAAGTAGCAAGCCGGAATGCATAATGTTTCCCCACACATCAATGTTGCAGCCATGTTTGCTTCTCACCCACATTGCTTCTTTACCCACAGCCGCAGCTAATGAGAACCACAACCGCCGAGCGCTCCATTTATGGAACCTTCTCTCGCTTCCACGCTTTTTTCCTACATCAAAACAGATCAAAAACACCTGCGATTAATAAGCCTCCGAGAATCAGCTGGCACTGACTTTACTATATTTTTGTCTCTTTCCTCTGCTCTCCCTTTTTCTACACGAAAAGCACTCGTATCTGGACCGAGAAACCTCGCTCATTCTGAAAAGCATAGCTGGAAAGCCTTCTCACCTCCTGACCAAGGTGACTTCCCCATACCCTTGCTTGTGTGTGTGTGTGTCTGCGTGTGTGTGTGTCTGTGTGTGTGTGTGTGTGTGTGTGTGTGTGTGTGTGTGTGTGTGTGTGTGTGTGTGTCTGTGTGTTCACACAACTGCTCTCTTCTGCTTTGCATGTCTTTTTAAGTGGACAAATCCATGCTACGAACCCTGCTGGAAGACAGCTGGAAACCAGACCAAAACACTTTCTTAATTAAAAAAGAGGCAGAGATAAGAAGTTCACAGCAATGTCAGCACTCAGTGTCTCTTAACAGGTTTAGGCCTGTTATTTGGGCTGCCAAATAGTGTTCTTGGATATTAAGGAATGCACAAATATAGAGAAATACAGATGAGAACAATTAGGGCATCCAAAGATAGAAATTGAAAAACCATATCACTAATAATTAAACTACTATATTCAAATATCCAACAGGGTATCAGGATGGATTTTTCCCTTACACCATTTTCTTAGCTTTTACAATGCACACAGCTTTCTTATATAGAATGAATACACTTACACATGTATCTCTCACTTGTAGTGGAGTTGGTCCTTTCGCACTTATTTTCTCCATATCGCTGGCTTTTGATTTGCAAATCTATTCTTTTTCAGCATGGGCAGCTTGCAAGAGAGGGGGTGGGGGGGAGGGGTGGGTTAGCAACTGCAATTTGGGCTGCAATGATTAGTCAACTAATCGGTTAGTCAACAGGAAATTAAACTGCAGCAATTTTGGTAAACAATTAATCCTTTCACTGGTCAAAAACTGACTGACTATTAACTCTGTGGTTCCAGCTTCTTCAATATGAACAGATTGTCTCTGTACTATATTGAAAACGGTATACTGTATGTATTATATAGATGAAATGCATTTGCCTTGACTCAACTGCTCAAATGCTCATACTAACACAATTAAATGCACAATGATCTGATGGATATGTGCCTCAAGAGTGCTCCATTGTTTTAATAAGTTCCCAAACTTTCTCAACACTCTTTGTAAACGTCTTGGCAGCAGTCCGTTATCCCAGCAAAATGATTGGTCGCAGCCTTGGGCTCCCGTTCAATACTAACGTGCATCAGATGTGTGCACATTTGTTCTAAAGTTTGCCTCTCGATTGTGAGTTATGGTACCATCGCAACACAACACAACACACGTAGTGTGCTTCTTCCACAATGTAGGCCAGAGTTCCTTAAATGCTCTTGAGATTTATCAAACCGGATTTGCTTGAATCTGAGACACACAATACTGAGATACTCATACTTGTTTACAGCCTTGTAATATTTGTGTAAAGAGTGCACTGAAAAGATGTCCACTAGCGGCCATTGGCATTGAATTGCAGGTTTGGTTCCAAAGCCCTTTCACTCATCTCAATGTATTTGATAGTTTACAATAATGGATGCCAGCACAGCAGTGAAGCTGTAATATGTCCACACACACAATTCATCTCCTCCCCTCCAATTGAACAATCAAACTCTTAGCGGACGGGGGCAGTTATTACTCACTTTTGTCTCTTTGCATTACAAAACAGCTGCATTAATTCCATGTTTCAAGGCTATTGGTTTTTTGGCGCGTCAGCTCTCAGGCTGTTCCTTTTGTGCTAAGAAACCATTTGGATGTTTTTTTTACATTTTATAAATGATCTGAGGATAGATGTACATGGAGATTTTTTGGTTTTCGTTGTACGCTTCTCACCAACGAACGGAAGAGAGAAATATTCTATTCCTCTAGATATATTGCAAAATCGGAATACGGAATGAGCGCGGGATGTTTGGGACACAAGCGAAAAGGGGGAGAGAGACAGAGAGAGAGAGAGAGAGTGGAGAGACATCAAAGGGAGAGGGTGCTGAGATTTTTTTCCTTTTTTTTCTTGGCTAGGCAGAAGAGCCCTATTTAAAATTTGCTGTACTGTGGCAAAGGGGGGGAAAGAAAAACGCCTGTGGAATAGAAATCAGACTAATATCTAATAAAAAGCATGGTGTTGGTGTCATGTTGAGAGGGAATAATGGTTGGGGGAGAGAGGGACATGTGGAGGGGGTTATTCGCTGACAATTCTGGTCAAAACCTACAGTGTGACTGTAAATTTACACAACCCCGGTGACCTTTCCTCTCATGGCGTTTTTTTCTCTAAAAGCCTATCGGTGTGTTGGCTAAACATAGAGTGTTTTTTTGCTTTTTGGAGCCGGTCATGTGGAAAAGGTAGACTGGGTCAAGAATAAGAAGGGGGGGGGGGCTTGAACGCACATGACTTCAAATATTCAGCACCTCGGCGGCTACTTCTTCTCATTCATCCAAATTCCACTCTCCATCCTTGTCACTGTAGTTTAGCTCCGGGGGGGCGGGATGGGGGGGGGGCAGCCAGCGTCGGTCACGGTTTCAAATTCTCATCCGGATTGTCTAGAAGGGTTGAGGAAGGTAGGGTGCTTGCCTGCTAGTTTGCCGACCCCTCATTCTTCTATTTTCTGTTTTTTTTGGGTGAGAGGGGGATTATGCTCCATCGATTGGGCACGCTCCCAAACCCCTGCATCTGATACAAACAGAGAGAGAGAGGAAGAGAGTGATTAAGAAAGGGGGGAGGAAGTAGGAAGAGATGTTGGAAGGGGGGAGGGGACTTTGGCTTTGAGTCAACTTGTGCTCATCTCAGGGCTCACATGTGAACCACCACAGTCTGGGGAGATGTGGAGTGCAAAGCTGAGCATCATTTTGGAATAACTTTTTTATTTTACAAACTGCCATTAGTGGCAAGCGGAATTTGAGAAAGAAACTGCTTTTATTTTTAATTGTTATTTTTCTTTACTCATGGACTAATCTGGATAATTTTTGCCCTTGAGAGATCATTGTATCTCATGGTGGAGGGCTTTCTGAACTGATCACACACTTATCCGCAGCCTCTCTCGCCCCTTCAGGGATCTTCTTCTACCATTGTTTCGACATCAAAGGGAAATGCTTTACTGCGGCTTCCATGTGAATCCAATATGAAACCATAGGCAGCGAATAGGGCGCCATATTTGAGGGGAAACGCCGGTGCCAATGTCACAATAGCGGCGATTATAGAACCACAGCGTTTATTTTCGGGGTTTTTTTATTCGAACATTTACGCACAAGCGCCCTTACGCGTACACAACCTGCGGAATGGAGGTGATGGCATCTTGTTGGAGGGGCCAGGTAAGCAACTGTAACGTATGGGGGAGGGATTCTGATTTGGTTTGGCACAGGACACTTGACAGGATCAGTCAAGCCCGAGGCGTGAGCATTGAAATGGTTTTGAAGGCTGCTTTCTATTTAATGAAGATGCATGTGCATGATGTTTGCCAGAGGACAGTGATAGACATGGGTGTAGGATGAGGCAAGGCGATGACATCAAAAAATGCTTTTTGACAGGGTGTTGTGTGTGTGCGTGTGTGTGAATGATAACTGTATTAAACATGCCTCTGTGTGTCCATCTAGGAGGAGCAAGCTGCCAAATTGAAGGCAGAGAAGATCCGAGTCGCCCTGGAAAAAATCAAAGAGGCACAGGTCAAAAAGGTAGATCCCACCACTCTTTCCTTTATACACACACTATCTCTTACTGTAGACCATTCTCACTCGCATAATACATGCCACTGTCTTGTCATAATCGCTGCACGCTGCATTTTTCTTTGTGAACTTCATTCACAGCGAGGCAGTGGAGCACAGAGAAAATAGGTCATTGCAGTGTTTGATTGTGTGTGTGTGTGTCTGCTGGGGAGGCAGCAAGAAATCCGAAAGAGAGCGCCGCGAGACAATGCAGACGCATTCTGCACAGAACATCTCGCGTTCCCCCCGTCCCACCAAAACGGGCACTGATTTTCGGTGGACAACCGGGGCGCTTTGCTCCATTATAAAGCGTGTGTGTGTGTGTGTGTGTTTGTCTGTGTCAGTGTCAATTGGGAATTTAGTAGGGGACCAGTGTTTCCGCCAGTGAATGAACTGTCTCTGTGAATGGTGGCCTTTTTGCATGCAATGAATAGCTGACACCCAGTAGTGTTATAACAGACTGGGCTGCCAAGTGAATATAATATAAAGAGTGCTGCTGGAACATCAAGCAATACAAAAAAAACCTCAGGCAGTGTAGGAGAACGGTGTGATGTGCTAAATTATTACTCCTGTCAGCAGTCCTCACAGCCAGCTATGCCTCTCTCAATCATCTATATTTAGTAGCTTGATTGCGTTTTCATAGAAGACTCAGAAATGTACATTAACTTTCTGAAGCGATAGGTTTTTTTTTGGTTTGATTGAACTTTTTTCTGCCAGACTGGGGGGTTTTGCGGGGGGGGGGGGGCTCCCTCCTGTGAGAAATCTAGGTCAGACTCCCCACATCTCGTCTCATCCAGATTAGCTCAAACTAAGCTTTTGGTCGCCCTACCGATGCAAAACGTTGGCCTGGTTATTGTATTTTAAGTGTTTAGAGGTTGTAAACGTGACGTTGTGATTGTAGTGACCATATAAATAGTTTAAAATAGGCAAAAGATTTCATTCTTCCTGTGGTTTGAAATGAGCTTTTTGCTGCATATGTTCACAAGAAATTCATTTAGTGCAAATTGTTCAAAATAAATTAGCCTTTTAAGGAATGACGTGAACTTTGGGGGTTTGTTTTTCGTCAAGCTTCCTGCGTTGATAAGGGATGATAATTCCCCATTTTTCCCCAGAGATTTTCTTGTTACATGCTACAGTACAGCATCTTAAGTGAAAGTCAGGGGCTAATATTAGGGGTGGGAAAAAAAATCGATTTTCCGATTAATATCGATTCTCTCTCGAACGATTCTGAATCGATTCAGAAAAGTTAATAATCAATTTTTTTTTTTTATATATAATTTTTTTTTTTTTGTAAATACTAATACTTCCTGCGCCATTGCGCATGCACACCACACATGTGCGAGTTGTTTCCAAAGTGGCTTCAAAAGGGCCGAGAGCAGCAAACCCATGACCTGCACCGGCTTTATCTCTGTTTACGTTTTTGTATGAGAGCTGAATTCCAAGCCATACTTTTTGTACAATGTGTTGAAATGACATAGAAAATAATAGATAATAGAATATAAATCCTATAGAAACATGATTTACGAGATTAGAAATAAAATAAAACTGAATCGGTTTAGTTTTTACATACTTCCATATTGTGTTGAAATGAAAGCTGCATTGATTATTGCACTGGTCATAGAAAGTCATATTTGTGACAAAAAGCTTTTTCTCTAATATAATATTAGAGAAGGTAATTCATCTGTTGATTGTCTTTAATGATCATCACATAAGTAGGAAGTGATTAGCAAACTCTGAGTAGCAAACTCAGATGTGCATATAAATATATTTTTGAAATTCACACATGGGTATGTACATAAAAAATGTTTTGCATTGAGATGCATTGAAAATCGATTTTGAATCGAATCGTTGACCTCCGAATCGGAATCGAATCGTGAGGTGCCAAGAGATTCCCACCCCTAGCTAATATTATATCAAAAGTGATACACTTCAAACATGTAGCAGCTCTAATGCAAGCAATGTTTCTTAAGTAACTGTGAAAGGTGATTTTTATTCTAAAAATGGCAAAAAGATTAGTCTTTGATCTATCAATTACATCTTTTCCCTCTCAATCGCGAGATATGAGTTAACTGTAAAGTGCATGCATAGATGGTTGCAAGCCTGAAATATTCTTAATTAATATACACTTGTCTAACGTAAAGAATGATTGTTTTAACATTTAAATACCATATAATCTACATTAGACATATTGGTGTCTCTTGGTCTTTTTTGACTGTATCTTTGAGCATTAAGTGAAAAAAGTGACTCTTTTTTTCTCTCCTCAGTTGGTGATCAGGGTCCACATGTCGGACGAGAGCTCCAAGACCATGATGGTGGACGAGAGGCAGACGGTGAGGCAGGTGCTGGACAGCCTGCTGGATAAGTCCCACTGTGGATACAGCCCTGACTGGTCTCTAGTGGAAACCATCAATGAACTACAGATGGGTAAGGACTCAGGAGATGCTTCCAATTAGACGTTATGTGGATGTATGTGTGTGTGTGTGTGTGTGTGTGTGTGTGTGTGTGTGTGTGTGTGTGTGTGTGTGTGTGTGTGTGTGTGTGTAAAATATCAGTAGATACAATGGTCAAAGAATAAGAATCAGTCAATAAAATAACGATTGCAATGATAACAATAATACTATTGCACGTTTAATACAACTGTTGTCAGTGTGCACTGCACATGCCACAATGCAGTTGACAAACATGTAGGCTACCTTACTGTTATTATCAATCAGGGGTTTAAGAATAGCCACTTCTTGTAACTGCAGGCTAATTATCAGACTTTGTTAACAGTTAAAGGTCCTGCCCCACCCAAAATAACAGAAATCCCCAGAGGGAAAATAAATTAAGTGCACATGTTTTATGTCAGCAAAAAAGAAAATGCATATCTTGCATCCTGTCTACATTTTACTCCATCTTATCCCTTCCCTCTTTTACTCTCTCTCAGAGCGTATTTTCGAGGATCACGAGAACTTGGTGGAGAACCTCTTAAACTGGACGCGGGACAGCCACAACAAGCTTATGTTCATCGAACGCATCGAGAAATATGCTCTCTTCAAGAACCCTCAGGTGACTGCCCCATTTACACTTCAACGCACACACAGATATGCGAGTGAGAGACCCTATCATTTCCTCCTTAACCCTCTGTGGCCGTACTGTGTTCAGTGAGTGTAAACGGCGAGAGCATATGCTATACACACAAACACATTGTTTATGCATGCTGAGTGCCTTCACATCCAGGGGGGTGTGTGTGTGTGTGTGCGTGCGTGCGTGCGTGCGTGCGTGCGTGCGTGCGTTGGGGAGAATTGGAAGTAGGTCAAAGCTATAAAGCCGAGTAAAGGTGAATAATTTATTTAGCATTAGACGAGTTGAGCCTTTCGACTTTACACATGCGTCCTCTCCTTGTCCCGTATTCACTTCACTGTTCCTCTCAATCATCTCCAGAACTATTTGCTGGGGCGGAAGGAGACATCCGAAATGGCTGACAGGAATAAGGAGGCTCTATTAGAGGTGAGATATAGATTTTTTAAGACTTTTTTTTTTTTTTTTTAACCTTACAGACCAGAAAGATTATATATAATAAAATTTGACATTAAACGCTGTGTCAATCAGGAGTGTTTCTGTGGCGGCTCGGTGTCAGTGCCGGAGATTGAGGGCATCCTATGGTTGAAGGAAGACGGGAAGAAGTCGTGGAAGAAGCGTTACTTCCTCCTCAGAGCTTCGGGCATCTACTACGTCCCCAAAGGAAAAGCTAAGGTCAGTGATACTTTGGAAACACTACAAATTCATTTGTCATTTAGACAATTGCCTTTCATGTTTTCTATTCAGTCAGTCCCAATTGTCACCAGAAATGCTATGTAATATGTACTGTATGTGTACAAACACAAACGACTGCCCATTCATCAATCCGTCCCCTTCTGTCTCCCTCTCTAGGCATCCAGAGATCTTGTGTGCTTCCTGCAGTTGGACCACGTTAACGTGTATTACGGCCAGGACTACCGCAGCAAATACAAGGCTCCCACTGACTACTGCCTGGCTCTCAAGGTGAACAGCCCCTATCCCTATATCTTCCGATTAGTGTTTGTCTGTATTTCCTATGAAAATTAAGAAATTGTTTCAAGCCAAAAGACTTGCAGCCCGTTATATACAGTATCATACATGATCATTACATAATGAGACTAAACTGTGTGTTACAATATATATGTATTTCCTTTTGCAGCATCCACAAATCCAGAAGAAGTCCCAGTACATCAAGTATCTGTGCTGTGATGATGTCAGGACCCTGCACCAATGGGTGAACGGAATTCGCATTGCCAAGGTGTGAATAATCCCTACGTTTCTGCACCAGTTTGTCAGTTAACACTTCTTAGAGAAATCATTTAGGTTAATTCTATGTAATTGTGTGTGTGTGTGTCCTGTGTGTATGATTTGTGTAGTATGGAAAGCTGCTTTATGTGAACTACCAGGAGGCCATGAAGAGGACTGAGGCGGCCTATGATTGGTCCTCTCTTTCTACTTCCAGTATCCGATCGGGCTCCAGTTCTGCCAGCATACCCGGTTAGTTCATTGTCCAATCAGGCTGAGCATAGAGTGAATAGAGTATCTATTGACATTTAAAAAATCTAAAGGGATACTGCAGCAATTTAATATTCCACTAAGTTTTTACATTTTAATACAATTTCATATGTGATATTTTGATTGTCCCAAAAATATGCGCCTCCCAGAAAGTCTTACTGTCGTGTGTGTGTGTGTGTGTGTGTGTGTGTGTGTGTGTGTGTGTGTGTGTGTGTGTGTGTGTGTGTGTGTGTGTGTGTGTGTGTGTGTGTGTGTGTGTGTGTGTGTGTGTGTGTGTGTGTGTGTGTGTGTGTGTGTGTGTGTGTGTGTGTGTGCGTGTGTCTCTGTGTGCTTCTAGAGTCCCAGTCAAATCATTCAGGCCATTCAGACAGTGGGGTGGACACAGGCTCTTCTCATGGCCGGTCCCAGAGCGTGGTGAGCTCCATATTTTCTGAGGCCTGGAAGAGGGGCACCCAGATTGAGGAAAGCACCAAGGTATGGTTTTCTTTCAAATACAGGATATTTTTTAAAGGTCACCAAAATTCACCCTTTCATGGTTTTTCAACATAAATATTGGTCCCCACCCAGTGCGACTGGAGACTCCCAAAGTATGGGGAAAAACAACCCTCTCTCTCAGATTTTCTCCCACATATGATGTCATAAGGAGCAGACACGCCCCCCGTAACCAATCCGATCAGAGCAGACTAGGCTTTTTGGAAGGCGGACCGTCAAAAAATGGCAGGCTCTAAAATGGAGCGTTTTAGACAGAGGATAAAGGAGGACATCCAGCAATCGCGCTGTGACAATTTTAAAAAGAGTTGTTATGGACACTGCACCATAAATACTAGCCTGGAAATTTAGACTCGTATCTAGAACGATAGAGGGTCTGGCCACGATCAATAGACCTTTCCAACTGAAGCGGCGGCACCTACGTGTGCATTTCAAATGCCACTGCACGCAATTGGATAGCACTACGACCAATCAGAGCAATGAACAAGGTGACATATTAAGCCCTGTTCGTTTAGCGATAAGCGGGTTAACTGTTAAATTAAACTTTTGGCGTGGTCGGTCGGCAAAACAGAACATTCCTCTTACTTGCTAATGAAAGATTTGAGTGCCATCTTCCAAATCGCTAACTGTCGAGGCCAAAGCCATCTCAAACTCGAACAACATACCCACAGCCATCTCCGTTTACTATCACGGCTTCGGCGGCGCACTGTCGTCATCCGGTTACGTACTAATAGAGCACCATACATAGGGCTCTGGCCCGCCCATATCAGAAAGAACGATTTTATTGGTAGCTCAGGATTTCTTGACAAACTGTATGAGTTTCAATGGAGAGTGTCCAGGCCAACAGGCCTGGACACTCTCCAAAAAACATGTCAATCACCTCATTGCGCTGAACAAACACACTTGTCTCCCCCCTAAGCAGATGAGGATGGAGGCCTCCAGAGGGGCCACGCTGCCCCACAGTCACCGCCATCACAGCCAGCATTCGGTGGATCAGCCCCCTGCCCTGACGCCACCTCCCGGGCCACAGGTGCAGCCTCAGCCCCAGACTGCCCCACACCAACAACAGCAACAACAACAGCAGCCGCCAATGCAACCGCAGACACCCACACAGCAGCCTACCATCCAGCACCCAGCGCAGCAGCCTACGCACCTGCAAATGCACCCACCCCACCCCCAGGCACCCATACAGCAACAGTACCCACCAATGCACCCCCAGGTACCAACACAGCAACAGTACCCACCAATGCACCCCCAGGTACCAACACAGCAACAGTACCCACCAATGCACCCCCTGGCACCCATA
Organism: Ammodytes marinus; assembly: GCF_949987685.1. Taxonomy (NCBI): domain Eukaryota; kingdom Metazoa; phylum Chordata; class Actinopteri; order Uranoscopiformes; family Ammodytidae; genus Ammodytes; species Ammodytes marinus. Next base: position 9,527,035 of record NC_137228.1, read on the forward strand.
CAGCAACAGTACCCACCAATGCAACCCCAGACACCCACACAGACCTACCAACAGCACCAACAGCCAATGCACCCACATACGCAGAACCAACATCAACACCAACACCTGCCTCCCTACCCACAGTCTCCTCAGCAGCCCCCACCCCAGATGGCTCAGCGTCCTCTCCAAATGCCACAATCTCCAGAACAACAACAACAACAACAGCCCATCAGCAACTACAACCACGTGCCCCCAATGCAGCAGCAGCAGCAGCAGCCACAGCTTGCTCCTTCACCTCCTCCCGTGCCTCCTCCTCCTCCTCCTCCACCTCCCCCCCCTCCCCCGATACAAACGGTGTCCCACCACTCGCCAGCGCCCCACATGTACAAGTTCAGCACCATCAACCGGCTCCAGAACCAGAAGTCCAATCAGAGCAAGCTGCCCACTTACCTCCAAGCAACGGCTCACCAAGTTCTCCCCACTCACCCTCCGGCCGCACAGGCCACCGTCAAACCCACGGTGAATGTTAATCACATCGCGGCAAGAACTAACGTCCCTCCCCCGCCCCCTCCTCCCCCTCCTCCCTCCATGCCGACGCCCGGGTCAGCTATGGCGTCGTTGAGGCTGGGCCCTCCGAGCCCCGCCGCTCCGCCTGCCTTCATCCCACCGCCGCCGACTCAACTACACCACACCATGCACACCAATGGAGTAGCATTTCCACCACCCCCTCCCCCCATGATCCAGCCCGTCTACCCCAACGGGATGAGGCAAAATCAAGCGATGAAGGAGAGGTTCCCCAGCCCCCCGAGGGACCTCCCGTCTCCAAACGGAGGCCTTGAAGAGTCCCCGCCTCCCGCCCCGGCACCACCGCCCCCACCTCCACCTCCCCCACCTCCCCCTCCGCCTCCCCCTCCTCCCCAGCAGCAGCAGGATGTCCCAGTGTCTGCCATGTTCCCGCCACCGCCCGCGCCCCCACCCAAAACCTTCACCCCAGGATTCATACCTCACGCGGCCCTTAAACCGTTGTCACCTGTATCGCCGTTCCCCCCAGCCCCTCCTCCTGCCGCCTCGGTCGGCCCGACGACCATGACTCCTCCACCACCTCCGCCCCCCCCTCCCGCCGCGCCCTTAAAGAAGCAGTTCAGCCTCCAGACGGGCCACCACCCACCGCCAACTCTACCCAAGCAACACAGTCTGTCCAAGCCGCTTTCAACAGGAGGCCCCCCTGCCATGTCTTTGGTGAAACAACTGGCGAGTCAGTTCCCAGTAGCCAATCACACGGAGAGCCCCAAAGCCCCGCTCTCCCCGCCCGCGGTCAAGACCAAACCAAAATGGCAGCCCAGCGGTGGAGGGGGTCAACAGCAGCTGCAGTCTCCAGAATTCCCCCCTCCTCCAATGGAGAACAACGCTGGCTTCCCTGTAGCCGCCCCGGGACCACCTCCTCCTCCGCCCCCACCACCACCACCACCACCCCCCATGGCCCCCGTCACAGGCCCGACCCCGCCACCCCCTCCGCTGCCTCCTGGGAACCTGGGCTCCCCCACCAGGAGGCCGCCGTCCGGCTCATCCAATTTCGGAGGCAAGAAACCCCCTCCCACCCCGCAGAGGAACTCCAGCATCAAGTCTAACGGGTCCGATTCCTACGAGGAGTCCAGGAGGAACTTGTTGAGCAAGTTTGGTTCCCGCAGCAGCAGCACCCCTCCCTCGTCCCCTTGCCCCACCGGATCCCCTTCCAAGGACCCGTCGAATGGGCCCCCCGCCCCCCCAAAACCAGGCAAGCTCAACCTGGCCAACCTGCCCATGGGTCTCCAGGCCAAAGTCAACCAAGTGAAGCAGATTGGCGGCGACTTCCCTTGCCCGCCGCCCGAGTGCGCCTACTTCCCCCCTCCTCCCCCCGTGAACGATCTCTTCCCCCCTCCCCCGCCTCCTGGAGGGGACGCCCCCAAAGTTGCGGTGGTGAACCCCCAGCCCCAAGCCCCCCCACCTCCACCGCCTGTGTCCCTGGTGAGTAACTCAACATGGGGGAAGAGCTCGCTGAAGAAGACCGCTCCGCCGACACTGGCGCGGCGTAGCAACACAACCCCGGAGCCCCCTCCACTATCCTCGCCTCCCCCCACGTCCCCGAAGCGCAGCTCGGGCCAGCCCAACTTCCTGGACGACCTCCACCGGACGCTGAAGCGAAAGTCGACGGGCCGACAGGGTTCCCTCAACTCGGCCGGCCTCACGGGCAAGTCGGACCCTCAGGCGGTAACTGTGGATGACATGGCTCTGCCCCCGCCGCCCCCCGAGCTGCTCCTGGACCAGGGCACGCACAGCAACGGAGGGAACGGCGGCTACATGTCGGGCAACATCTCAGGCTATGCAACGCTACGGAAAGGACCCCCGCCCGCGCCGCCCAAACGCGGGGACTTCACCAAACTCACTTGAGACTAGTATTGACATTGGGAGAACAAGAGATGGATGAACAGACAATGGAAAGAATATATGAGAGCTGATACCTCTATGATGCATAGAGGACTGTGTATATACTACATACCCAATATCAGTTACTGTTTGGTAATTGCATTTTTCTTTTTTAAACATGCTTTGCATTCTGGATCAGTGGGGTTTACAATATTGGGACAATTAAGACGACAGCAGGTACATTTGACGTCTTTAAAGGTTCTGCGTTTGTCTTAAACTCTCTAAAAAGGCATCGTATTGCCCTGTATGGTAAACCCCAGGCCATCTGGTACACCAAGCAGATTCAGTTATACGCTAATAAGAATTGTGCAAATATAACTGGAGCCAGGTCTGAGCCAAAAACCATGTATTCGCTTCTTGCCAAAATTTTGTGCTACGTTCTGGGGACAAAAGAAACAACAAAAACCATCAGGATCTTACGGCTTTGGTACTGCATGAAACTCATGTAAGAACAGAGCTGTACTCGTGTGTGTGTGCGCGCATGAGCGAGAGAGTCAAACCAAGACTGAATATACATACATGCATCGTGTGCATGCGTGTATGTACCAATACATGGCGGTGAAGAAGTTAACCATTAGCTAAGGACTTCTCAGAGCTGGAAGTTGAATAAGTTTGTTTTTATATAAAAATTATTTAATGATGATCGATAAATGGAAGGATTTTCTTTTTTCTTACAAGTCTGTTTTTAACAGCTGGTCAACAAAGTATAGAGTGGAACAAACGTTAGGGCACAATGGAATGTATATGGTCAGGCGTATTTAAGAAATTATAAAATGACACACATTAAGAAGGCAATGATTGACTAACAACATAAGAGGAAAACACTCAAAAGCCACTCAAACTTTCATATCCATACATGTTTCAAGACTGTTTCTCCACTTTGTAAATGCAAATCTAGAAGGAAGCCTTATCCCTGAAGTCTTGCACAGAGGTCAAAGCAGAGTGCGGACTGTGCAAATGAAAAAAAGAAAGAAATACTTTAGTTTTTTTTATTTGAAGGACTTGTGTAAATGTCATTGCGAGCGAGTCACCCCCCTTGTCGCCTGTCCCGTGCCGTGCGTTGGCTTGATTTTGGACCTTATCCTTCAGTTTGTATATCGGATTCTGTCACGTAAAGTATAGGCCTACTTACGTCCTTCATCAAAGGTGCACTTTTCCTGGTCCATTGTACAGCCCATTCAAACTCATGTAGTCAAGAACAGAAATCATGTGACCGGCATTAGATTGAATGTTGCTTTCAACTTTTTGTGTGTGTGTGTGTGTGTGTGTGTGTGTATCGTTTTCTTCATGGTGCCATTACTGCTTCAACGCTTGGTGCACAGGGGACTATAATGTTATATCTTGATTTTGTTACTGCAGAATAAAACATGAAGGTTTTTTTTTTCCATTTCTAGTGGCAATGCCTTCATTTTCATGGTGCTAGTGTTGTCCTATCAAGGGGACTCAATCTCAACATGTCCTTTCGTGTGCCAGGAAGACATATCATTAATATTTCCGACAATTTAAACTGGTTTTAAATTGCTTTTTGTGTGGAATAAAATGTGTGCAGCGAAGATGGTTTACATGGTAGCTCTCAATTCAAAGGGGACCATTATAGTCCATCGAGCAAATCATGAAGGCTTATTGTTTGCTCTCCACAACCAGCCCTGTTTAACATACATGCTATTCCGTTTTGTCCTACAGTGCAAATGGCCTTGGAAGGATGCTCACCATTTCTTATAATAACTGAATATCGTTTGCTACAGTGCAGTATGTAAGTTATTGATGTGCTGACGTGAACATGTGTGGGGGAAAGGGGAGGTGCCCAGGGAAATGAAGAAGAAGAAGAAGAAGAAAACCGGTTGCAGATAGAGTAAATGTGTCCTCTTGCATTTAAACTGAAAAAAAAATCACAATTATAAATGTTCAAAGCAGACTGCAATCCGTCTCCTCATTTGTTCAAACCATTTGGAAAAGCTTCATCTAGGAATATTTGTATTTGCGATTCAAGTAATGTATGCACTGTCATGGCATCGGGAACAGTATTTCTTAGTGAACCTTGCACTCCCTCTAGTGGTCAAAGCACAACACAGTTTTTCTTTTTATTTCTTTAACTATTTTATGCAGAAATGAACACGTCATTTAGGAGGCTTTTATAGCCAAAAAGAAAACCAATTTAATATATCAAGAAAGGGGCTACAATCATCATGTGCAAATGCCATCTTTAATTCTAGTTTTTGTATCTGATCAGCGCCTAATTGTTTCCATAGTGAGTTGAACTTTTTAAACTAGATAATTGCTGAAGCTCTCTCCTCTGGGCTGGACCTCCTCAGCTGTCTGTCTTTGGAGGAACTGGCTTGGCTGGAAGGGTGCAGGAGAAGCCGGGACTGCTGAAAGATATTGTGGGGGGGGGGGGGGGGGGTTGTGGTAATTTACATGCACTGAACATCCTAATTCTTCATGTCTACTACTGAATGACCTCTATAGGTTACCTCGGTTTGCAGATGGGATATTGAACTGGTGTCTCCCTCTTCTGGAGAAAATCTGGAATCAAAAACCTCGGCATTATTCAAATGCACTACTGCGAAAAAATCCAGTGTTAATAGTACACAGTACACCGGCATGTTGCTTTCTATGGTGGGCCACCTTTGTTTACAGAACCCTTTACAGAGCCCAGGCTGTATGTTAACACTGGATTTTTTTTTTTTTTAGCTCAAACACATTATGAACCCGTAGCAATTCACTGATTTTGATAGATAAAAGATAATGGAAAATTAGCATGGAAAATGACCTCACCTCCTCACTGGAACTAGAGCTTGAACTGGAGCTCCCGTCGCGGCCACATCGGAGAGAGACCACCTGGGCAGCAGAGGCAGACATCCGGACCCGAGAGGAGCAGGAGAGGGTCGGCTTGGAGGTAAGAAGACATTAATATTCTATGGAATGAAAATATCTCCCAGATATTTGTTAAGAGCTATTTGAGTTTTAGCATGAGCACAACTCCGTGTCCCGATTGACACACTGTGAACTTCAAAGTAAATGCAGTCCAACGCAAACAGTGGGTTGGCAATGCATCAGTGTGTAAACAACATGTGTCTCTTAGTTAGAAATGATGTACAAGGCCGTCCAAGAATAGTGCACAGGTACAGTGTAAAAAAAAACTATTTAACTTCTGACTTTGGACTGTGATACTGTTTGTTATATTAACTGATAGTAGTTTGTTTGCTTTAGAAGTCCCGTGTCATTTCAGGTGAACTTTCCCTATAAGGTAGAGAAGGCGATTCTGGAGAACACTTGTCAAAATCACTTTGTCAAAATCAGTGAATATCTCCATACAATACACTACTAGTCTGAACTGTGTGGTCTTAAAAAAAATCCAGTGCCAATCAATACACAACATAAACGGCATGTTGCTAGCTACTGTGGGCCCCCTTTGTTGACATACCAGTTGACATGGTGTAGGATGTGTATTACCACCAGACTATTTACGGTACAGGTAGCAGACAGGTAATGAGGAGATATTCACTGATTTTGACGAGGTGATTTAGACAACAAGCATTCCCTAGAATCACTGACTTCACCTTTTAAGCTTCTGCCATTTATGTGTAGACCCTAATGTGTCCCAAACCATTTCATGCCATCCCCTCCCATGACCTTTCGAGTGTCTCACCACAAATAAGCCGGGTCTGAAGGCACACGTCTGGGGATCGGTTGTGGAGCCCTTGGCACACTCTGTCTCTTTAACACCAAAGGTCATCAGCAGGTCAAAGGTGTTCATGCCCATGGGAACAACCTGACGAACGTTTGGTATTTGTTATAATCACACACACACAAAAAACACATACCTAGTACCTGCTGCTGTACTGTGTGGCCCTGATTGTAGACACAAAGCATATGAAGTCACTCACCCTTGAGACAGAGCCCCGAGTCACCCGGTACAGATGGCTAAAGCCGTATTGAGTGTTGACCTCTGCCATAGCTGCTCCCAGGCCTCTGTCTGCCATAGCCTGCAGCTCAGGGTTGTGCAGTGGGATCCCTGCAAAGACAAATGACAGAAGATGTTGGAAAAAGAAAGTCAGTGTCGAGACACTGTATCCAAGCAATCAATCATTATGTAGAGAACCACTCACCCGAGCTACCCAAAGACAGCAGTAGGGCCAAGAAAGGCACGTAGTAGGACTTCATCTTATTCATGATAATAGCAACAATGCATCAGTCCTTCCATTGCCACCCTCTAAATATGCCCCACTATTGACCTAGCATCGATAAGCGCCGCCTCTTACCCTCAATAAACCCAGAAAATGAACTTGCTCCCCTTGCTGCCTGTCCAGCATCCGTTATGCTGTGAACCTTTGTTCAGCACTATTGATCCCAGTCTGAATTAAAAGTGCACTATGATAAGATTTCAGATCACATTCTCAATCCCACACACTATAGCTTATGATACACTCTCAACCTTGTTTGATTATAACATTTGGCTAGGCCAAATTGATTAGCCTCTTACAGCACTTTAGGCCTTTTACATAAAGTAATTCTATTGATACAATGTGCTTAGAAAATACAAATTCATTGCAGATTTTGCCACTCACTACAAATACTGACAATGTAGGCCTACTTATCGGCAACAATTTTTATAATGATGTATTCCTTTGGCAGGCTAATATATCTGAGTGGTGATAGACATAGTGAAACCCTTAATTCTGTGTTTTGGGGCGTTTAATGTTTCAAAAATACTAAAGCTGAAAATTCAATTAAACTCATGGTCAGTAAAGTAAAAATTGACCTGCAACACTTCTGATGATCAATAAATCTTTTCACTTGTACCAAAGACCAGGCGGCCTACCCGAAAACAATGACAACGCCCCCCTCTAGGCCACCCCATGTGGTAATGTCTGGGTTCCCCCTCAAATTGGATTCCCCCACTTCCTGTTTAACTGTGTGCAACCTTTTATAATAGATCCATTTGTGTACCTGGAGGTAAATAAACCTGCGTTCCAAATCGCATGTATCTATCTTTTTTCTATTCTACATAGTACATTTGACCATAAGACAAAATATGTAGTGTCAAATTAGAGTTTTTATTACTTTTTTTAGACCGTTGTGAATGCTTTAGATTACATTTAATGACAACCCTACTCTGTAGCTCATTCCTCTTGCTTGATGCAGGTGCATACGGAGCAATGGTCGAGGAAGTGAGCAAATCCTACGGAGGTTTAGTTAATTTTAGGTTGGATAACCTATTTGACAGACATAGGCTACACCAACGACTTATTTTTTCCAAGTTTCACCCGCCAGAAATCCGAATAACATTATAGGTCGTTCTCTACATGTCATTCCCCTCTCTGCCTCTCCAAACTTTCTATTAAAGCATGAAAATGCCAAAACATGTCATCTTAAAATCATAGCAGACACAGGACACCTCTCTAAATAGGATCTTAGTGCTATCCACCAGATGGCGTCTTTTCCCTAACAACATGAAAAGTTCCAATTAAACAGTTTGTTCACTATTCCAAATGAATGCACTTTAGCCGGTATCTATATGGGGAAAATTTCAAATGAAATTGTATTTAATATCGTATTTCCAACACTGAGTGCGGTAAGATAGAGATAAGGTACCATACTAATATCGCCCATGCAGTGCAATATCTTCTAGGCACCATAGGATAGCGCTCGTAACACACTAGCTGCTATAACGATAGTGGTAAAATAAATTGATTAAAATTGTGCTGACTTTCTTTGCTTTGTGTTGGATGCTACAGATGCTGCCGGTGGAACGGTTTACACTAGCCTGGCACCGCTAGGCTAGGTTAACACATCATCTGTTGGAAACATGGAAGAGTCATCAGGTTCGTCCACATCCAAAATAATTATATTTTGACTTAAAATGATCAAATTATTCAATACTAAGAATTGTATGTAGAGTTAATAGGTTTTGAAAATTGTAGGCTCTTGAAAAATTAAAACAAATCCCCTCCACTGAAACTAGACAGTGCACCTTTAAGCTGACAGTAGGCTATATTTAACTAGCATCTCTATCAATCTGAGCGAATTATCACCAAACACAAATTACAGCTAAATTTAAAAGGGTTTAGTGTAGCATGTACTGTGGTGAATGTGAGCGCACGGTGGTGTAATGCTTAAACGCTCCACCAGAGGGCATAGGACGTCATGTTACGCCCAGTAAACTGTTCAGTGCATTGAAACAATACAAAAATAACATGTTAGTTTAGGTCAGTGGTTCTCAATTATTTTCTGTCATGCCCCCCCTAGGGGACAGAATTTTTTTCGCGCCCCCCCTAAATTGAAATACTATTGAGAACCTGCTAATGTTTATTTATCTATCCGTACAAAACCACTGTATCAGTTTCTGGCACGAGCATTCTGCATACAATTACCTTATTATCAAATTAGATAACAAATTAGCTGAGATAACTTCTGCAGCAAAAAAAAAAATCAAAGTTCAGTTTATTAGCTCAATTTGTAACATTTAAACAAGACTGCTCAGTTTGTGTGAATCTCAGGACAGAGAAACAAGAGCAAATGATTCATTGGGGTTTGCATTTCATTCAAAACATTTTTAAACTGTAAACATGGTTAAGGTGGTGTTTTTTTATTATAATAGGCCAACAGGCCTTCTGTGATGCCAATAATTCATTAATGTCATTGTTAGTCTACTTGCTTGATTTCTTTTTAAATAGCCTACAGAGACACATGTGGACATGTATTTACTGCAAATCGCGGCCTTTCGCGCGGATATGACCATACAGAAGCACACATGCTTGCTAGCACTAAAAAAAAATATATTTTTTTTGTCAGTTGGAAATTAAGGCATCCCGCGCCCCCCCCCGACAACTCACGGCGCCCGCCCCACCATTTGAGAAGCACTGCCTTAAGAGCTTGTACCAGCCTTTTAAACTCTGAGCCCTAAGCCATTTTTGAGATGTTTTGGTTTGCCTGGATTTATTCTCTTATTAAGATTGCATTCATCACCCCTATAATGCATAGCTGTCAAGCTATCATTTATTTGGGCCACAACCTGGACTATAAGAATATGTGTGCTGCAGTGATGTCGTTTGAATGTAGGAAATTATCAATTAGACAGTAAAAAAGCTAAAAATATCTCACAATTATTTATTGATATGACACAAAAAGGCACATTGATTAAGCTTGTTATTGCTTAAAACACTTCTTCTTAGTCTTGGGAGTCAATAAGTGATGAGAAAATTCTAAAATAAATATAAATTATACATAATAGAAACTATTCATAATCTTTTAAAAAGTCCATAGGCTTTTTCCCTGCATTTATGCTAATGACCACACGCGTACAGGCGATTAGCATAAATCCCTAACTAAAATACGCGATAAAAACGGATTTTATAGCCTATGGCAATAAAGAACAACATCGGATCTAACAGTTCCCGAAAATACCTAGGCTACAAGCTCCTGACTGGATATAAGCTCCTGTAAAGGCTATGATTGAATATTTGTGGGCTTCAGGGACTCTGCATAGGAGATGAGATCCGAGAGATTAATAGCATCAGCGTTGCCAATCAGACGGTAGAACAGCTCCAGAAGATGCTGGTAAGTCACATACATCACACTTTCCATGTTTGGACTGTGCAGGCAGATTTTCAGTCTGCAGCTTTGTCCTGGGCTTAAATGACTTTTACCTTCTCAGTTTCTTTATGATCCTATTATTGTTGGGTCTTTTTCCCCTTAAAAACATGCATCTTTTATTTCGTCCTTACAGAAGGAGATGAGGGGTAGCATCACCTTTAAGATTGTACCAAGTTACCGGTCCCAGTCCATGTCCTGTGAGGTAGGGTATTACAAACACACACACACACACACACACACACACACACACACACACACACACACACACACACACACACACACACACACACACACACACACACACACACAGGTATAGATTTTTTGTATCTTCAGTAGGGCATTAAAACGTTATATTTTGTATTTTCTGTTGCAGAAAGAGTCACCAGATTTGTCCCAACAGTCACCTGCAAATGGTCATGCTAGCGTCACTAGCTCCATCCTGGTATGTATCAGTTTCTCCTTTCCAAGTGGCATCAGGTTGGCAGAAGGAAAATGCATTAAATATGTCTTTTCTGCAATAATTGGGACATTCTAATACAAATCTTTCTACCATACTGAATTGCAAAAAGTACAGGGATCGGAACGCAGACACACTCCCTCTTCTACACAGGCTAACACAGTACTATATATAGACCTGAAGCTGTGTGCGTATCACAATGTCTGTAATAATCATTACTGCCTCACAGCTGCTGTTTCATATGAACAACCAACCACACACACACTGTAAAGATGAACATCAAGCTAAACAAGAACATAATGTTATCACAACATGACAGACAAACAGACAGACAGACAGACAGACAGACAGACAGATAGATGATAGACAGAAAGATAAATAGATAGATGTTGTTTGAAATAGACAGCAAACAGTGTTGTCTTGCGTCCTGACACAATATTGACCCATCAACCCAAACCTGTCCTCCCTATCACTGTCCTCCCTATTATGTTGTTTTGGGGACTATGAGAAACACTTTTTGTATTACACTTAGTCTAAAACATTTAATAAAATATGCAAATTAGGCAATATCTCATTCAATATGCAAACATATAAACCCTTGAAGTTACAGATTTCCTGAGGGGATCACAATGTTCACAGTGACAATGGTCATAGAAGAGTGTAAATATTCTGATTTATTATATAATGAAAATGGCTAAAAACAGTCAACCTATATACAATATATTCGAGGCCCTGTTGTAATACAAACACAAATGAGACCGTGGGCACATCAGTTCCCTCTAAATATACCATCAAACTAAAAAACACAAGTGTGAGGGCAGATTTATTTGTAACTCTCTAATTGATCTGTTGTTCATATGTATCTCACATCAGTTTAACACATGTGCATTTCCTCTAAGAATGTACTGACAAAACAGTTGCTTAAACTATTTTAAGGTTTATTGTGGCTGACCACAATAAACCCCTGAGACCTGTTTACTCTATTAACCATCTGTTAGTTGACACCCCCGTTGTTGAAGGGGGCCTTTAAGTACTCTGTCTGACCAAAAGATAGGGTCAGTCCCGTCGGGGGCTGACCATGCAGGTTGGAAACTTTACTCTGTTGTTTTATCTACTTTTATTAAATTGTTTATATTGAGAAGTTTCAGTTCATTTATTCCCACAAGGTTTAACTGATTAAAAACTTCCACAACAACAAGCAGCACTAATACTGCGGGTGTAACATGGTTGGTTGAGTTCTTGTTTAAATCCAGCTAAAATGGTTCAACAGTGCCATCTACTGTTGTAAACGTGTACCTGCACGGAGTAGTTGGGTCATTAGGGCAATGAATTCTGGGGATTTTCCAAAGCCATTGAGAGAATTCCATGAGTGAACACACTCTTGTCCGTGCCCACGTTGATGACTCTCTCCGCTGTTGTTTTCTATAAAATATGCAGATGCAGAGCCATTGAAAACTGCTGTTGCCAAAACCTGGGTTCCGAGACGTTATTGTGCGAGAGACAGACCACAGAGGTCACATTGGTGCCGTGACTCGTCCATGACCACGCCGGACCGGACAGACGTCTTCTCGCCACTACATCGTTTTGGAACTGTGTCCTTTTTATTAAGTGTGTTTAAGTGCCAGCCTAGTTGCTATATTTGATTGAGTTCTTAGCTATAACTGGTGACTTTTGATGACAAAAATGAGCTTCAGTAACTTTTGTAACTCTGATATCACTCCGCTGGGTATTGGCAGGGGTAGAGGGTTACATAGCACCCCAGTCCCATTTTCTCTTGGTGATCATTATGTGGGGAATAAGACATATTTTGGTGATGATGTAGTGACACCTCACAGTGAACCTAAAGTTGAGTTATGTCCACCACAGTGCACTAACACATCACCCCCAGCCCCTCCCCATGATACACATTCAGCAATATTAAGATACCATTATGGACTTCTGGGGAATTCATTCACAAACCTACAACTGAATGAACAATAAATAAACTAACTGTTAAAGGCATTTATGAAAATATAGATTTCCACTTTTGTTGTTTCTTGATCAGGTTTCACTGATGCGTTGTTGGAACGTTTCTAAACTTTAATGCTGTAAAGTTAATCTGTGAAATATCAGGAAGGACTTGTGTGTGTGTTTGCCTTAAACTGGCTCCAAACAGTCTCAAAGGTCAAATACATTAACTTAATGTGTCCCCTTCACATAACTGCAGAGCAAACAAACACATGATGTAGCGCACAAACACATCAAAATAGACAGAAACAGTAATACCTCTGAGGTCTTATTATCACTTCTTGTCCAGCAGCAAAACAAGCAGCGTTTTCAGGTGAATGTCTTGGGTGCTGCGTCTCATTAGCAGAGTAACACCTCCAAACCACTGAGGCACAGGCCAATCTGAGGTGTTAAAAAAATAAACTGTTATGATGGAAACACAGGTAAACATGTCAAATGGAAACTTTTAATGCAGCTACTGTAGTTGCACATTGGATAAAGTTAATGCACATGAACAAAATTATAAGAATACTGATCATTTAAATGTACTATTGGATTCATCAAAATCCTCACTTTCACACATAACCCTGTAAATAGGTAATTGTTCAATCCTGTAAACCTAAACTGGCAGTAACTTTAAATATCTCCATTGGCAATAATTGATGGGGATCCCATCCAACATAGCACACTGGTACGAGGGTTCTTGTTTAACCCAAAAAAGGGAGAAAAAATGTAATTCCTTCAATCTATAATTTGTTTTAATGAATCAGAATCATCTACTGTAGACGTTATTAAGGTCTCTGGCCTTCACAGAGACGTTGACCTCAACAGATGAAGCCAGGTAGCCTGCTGCACCATCATCGCCTCCACCTGAGGACATAGTGGGGTCGCCCAGTTTGGAGGCGTGGGGGTCTGAAACCCTTCCTCATTGTCACGTGATTACAATTCAGTCTATTATTGTTATTATTATTATTATAGATGTAAGCTGTCGCATTAACGTCTAGTTTGTATTTTAAGTTCCTATCTATCAAATAGTGAGTTAAAACAATGGTGATTGAGCATATGATGATGTGTGCTGCCGTGTCTGATGTTCCTGATTTTCCACGAGCAAATCAAAAGCAACAGGCATGCCTGGGCGAGTCTTCACTGCGAGTGCCAACGGCTGTAGTGATACAGACTCTCTGTCTGCACTTCTCATAACTTCAGGGTGGCAATGTTGGATCAAAACACACAGAGAAAGCATTCTGCAGGTAATTACTGCCAATGTACTGACTTCATACAGTCAATGTTCGGTTTTGAAAGAAATTCTGGCCCAGAACTGCCTGTAACTACATTTACAGCCACCAGGAGATGCCGGAACAAATTTTCCACATTTGGGTATATATTCTTATTTACTACACTGCCGTTCAAAAGTTTGGGGTCACTTAGAAATGTCCTTATTTTTGAAAGAAAAGTACTGTTTTTTAAAATGAGGATAACATTAAATTAATCAGAAATTCATTCTAACCAGAATAGAAAGAGAAGTGGGAGGCCCCGGTTCACAACTGAGCAAGAGGACATTAGAGTTTCTAGTTTGAGAAATAGACGCTCACAGGTCCTGAACTGGCAGCTTCATTAAATACCCGCAAAAACGCGAGTCTCATCGTCCACAGTGAAGATGAGACTCCGGGGTCCTGGCCTTCAAGACAGAGTGGCAAAGAAAAAGCCATAGAGACTGAGACTGGCCAATAAAAGTAAAATATTAAGATGGGCAAAAGAACACAGACATTGGACAGAGGAAGATTGGAAAAAAGTGTTATGGACAGACGAATCCAAGTTTGAGGTGTTTGGATCACAAAGACACAAGATGTTGGAGGAGTGCCTGACGCCATCTGTCAAGCATGTTGAAGGTAATGTGATGGTCTGGGGCTGCTTTGGTGCTATTAAAGTGGGAGATTTGTACCAGGTAAAAGGGATTTTGAATAAGGAAGGCTATCACTCCATTTAGCAATGCCATGCCATACCCTGTGGACAGCTCTTGATTGGAGCCACGCTAGAACTAGTTAGGGAAGAAGCACTCAGCTGGTATTCTGCCTTTAATGGAGTGGCCAGCAGTCACCAGATCTCAACCCTATTGAGCTGTTGTGAGAGCAGCTTGACCGTATGGTACATAAGAAGTGCCCATCAAGCTATTCCAACTTCAGGAAGCGTGGGGTAAAACTTCTTCAGAATACCTCAACAAATTGACTGCTAGAATGCCAAAGGTCTGCAAGGCTGTAATTGCTTTAAAAAGGAGGATTCTATGACGAAAGCAAAGTTTGAAGGACAAAATTATTATTTCAAATAAAAATCATTATTTCTAACGTCATCAATATCTTAACTATATTTTCTATTCATTTTGCAACTCATTTGATGAATAAAACTGAGATTTCATGGAAAACATAAAATGAACTGGGTGACTCCAAACTTTTGAACGGTAGTGTAATTCTTGAGAGTTGGAGGAGAAGATGACTCCACTCTTTATTTTAGAAGTGAAGCTAGTAGCTGGTTAGCTTAACATAGAGAATAGTAACAGGGATTTCAGGCAAATGTTTATGAAGCAGCCAAGCTAGCTGCTTCCACTGTTTCGAATCTTTGTGCCAAGCGCAGGTATCCTGGTGCTTGCAGTGCATAAAAAAAATTTAATCGTTGACAAGTTAATTTTTCTACCATAATTTCATTCAAAACGTTTAATTTCATATCTTCTATATATTAAAAATAAAGCATTTTAATTTAGATTATTACATCTTACAGCTCATGAAAAACACAAGTCCAGTATCTCATAATATTAGATTATTACATAAGGCCAGTCAAAAAAAAATACAGGAAATTCCAAAGTTTTCTTTTCAAATAAAAGTACATTTTGCATTTCATTTGGAAATCAAGATCCAAGAGTCTGGAGGAAGAGTGGAGAAAAAGTGGCCCAGAATCCAAGTAGCTTGAAGTTCAGTGTGAATTTCCACATTCAGTTATGATGCGGGGTGTCATGTGATCTGCTGAAAAGCTTTATGGAGATGCAAATTTCCTTTTCCAGCAGAAATGGGCACGTGTCATCATGCCAAAACCACTAGAAACTTGCTGGGTGACAATGGCATTAGATGGGTATTGTCAAGAGAAGTATAACAGACACCAGACCCAACAATACAGACGAGCTGTCGACCGATATCAAAGTAACCTTAAGCTTCCTTAGCATTGCCACAGGCACATCGCCTCCATGCCACGCAGACTTATTGCAATAATTCATGCAAAAAGAGCCCCATCAAAGTATTAAGTGTATAAATGTACACACTTTTCTGAAGGTTATCCTTTCTGTATTATAAATATTTTTTAGATTTTCAGATGCTGGATTTTTGATTTTCATGAGCAGTAGGCCATAATCAACTAAATTAAAACAAAAAAGACCTGATATGTTCCACTTTATTTGAAATGAATGAAGAATATATGAAAGATTCACTTTTTGATCATTACAAACTTTTTGATCATATTCAAAATATTATGATGTGCACCAGTACTTGAGGTATCAGTTTCTCCGGTAACTCTTAACCAGAAAGCGAATGAGCGTGCCTACTTAATATAACAAAGCCATTGGATAAGGTTGTAGTTAGCAAATCTGCAGAAAACTTGTTTTGAAAATGACTTTGTCAAACTCAGTTAATGTCTCCTCACGATCCATTACCTTTACGAACTGTCTATGCGCTGAAAAAATAAATCTGGTGTTTATACACAACCTAGGCTCTGTAAACGTGTA
This sequence comes from Ammodytes marinus, assembly GCF_949987685.1. Taxonomy (NCBI): domain Eukaryota; kingdom Metazoa; phylum Chordata; class Actinopteri; order Uranoscopiformes; family Ammodytidae; genus Ammodytes; species Ammodytes marinus. The sequence continues at coordinate 9,543,282 of NC_137228.1, forward strand.
GGCCTACATAAACAAAGGGGGACAACCGTAGCCAGCAACATGCCAAATTACAGAGCATAGACTGTGTATCAACACTGGGTTTTTTCAGTGCAAAAGTGCAAACATCGGGATCGTGAGGATATTCACTGATGAAAAGCACTCAAGAATCACTGACTCCACCTTTAAACTTTATAAAGTATGTCTCATTTGAAAGTGGTACGTGGAAACAACGTGCATAAAAAGATATAAAAAACAAACCAAAAATAAATATGAAAATATAATGTATCGTCATAGAACTAAGTTTATGTTAATGAGTGTCAGATATTACATCATCTCTTTGGGATTCGGAGGGGGGGTGTTAGAGGCAGATAAATTAACTTTCTGCTAGAGACTCGAGCCATTTCTCTAGTGCCTGCTTCCTCCTCCTCCCCTGATGGATGGCACTGGGGTCACTCAGCTCTGCTTCCCCGAGCTCAACTCGTCCTGCCGGCGCCTGCCTCAGCCCCGCTCTGAGAGCGCCCTGCTCTACACCGTGCTGGCCTTGGTCTCGCTGCTCACTGTGACACTCAACCTGCTGGTCGTGGTCTCCATCTCCCACTTCAGACAGCTCCACACGCCCACCAACGCCCTGCTGCTGTCTCTGGCTCTGTCAGACCTGGTGGTGGGGATGCTGGTGATGCCCATCGAAGGCCTGCGCCACATGGAGACATGCTGGCTGCTGGGGAGGCTCATGTGTGCTGTGACTCCGTATATTTCTTACTGTCTGCTTTCTGCCTCCGTGGGCCACATGGTGCTCATATCAATAGACCGTTATCTGGCTATCTGTGACTCGCTCCTTTATAGCAGCAAGATCACCTTGAAAAGAGTGACACTTTTAATCTGTTTGTGTTGGGCTTGTTCTCTTCTCTACAATGGGTGTATTATGATGGGACACTTAAAGCAGCCCGACAGGTTCAGCTCCTGCCATGGCGAGTGTGTGGTTGTGATCAGCCACACAGCAGGAACTGTTGATCTGTTTATCGCCTTTGTGGGGCCCTGCACTGTCATGATTGTTCTTTATACGAGGGTGTTTGTGGTTGCTATTTCTCAGATGCGAGTCATTCGGTCGCAGACCGTCGCTTACAATGTCCCTGCAGCTCCAACTGTTAAGAAATCAGAGAGGAAGGCGGCCAGGACTCTTGGTATAGTAATAGGGGTGTTTCTAATGTGCTTCTGCCCATATTACTATCCTGCTATCGCAGGCGTGGAGACCTCAACTAGTTCGTCCTATTATGCTCTGTTGTCTTGGATCTTGCTGACAAACTCCTGTGTGAACCCTCTGATTTACGCCATGTTTTACCCGTGGTTTAGGAAAGCCATCAAACTCATCTTTACCCTCAAAATACTGCAGCCTCACTCCCGTGAGATGAAGCTCTTGTAAACAGGACTGAAAGGGTCTTTGCACAGTCACTTTTTGGAAACACTTTCTCGTCACCTCTAGGAAATCCCTTGAAAGATTCTTTATTCTGCTGAATACACAGAAACTTGCAGATACTTACCTCTATCTCGAGTCTGCAGATGTCTGTATTGACCTTTATGAAGCACTGCACGCACAGCTTGTGTCTGGAAGCAACATATTAACAGAGACAAATGCAAACATTAAACATATATCTAAACTTTATTTACTCTTTTTTCTTTACTTTTGTGTACACAAGGTTGTCATAAGCAAACAAGATGGGTGAAAGAAAGCATAGAATAATGATGCTCATCTGCTGGGATACATTCAATAAAGATGATGTTCAAATAAACGAGCTGTGTCAACAGGCGTCACTATCACTATTATTGAGAACTACAATGTACATTTTTTGCACCTCTCTTGCCAGCTGTGCCATTATAAATAACCAAATCAGTGTGGTCCTTTATCTCTCAGCTTGTATAACCTATTTTTATATCACACAGATGTCAAATGCACTTCCTTGATTGTTGCACCAACACAATAAAATGCCTGTTCTTTACCAAGGAAGTTAAAACGCTCACCAAGTAAAGATAATATCGTACAAACTATGTATAGCACTGCATATTCATATGTTTATCCTGAATGATCTCTTTGCATTTGTAGAATGTGGAGTATTGACACAAGTGTCTGATTGAATTGGGCCTGTAAATCACAACGAAAAGTAGATACATTGAAAAATTATTTAAGCATTAAAATTCACAAAATAATTTACAAAGTAAACATCTGGTTATGCAAATGTTATACATTACTTTGTATATTCAAAAAAGTAATACAAAGCAGTTGAGCAGTAAAGTATACATCTGAATAATAGGAAGAGAGTAAAAATCGCATCCCCTTGCCTAAGGCCCAAGTAAATAAATATGTCTCGCAATAAAGACTGGTAAATGGCTGGGGTTTTTACAAAGCAATTTTTTAGGTATAAATCTATGAACATGAAAAAAAATAAGGAATATATAAATAAACCTGTAAAGGATGGCTTTACTGAACATTAAACCCTTTTTTGATAAAAACATCTTGGCAAACCTGATGTATTTGGCCCTCACTAAAAAGGTATGCAGGTTTTTGCTTTAACCACAAGAGGGCAGTGCCCATCTTCTAAAAAAGGCCCTAGTGTGAGTGCGCTATGAAGTCTATTTCAGAAGATTCCAGCTCACTTTTTTTTTTACATCAGAAATAGCAGTAGACCCACAGAAATCTTAAAATCACCCTTCAGACAATTAATATAACATTTCACAGCTCAGTGTTTCATTTGTTAAACCAATTAATTCCGATTAAATTCAATTTTGCATTGATGCACACTCAAACTTCTAGTTGACAATAGTGTGTGGTGTTAAACTCGTCAGCTGAAAACTCAACTGCACTGATCCAAAACAATTACATAAACATTAATATCTTGTCTTGTGCATTCTTATTAAGATCCATTTAATCCAATATGAGAAAAACAGTACTAGGCGGCCTGCTGTAAAATTTATCTTGATTTGAAGTAAACTAGAGGTTGAAATATTATGTTTGAAATAGAAAAAAATGCATCTCTATACTCATATGTCTGTATTGCTTGAAGTGGTGGTTAAATGCATTTACACTTTTCTGAGCTTTTTAAACAGTAAATCATGATTGTATTTGATTAGGTAAGTTTCGCTTTTTTAATTCTTTAAGTACCATCATTGCAGATTAAATCTTTCTTGTTCTGTGATGAACTAAATGATTTATTCTTAGCTTTACAATAGAAAAAATAAGCTTACACAGTCATGGACAAAATGCAGGCACCCCTGAAATTCTCTCAGATAATGCACTCTCACCCAGAAAATGATTGCAATAAAAAGTGCTTCAGCATTAATATTTTTATTAGATTTGTTAGATTAGATTCAGAACCCTCCGGCACTTTCTCTCAAATCATTTTGGTGCTTTTTAAAGTACGCTTTGTGTCATTGTCCTGCTGAAAGACCCATGACCTCTGACGGAGACCCAACTTTCTGACACTAGGCCGTACATTGCGCTCCAAAATTCCTTGATAGTCCTCCGATTTCATGCACAGTCCTGTGCCAGAGGCAGCAAAGCAACCCCAAAACATATTTGAACCTCGACCATGTTCGACTGAAGGGACTGTGTTTTTCTCATTTAGTTTTCTGTAAACACATTGATGTCTTTTACCAGATAAATTATATCCAATTTGGCTTTTTGTCTATTCGCTTTTGTGTGTTTTTTTCATTGCAAACAAATTACATAAATATATTATTGCCCAAACATTTGTACTTGCAAACAATTTCTGGGAGGAGCAGTGCATTATCTAACAGAATTCCAGGCTTTTGTCCATGACTGTATGTTAATTACTTGATTGCTTGCTTATGTCATGGTCATTCAACTACACATACTTTGAAACCCTCCTCAAGCTTAACATGAAACAAAAAAAATATTAATGATAAAAATTAAATTGGGGGGAGGGAGAAGTGATGAGGAAGGAGAGAAGTTACATCATGTGTTTTGAAAGGTGGGAGGGATGGTTTCAGGTGGATAAATCAACTGTCTGAAGAGGAGTTGCGTCTCTCCTCCTCCTCCCCTGATGGATGGCACTGGGGTCACTCAGCTCTGCTTCCCCGAGCTCAACTCGTCCTGCCGGCGCCTGCCTCAGCCCCGCTCTGAGAGCGCCCTGCTCTACACCGTGCTGGCCTTGGTCTCGCTGCTCACTGTGACACTCAACCTGCTGGTCGTGGTCTCCATCTCCCACTTCAGACAGCTCCACACGCCCACCAACGCCCTGCTGCTGTCTCTGGCTCTGTCAGACCTGGTGGTGGGGATGCTGGTGATGCCCATCGAAGGCCTGCGCCACATGGAGACATGCTGGCTGCTGGGGAGGCTCATGTGTGCTGTGACTCCGTATATTTCTTACTGTCTGCTTTCTGCCTCCGTGGGCCACATGGTGCTCATATCAATAGACCGTTATCTGGCTATCTGTGACTCGCTCCTTTATAGCAGCAAGATCACCTTGAAAAGAGTGACACTTTTAATCTGTTTGTGTTGGGCTTGTTCTCTTCTCTACAATGGGTGTATTATGATGGGACACTTAAAGCAGCCTGACAGGTTCAGCTCCTGCCATGGCGAGTGTGTGGTTGTGATCAGCCACATAGCAGGAACTGTTGATCTGATAATAACCTTTGTGGGGCCCTGTACGGTCATGATTGTTCTTTATACGAGGGTGTTTGTGGTTGCTATTTCTCAGATGCGAGTCATTCGGTCGCAGACCGTCGCTTACAATGTCCATGCAGCTCCAACTGTTAAAAAATCAGAGAGGAAGGCGGCCAGGACTCTTGGTATAGTAATAGGGGTGTTTCTAATGTGCTTCTGCCCATATTACTATCCTGCTATCGCAGGCGTGGAGACCTCAACTAGTTTATCATACTTTGCAACGTTGTCTTGGATCATGCTGACAAACTCCTGTGTGAACCCTCTGATATATGCTATGTTCTATCCGTGGTTTAGGAACGCCATCAAACTCATCTTTACCCTCAAAATACTGCAGCCTCACTCCCGTGAGATAAAGCTCTTGTAGATGGGGCTGAAAGTGTCTGTTCACATGCTGCCTGCACCATCTGTTGCCATTACCTGTGTATGTGATGTTCAGACTCACCGTGTATTCAGTATGTAATGAATAGCTCTCGACACTCATCGGCAGGGGCTTCAGTTGAAGACTCAGTTTTCCAAGCACTCTGCAGCAAAACATATGTTGCACATAAGATGAATGAAAAATATAACTAACAAATGTGATAAAGAGCACTTTTATTATTGGGATCTTAATTTCAAAACATTTCGACCTTGGATTTAGACTGCTTTTGTGTTTAACTTGTGCAGTTAGAACAGCATTATTCCTAGAAAGAAAAAAATGTATTGTCAATGAATTACCAATAATGCATGCTAATTGATTGTGACTTTTTTTGAAAAGGTCCTTATGAATCTGTTAGTTTGCTTCCTCTTGACCAACAAGGGTACTGTTGTTGCATAGTCTTCATTAAGAGATTTAATGTCAATGATCTGTTTTTCAAATCACTCTGTCAAGATGTAATCAAAGCATAGGTGCAGTTGTAGGTCTGGCATGATTAATACTCAGTGGAATTAACAACAATGTCACGCTGAAAATCTATTCAACATCTTAAATTACTGACATCCAAGAACTTACAGTGCAATAATAAAACAGTCAAATCAAACAAGAAAGTGGTAAATCATTAACACTCACTACAGCACTATACCTTTGTGTATCACTCATCCAGAGACTTGGTTGTCTCTCGTGTGTATGCGTTTATGAAGCAAGCCTGCAAAGCAACACATATGAAATGGCAAAAATTACTATAAGCAGAATTTCATAGAACACATTTTCCCCCAACTTAATTGCATATATATAAAATAGTAATTAGATTATAACACCCTTAAAAATATTGTTGCTGTTTTCCATAGATCTAAATTCAGATGTGACTTAACTCACCATCACACACTGGATGTTTATTGCTTAAATGTATAATTAAAATGTTTATTCCAGTTTATTCTTATGCTGAAGCGCCAAGGTAACATAGTTTGCACAGGCAAAAAAAGTCAAGGTCATGTCAGAGCAGGGTTTCAGCATTTCTTATAACTTAACCAATCAGGCAAGCAAACAAGAGAAGATACATCCTGCCTCATGCTACATAAGTTAACTATTAAAACCTTATGTAAATGTAAATAATTATTCAAGTCATCCTACTTCAGCTAACAAATTAATATCTCCAACACATAATATTATTGCCTGTCCTTGATATCACAGGTGACACCGGCTGTGTTCGAAGGGCCATACTTAGGTCCTACTCATAGTCATTTTGACATCAATTTAAGTATGTTGTGGTTGTGTATGCGAGTTTGTGTAAGCGAGAAATGCCCGGATGAGTACTTACTTCCGGAAACATTTTGTGTGGATCGATAGGTTACTTTTCCTACTCAACCGCCCCACAATGCATTGCATCTTTTCAAACGACATATAAAAAAAAAATTATTTCTAACTTCTGTATTCTTCCGTGTAAATGGTCCAACGAACCTCGCATACACAATCGATGGTTAAGTAGACAGAATTTAGTATATATAAGTTGAGTATGTAGGAGGGAGGACGTTAGTGTGGCTTTTCAAAAACAGCCAAAGGTTCACATTTCACTCACGATTGTTTGATGGTCATCCAGAGCGGTAAGGGGCAGTGTTGCCTGGTTTAAAGGCCTCTGAAAACCAAATAAATAGCTTGTCAGGGAAAGAATACACAATCCTGAACTGTTTAGTTGTATGCTAAATTGCCCCTAACCAAAGTTACTTGTGTTTTTCTCTAGACTTCTTTAAACTTTAAAGTCTAAAATCTTTAAACTAGTCTTTTGGTTATATTTTGAGTGGTATTACAAAAGCTTTTGCATGGCAGCAAAAGCTTTTGTAATAAATGTTCACACCCCTAATGGGTCTAAACTTTACTTCACCTCAGTTATAACTTAACCACTGCACTTATCTCCCCACATATCATATGGCTAATAAACAAAAACACTATAATATCTTACAAGTTTTTTCAAATCTGTTATGTGAGCACTGGTCTGTAGTAAGAAAGAGAGTTCAGGGGTTTTGCCAGCAGGTGGTGCCAATTGGATGCTGATCACAGAGTTGAACAGCTGAGTGTGACACAGGCAAATCTGATCTGGATTAATAAGCTTTTGTTGCACTGCTTCTGTGTGTTCTACATTACACAAGATAAAGATGCACATAAAGAACCTTTAACCTCTCTGGTTTTCAACAAGAGGGAGTTTCTTTATTCCAAAAATGTCCACTCAACCACGTGTCAGACAAGTGGGGCATCCACTGCCTGCATTACGAAATAGAAAATATACAACTCCCATCTGGAGAGTCAATGCACTAAATCATTGCTCGCAGATTATATTACAACACCACACAAGCATCTCACAACTCAGACTTTAAACAAATAAAACACAGTCAATTACATCTTTCAAGCGGGTTTGAGTCCCAGTGAATCAAGAGGAATGTTGGAAAAAGGAAGGTTTCAAAGTAAAATACACTGTAAAAGCAAATCCACTTTTTACAGGCTGTTGTGTCTGGGTGAGACCCAAGCGGTGTTAGACAAAGCAGAAGTCAAAACCAAGGCCACTCATCTGCTGTCACTGCTCTGAGTGAGGAGGGATGAAGTCAATTGTAACGCTTAATTTGTCATTGAAGGATTAGAAATTATCGAGCGTTTCATGTATGTGTCTATTCCAATATTTTATGGTAACCAAAATCTTCCGTTTTATCCTTGACAGAAAGGAAATGCTGCCGCCTCACTGAGTATACAGTACTTACACAAGGGAAAGTTTAAACAGGTAAACTTCTACAATCTTCTCTCTAACTTACTCTAAAAAACTATTTACGATTTACAGTTTACAATAATAAAAAAATGGTTTGTCTTGGAATATTTCGGTGTATCTAAAAAAAAACGGTATCATGGATTTTTTTCACGTAACACCATTCAAACATTTTAAAGGTCACATATTATGCTAAATGCACTTTTGAAATGTGTTCTAACATATCCATGGGTCCACGGTGTGCCTAGAGACTGCCAAAATATTTAAAAAAATAACAATCTCTCCTTTTCTCCTTTTCTGAAACCCCCACGCCTCCCCCCCAATATACTCCAGTCAGAATTCTCCTCGTTTCTGACCTCAAAAACTGGAAAGCCAGAAGCTTCCACTGTGCAGCCCACACCCCTATTTCTTATTGGTCCGCGGCCCTGACAGACAGAGGGCGAGGCGTATCTGGCTTCGCTTCCGGACAGGGGGCGGGGGGAGCTCAAAGATTGTATATTTACGAGGGGAGCTGCAGCTCTTTTTAAAAAATAGGCCATTGTGAGATTAGCTAAACATCAGCATAGTACAATAAATTATCTGAAAGTTTTTTTCGGCAAACAAAAGAAGAACGTATTAGGGACCACTTAGACCATATAATATGGTGTATAATAGAACCGAAAAGTGTATAATATGGGAGCTTTAATATATCACATGTAGTGAAATAATTTAGGCCTGTTTTGTTTTAAATCAGATCATTAAGGCTATCAGCTTATGAAAATTAAAATCCAGTATCTCAAAATAAGAGGGTTAAGGCAGTGCTGGAAAATAATGGTGGCCACACAAAATATTGACACTTTCGGCCCAATTTGGACATTTTCACTTAGGGGTATACTCACTTTTGTTGCCAGCACTTTAGACATTAATGGCTGTGTGTTGAGTTATTTTGAGGGGACAGTAAATGTACACTGTTATATAAACTGTACACTGACTACTTTACATTGTATCAAAGTGGCATTTCTTCAGTGTTGTCCCATGAAAAAATATAATGAAATATTTGAAGAAATGTGAGGGGTGTACTCACTTTTGTGAGATAGTGTACTTGTATAAAACTACATATCTATTGCTATACGATTGTAACACTTTCAATACTGTTCTTAGGCCATGACTACTTACAGCTTGCTGGACAAACCCGAGGCCAATAGCCGAGAGCAGAAAACCAAGACAGAGGAACCCAGTGAAGCTTCACCTCAGTAGCAGAGGACGCCGTTTTTTCCACAGCTATGCAGTACAATGGCACTGCTGTGTGGTCTCCCTTACTGTCTGGTGCAAAGGCCACTTTATCTGCTGGAGGGCACAGGATGTCAAGGCGGAGGAACGTTGTTTGATAAACGAGAGACGATGCAAAGCAAGGACAGCTGGGGAAGGGAAGTAAGAAACACACATGTTACCAGTGTTGGCGTTGTACCTGGACTAAAACCCATGTGATGTGATAGGGACATTAACTTAATCTATTGTATTACACCATGAAGAAAGTAAGTAACTTTTGCTTGGGATAAACTTTAAAACATTAGAGCACTTGGCTGAAAAAAATAGCATCTGAAGAGCCAGTAGTTTGGGGGAGTTGGAAATCATTCATTATAAATAGTAATTTACTTGTTGGGCTGATGAATTATAAGGGAGAAATATGGGCACTAAGAAAAAATAAATTTGATACATTTGTCCTACTGTTTGAGAGAAATGAGGGATTGTTTTATCAGCATAGCAAAAGTGTGGTTATTTAGTGCAGACTAAATAACCCATTTTTGCATTTGTACAACTTCAGAGAGATAGAGGGAAGTTCAGACTCAAATTATGACTCGCTCAAAGGTTGTTTTTTTCATATTCACAAACAAGTTTACAAGTTTCTAGCAGTCACAAATGCACAGCTAACCTTGAATAGCTCAGTGTAATTAGTGCAGCTGTATAGTTTCCCTATCTTAACAAAGGTCAAGCGTAGATATTTAGTGCAGCTTGTGATGATTTAGCACAATTATTTGGCTCCACCGCTGTGTGAAATCAGCTATTTACCTCAAATATTTGAACTGCATGAGGCCAGTCTGTCAAGAGGAGTTTGATAGTCGAGCAAGTTTACAACATTAAATCCGTCACAGGCATGACAGCTATTGAAAAAACAAAACACTGATTCTTGTAAAAGCAAAGCAGTAATCTAACAGAGCAACTTCAACTTAAGTTTTTTTTTATACATACTTTATTTTTTCTATGGACTTGATTCAAGTTAAGAGGTACTGCATACCCAGTGTGCACCTGTAGTAGAAGCAGTCTTACTTGGATATGAGTCTGACAGATCATTTTTTTCTTCTGAATAGCTGTAGGACTGAGGTTGAGGACCACCCAAGAGGATGCGAGATTACCAAAGGATTAGGGATTTCTTTCTTCTACACAAAACAAATACGTCTTTTTAATTTCCTGACTTGACTTCTGCTCAGGCTTTAGTTGCGTTTGGTTTGTTGTCAATAAATATTTTATCAGAGAGCTTTAATGTCTCCCCTGGAAATAAATCATCTTTTCCTCTTTGGCAGATCAGATGTTTTTTTTTTTTTTTTTTCAAGCGGCGGTGATTTGTTTACTACTTTTAAAAACTTAAAACATGAGACCATTAAAAACACTGGTAAGCCTCTGTGGTTGTCAGTGCGATACACTTGTCTCGAACATACAAACTATTACAAACCTGCTGCTCTCTATCATCTCCAATTCTATGCTCTGAGCTACCATGATGAACTGGAGAGATAGAGAGCAATGACTGGAATGTGGAATTTGGTTGCATAGATTTCGACACATAAAGCAGCACTGCAAGCAGACACTTGCCACCGCGTACATGCATTGTGAGTGAGTCTTTTAATCCTTGAAAAGGCCGGCAGTGACTGGCCCCAAGAATCGGATGTTTTCTCATTCGAGCGTTTCCCACAGACACACCTCTTGTTCCCTCCTCCTACGTCTCTCTTTCTTCTTCTTATCCAATTTCTTCTTTTCCCGTCTTTCCTCCTCTATAATTTATTTTACAGTTGTCTGTTGCTGCTTCGCCCTGGGAGAGGATGAAAAAGATAGAAAAGATATCATTATTTAGACAGAGATGTAAGCTGCAGTTCACCTCTTCTCACCCCCCTTCCACCTCCCCATCCTTTCATGACACACATGCCCATAGCCTTGGGGCAGTGTAGTTAAGGAGGTATGTAAAGTTTGTCATGTTTAGGGTCTTGAAGCAGCCAAAGGAGAAAGGGCCAGAAAAAGGTGTTTAAAAACTTGCAGGTGTCAGGCCAATTCTGACTCTCACACACACACACACACACACACACACACACACACACACACACACACACACACACACACACACACACACACACACACACACACACACACACACACACACACACACACACACACACACACACACACACACACACACACACACACACACGTCTTCACAGTGAAATAGTGCTTGCTGAAGTGGAAAGGAAGCAGCAGGAATTGGGGGCAGCTGACAAAGCAGAGAGAGAAAAGAGGGACAGCAAAGGTATTACCAACTCATAAAAAAGGCACTTAAGCAGCTCACACATTCATCACCACTGGCTGCTACTGAACACACACACACACACATTTCAAAAGTGTCGACATCAGCTGCTCCCATTACGATGACGCAAAGGTAACAAATGTGTGAGAAAAAGGGTAGGGCTGACCATGTATTTTTTTTTAAGGGCAAATATATGTATGAGTTTAAATAACATGCATGTACAAGGGAATTATGTGCTAGTGTGGGAAAAGTGTGTCAGTGCCGGCCCCTGTAGACAGAATAGCCTGCAATTTGTGAGGGGGAAGAAGAAAAAAAATAGTGTGCAAGTATAATCAGCTATAACCCACGATTCATGTCTTTCAAATCCCTCACTCCGCCCACAACATACAATCCTTCCATTCTTGTATTTTTTCTCATTCGCTCCACCAGGACGCCTGTGAGCAGCACGCAACATTCCCTCTGAAGAACCAAAAGCTGGATTTTTTCCCCCTTCTTTTTTGAAACTCCTCCTTTGGGAGCAGGATTTGGAATACGCTCTTCCTCTCCTTTCTCTCACTCTCTTTGATAATTGTCTAAGGATCAGACAGCCTGACAGGAGAAAAAAAGTTGTGAGAGATCTAGAAGGGAAAAAAGCTTTCGCCCCGGAGGGTTTTCTGAGGAAGGAACAGGAGACAGATAAAGAGGCAGTGATAATCTGAGAGAGAGAGAGAGAGAGAGAGAGGGAGAGAAGAGCACAGCTGTTGTGCAAGTAGAAAATATAGATAAAGACAGCGAGGAGGTGCACAAGTGTGAAGGGCGAGGAGCCGAGACCAGAAAGGGGACAACCAAGGCTGCTGAGGAAAAAAAGTGGACATACCGGGACAGAGGTGGAGGAATAATTCAAGTTGGAGGTCAAGGAACGTATAAACAGAAGAGAGACAAAGAGGAGACACCTGACATCAAGTCAAACAGCGGTGAGAATGGAGATGCAGCAAGACAAGCGGGACAACGTCCTCTGAGACGAAGACGGGTAGGGGACAATAGGACAGTTTGTGTTTGACCAGCGCGATCGAGGAGATGATATCCCCCCCTCATCATGTTTCCCACAGCCCGTTTCCCAAACTCAAACAACTTGCGCCGGAAGAGCAACTTCGTCCCCGGGTAGAATGACCAGAGGAGCCAAGGGATACCTGCCGAGCCTGTGATACCCTCACACTCCTCCACTTTCCTCTCCTCCTTCCTCCATCTCCCTGTTTTTCACTTTACATCCGGCTTCAAATTTCACAGACTTCCTCCCCTTTCTTCCTCCTCTGTCCTGATCTCTTCTCTGCTCTCCTCCTCCTCACTATGTGGATACCAGCTTTGATCCTATGGATTCTTAATTTCAGCAATTTGTGCTCAGGACAAGACTACTCAGACAATTACCAGACCGGAGTCATGGGCACCGAGGTGAGACATTTCCTTTCCCTACAATTAATGAAAAGCCCACGCTTGGCCTGAACTCAAACATTGCTGCCACATTTCTCACTGGCTGAGTGTCTAGTATTGATTACATACAGGCGAAAAATTATAGTAAAAATGTCAACAAATGACTGGCAAAATATATACTTTTTTAAAACTGGGCTGAACACAATTCACAATGCATCCATCCTGTGGTTTTATGGGTAGTGACAGCTGTGTGTGCGTACAGGATATCTCTATAATCCAGTGTGGAGAGGACAGTGGATCGTATGATTCCTATTTTGTAAGGAGTTATAAGCATTGTTTCGGTGCAAGAATCCCATTTTTTGGGGCTTTTATCTAGCTAAAAATGTATATATATATATATATATATATATATATATATATATATATATATATATATATATGTATATATACATATATATATAATGCTGTAACATAAAACAATAGAAGGAATGTGCTCTTGTGAAATGCTAACATTTTGCCTTTTTATAGAGCTTTAGAAATAGCTTTAAATTAGGGGATAAAAAGAGGTGTGTTGGAGGAGGTCAAAGGCAGACAGTGACCTGTTTTTGCGATACAGCTTATGCCAAACAAGAAGGCATCATTCACATAACAACAGACATCGCAATGTTCGTATAAATGTTAAATAGCAGAGACCTTAAAATGTATCCTTGTGAAACAACTTTGACTTGGTTTAAAAGCCCAAACAGGAAATATGTGATTTCAACCAGGTCTAAGAGAAAAACAAATGAAAGCAGCTTATTGAGCAAAATATTATGACCAACCAGTATCAAAAGCCTTGACAGATATGCTCTTTATCAAGCCAGCTATCCACAACACCAGTCATTGTACTATGAGCTAGTCCAAAGCAATTACAATTGAGTCCTTTTTGTTGTAGTTACCACCATTTGTTTTGATTTAGACTTTCAACTTTACTTTAAATGCTGTTTATGAGCCGAGTCAGCCAGGAAAACATGTGTTGTTCACTTACATATTCTGTTGAAATCTGACACACTAGGGTTTTTCCTGGGAAAATCTATGTGGTAAAATAAGCCCTTATCAATAGTTTCAAAGACAAATGACGTGTTTTTACTGGACAATAGCTTCAAGATGTTGATACAGGAAGACGCAGTGAGTGACAAAATGCATGGGTGTGTGAGTGTGCGTGTGTCTGGGTGCCAGTGCTGTCTATTGATGGACCCAAGAGCACTGGTCATTCGTCTGTCATGACCTCATGGTCCCCACGGCGATGACCTCATGTCCTGTGATCACTTTACAACAGAAAAATGGAGAGAGAGACCAAAAGAAAAAACTTGAAAGAAAAGGATGAAGAATCCCCTCTCCAGTGTGTAACTTCAAATGCCCATTAATGGCATGTAGTTTCTCCTATATTGGGTACTATTGACATGTATTGAAACTGTAATGTCACCATTGTCCATACAGTCTTTATAGCTGTGCCTCAACATTACGTATCTGACAGTGTTATGGAGGCATCAGTTCATTTTAATTGAGTTATGACTTAACAAGTCACTAACCCTTGGTACTTATCTCAGCACTGAGATCAAGATCATGATGGGTTTAGCTGGCCCTATACAAGAACTGATAGGCAACGTGTTGACTGAAAACTATTTGTCTGTTCCAATTTAATACAGCAAATAAGTTGACTATGTTTCCAGACCAAATATCTGCAAAAGTAACATGCTCAACTGAGATGGGTGAACATTGTAAACGTTATACTTGCTCAAACACCAGCTTACATGTTGTAAGCCGTCAACATGGGTTGTGGACTCTTGTATTCTGTATGCATGTTGTTCCAAACTAATTGCTGTTTTGGGAGAAAAGCTACAGTTACTATTTAGTGTCACACAGGTAAGTGTAGGACTGCTGTGAGACACAAACAGAGAGGGGCAGGGCAAATATGTTAAGAAAGCTGAGATGGAGAGAGAGAGAGAGAGGGTGAGCGAGAGAGCCAGATAACAGAGATGTGGTTTCTGTGTTGAGACAATGCCAACTTAACCAGTCCGCTCCCTTCTCAGCCTGGGAAACTAACCGCCCTCCCTGCAGGAATGAATGTGTGACACTCTCCCGGCTGACATTTAATCCCCTACAGTTGATACAGTGGCCTCTATTAGCCAGTCTGCCACATGAGTAACCTTTTATTTTATTCATCTGCTACATCCCTATGGAGAGCAACAGAACCATCTAGCATGTCAGCAGAAAAATCATTAAGGGGTCTCACAGCAGGAATAGTCAAATGTCTTGCAATTACCTGGTCCACAACATAAAGCCATCTCTGTATAGTAATCACGCTAATGTGGGTGTTGACCATGAAATGTTAATCGATAAAGCCATCAAAAGGACTTATATAGAAAATACAGATGTAACAGTCAGATTACAGCGCCTTGCTCAAGGACACTGGAGCAGCGGGCTGGGTATTTTTGAAATTCGATTACCTCTGGTGGCATTTTTTTTTAATTGCAGAGTCCTAACCTTGGTACTCTGGTATAAAGAAAGTGCAGACTATGCTCCCTTGTGCATTTAAATTCAACAATGTGTGTGCAGGTGGGGAGAGTTAGCACGCACCCATAATAACTAACAGTAGCCAAAAGCAACATGTCACAACACATTGGTTGCGTAGGTATTCACTGTTTATCCAACTCAAGGAAGGAAATCTTATACTGTAAATTCTACAGTATGTAATCGTTGTCATCCGGAAAACACGCCTAAGCCTAAACTATGACATCTGCAAACTTCAAGGATGATTCTACTTTTAAGATTTTCTATTTTCTTTAACAGACAAAACAGGATATTGGGCCCCGAGTTTTGTGGATTCCAGTTTTCCCCTCTTAACTCCTATTTTTTTCCCCTCCCGGTGACTATGGATGCATAGTGGTGATGTGTAAAGAAAGTAACACTTGTCTAATCTCTACTGTCTTCAAGGCTCCAGTGTTTTCAGATGACCAGCCCAGCTTGGAAACAGTGACGAGTGTGGACCAGCTGCTACAGCTCCTGTACCCAGAATACAATTTGCTGCAGCACTGCCTGAGGAGGAAATCGTGGCGCGTCTCCTCGTCGCCCTCCTCCTCCTCGGGGAGCCCACTGGTGCACTCCAACGACGAGGACTTGTGGGGTGCCCCGAGGAAGGAGGCGCTTTACAAAGTGGATGAGACTTTAGGAGGTAAAGGCTCCTGAGACATTTAAATGCATACAGTGCTGTTTGAAAGTTTGTGAAGCCCTTGAGCATTTTGGAATTTTATTGTGTT
This sequence comes from Ammodytes marinus, assembly GCF_949987685.1. Taxonomy (NCBI): domain Eukaryota; kingdom Metazoa; phylum Chordata; class Actinopteri; order Uranoscopiformes; family Ammodytidae; genus Ammodytes; species Ammodytes marinus. The sequence continues at coordinate 9,559,359 of NC_137228.1, forward strand.
TAACCATTATTAATTCATTTTTATCAATACCAGTATTTTTTATATGAAATAACAGATGTTTGTTTATCAATTCAACATTTTTCTTTTCCAGAAATCATTTGTTAAAAGAGATTAAACAAATTATTTGCCAACTGTTGTATCTGCAAAAGTTTGTGAACCCTGAGCTGCATTGCTTAAATCGAGCAGGTAAAAACAATCAGGTGGGCCAAACTGATTGATGAAATAGACCAATGTAATGAGAGATCTTTAGGGAATCAATTGGGTGGCACAAGGTAAAACAGAGATAAAACCAATTCAGTTTAGGCTCACCAAAGTGAACCCATACAGGTCAGACATGCTAAAAGGGGAAAAAAATCTCAGAGGATCTCAGGAATAGAGTTATGATGCTGCACATTTGTCTGGGGACAGCTATAAATTCATATAAAAAAGTTTGAGCTCCATCAGTCCACCGTGAGGCAAATCATCTACAAATGGAGAGCTTTAAGAGTGACTGAACATCTGCCTAGAAATGGACTTCCTTCAAAAATATCTTCAAGCGCCACAATAAAAGTGATTTTTCTGGTAAAAGCCAACCCAACCATTGCATCTGGAGATTTGCAGACCATTTGCCACCACCGTTCTTCACTTGGGAGAAGGTTCTCTTGGTGGTAGGCAGAATTGCATTTTTGCTCAAACAAGGTGGTTTTGGTTATGAACAAACAGTTAAATTTTGGACTAATCTGTCCACAGAATAATTCTTCAGGTATCTCCAGGTGCTCTCTGGCAAAGTTGTGACAAGCAGTTTGGTTCTTTTTTGAGAGCAGAGGCTTCTTCAGCAACCCTCCCATGAAAGCCATGTTGACTGTGTGTTCTCCTTATTGTGGAACCATGCACATCTGTCCCAGATGCTGCAAGAGAGGTCTACAAATCACTAGATGTAATGTTTGGGTTGGCTTTTAACTGAAAAATCACTTTTTTGTGGTGCTTGTGGATATTTTGGAAGGAAGTCCACTTCTAGGCAGATGTTCAGTCACTCTTAAAGCTCTCCATTTGTAGATGATCTGCCTCACGGTGGACCGATGGAGCTCAAACTTTTTTTAAATTAATTTATAGCTGTCCCCAGACAAATGTGCAGCATCACAACTCTATTCCTGAGATCCTCTAAGATTGTTTTCCCTTTTAGCATGTCTCACCTGTATGGGTTCTCTTTGGTGAGCCTAAACTGAATTGGTTTTATCTCTGTTTTACCTTGTGCCACCCAATTGATTCCCTAAAGAGCTCTCATTACATTGGTCTATTTCATCAATCAGTTTGGCCCACCTGATTGTTTTTACCTGCTCGATTTAAGCAATGCAGTTCAAGGTTCACAAACTTTTGCAGATACAACAGTTGGCAAATAATTTGTTTTATCTCTTTTAACAACTGATTTCTGGAAAAGAAAAATGTTGAATTGATAAACAAACATCTGTTATTTCATATAAAAAATACTGGCATTGATAAAAATGAATTAATAATGGTTAAACACAATAAAATTCCAAAATGCTCAAGGGGTTCACAAACTTTCAAACAGCACTGTATATTGGAGAAAGTCCGCACAGAACCAAATCGTTCCCAAAATGTGCCGTACACCGCCTTGATTCTTCAAGATCTTATGTTAATAATAAAGAAGTTTTTCTAAGGATTTACGGTATTTAAAAAAAAACTAAAGGGGACTTGCAGGACAGATATCATGCACTGGAGACAAATATACAGTATCTCACAAAAGTGAGTACACCCCTCACATTTCTTCAAATATTTCATTATATCTTTTCATGGGAAAACACTGAAGAAATGACACTTTGATACAAATAGTGCAGTGCCCGGAGAAAGCAGTAGCTTATGCATGCTTAAATGTAACCCGTCTATCAAAGTTGTACACATAAACAGATGTAGCCTACATGTGTCATAGGCAGTGTCATACAGTCATTGAAATGTAAGTCACACAGTTCCAAAATCAACCTCTAGGTATGACGCTGAGCATGTGCACTCAACCTTCGTAAACTGGTCCGCAGGGCAGTATTGCAACATGATAACGACCCCAAACACACCTCCAAACGACCACTGCCTTGCTAAAGAAGCTGAGGGTAAAGGTGATGGACTGGCCAAGCATGTCTCCAGACCTAAACCCTATTGAGCATCTTTGGGGCATCCTCAAATGGAAGGTGGAGGAGCAAGCTGTACACTGACTACTTTACATTGTATCAAAGTATAATTTCTTCAGTGTTGTCTCATGAAAAGAGATAATTAAATATTTGGAGAAATGTGAGGGGTGTACTCACTTTTGTGAGATACTGTAAGTGGGTGTATAATACAAGAAACTGAGAAAGTTGGAAAGTAGACTGGAAAGGAAAATTTGAAAAAAAAATTGAGGTGTTGATGATTTCCCAACATCGCCTCAAAACCACAAATAACAGATTCAGGGAGTGAGTTCACCAAATCCAATGACTTAATCCCACATGTTTTCAGTCATCCTAGAAGAGATTCAGCGGACCTCTTGCCAGCCCAGAGAGGTGTGTGTTGAGGTCGCCAAAGAATACCCAGAGTCCACCAGTCAATTCTACCTCCCTCGCTGCGTGGCGCTGCATCGGTGCGGCGGATGCTGCAACAACGAGGCCTTTTACTGCACCAACACGAGCCACGCGCTTGTCAACAAGACGGTGAGTGTGTGCAGCTTGACGCCCCACTATTTAACATTCTCTCACATTACACACTTTGGGTTGGTGTATTAACGCTCCAGCACCTCAAACTGCTTAAGGAAAGGGAACAGGAACCAATCTGCGTTATGTAACAAGCTCATCTGCATCACAGCCCACTCTGCTACAGTTAGACGCCCTTTGGCTGCAGCTGGACATCAAGTCAATACACAGTCACGCACAGTTGCGCAACATTGCTGCCATTACATCAACGTCCACAGATCAAAACTCAAAAGCAGTAATGACAGCAGCAGAAGAAAGAAGAGAGTATTGACCAAGAAGTCCTGATTACTTACAGTTGCACGCACAACATGCACACACCCCAGACCTTCATCTCTCTTTCCCTGCCAGTTGATGGAGCTGTCCCCGCCCAAGATGGAGCGCTCCGATGTCATGGTAACCTTCGTCAACCACACCACATGCGAATGCCTCTCCAAGCGGCCGCTCCACTCCATTATCAGACGAGCCGCAGCTGATCACCTGTGAGTAGGGAGCAAGGGTTGAGGTGTGTTGATATTCTTACCCTGCATCCATGCATCTATAATGTGTGTGTGTGTGTGTGTGTGTGTGTGTGTTTGTTTGTACTTGCAGGTGTTCCCCACCTGAAGTTCCCTGTGCCCCAGGGGCCTTGTGGGATCCTGTGAATTGCATGTGTGTCTCAACAGATGCCATAAACTACTCTGAGAGGGAGACAGGTAAGTGTGTCTGCAAGATATTCAGTTAAGATCACCCTCAAGGTGTTTTGAGATATATTATTGTACCAATCTTTTCTCTCGTTTTTGCTTTTGTCCTCTAAACTCAAATGAATACACCTTGTTTTAAATACATCATTCAGTATTTATGAAGTGATGGGTTTATGAGGTCACTCAAGAGGTTTGGGGGAGATTTCGCTGCAGCGGAATTCAGAGTTGTACTGTTGTACAGTGGGCCAGCAGAGAAAAGTTTTTTCGGCAAATATATAAATGCTTAGCTAAATAATAAGTATGCATTCAAATGTTTCGCTAGCCCCCTCTGCAACAGTACAAGGCTGATATCTGCTACATCTCCCCCAACCTCCTTCAAGTGACTGTGCTGATCAACATCTCCAAATATGCATTAGTACCTCATACAACCCAACTTCAAAAATACTGAACTATCCCTTTAAGGAGGTCTTAAGAACCAAATATATTTCCGGCTGCCTCCAATTGTGTCCAAATTCAATACTTTAACAAATAGAAAAACAAAGCATTGAACTCATCAGATGCTTGAATGCAGTGAGGGAATTTTTGGCAAGCGAAAACAAAGCAAAAAAAAAAGTCCAAGAAATTGCAACTTTATATCCTCAATAAAAGGGTTGGAAAAGTTTCAAACTCAGGATTATGCTCATGGGTAAATTCTGCAGTCAGAGACTTTGAACCTTGAAGAGAAAGCAACACCAGGTGAAGTCACTGATAGAAGTAGAAATCACCCGCTGTAACATTTGGAGGTAGAAAAAGTCTGAACAAACTCTCCCCCCCCCCCCCCCCCCCACTGCAGGGTGGACTTCCCAAACATGTTGTATACAGAAGGAATGAGAAATACTCCCTGCCCTAACTAGATTTTGGCAAACTCAGTTGAACTCACCTAACCTGAGTCGGTTATGGGATGTGAGCCAGATGTCAGGCTCAAAGACATTTCTTCAATAACTTCACCATGATGACAAAGTCTTGGGGGCAAATGAAATATGAAATGGGGGATTGTTTATTTAACCGTTCTGTGAGTGGCGTCTGTGGCATTTTGCTTGTACAATCTTGTTGTCAACCACAGTTCCCTACATTTCCAATTACTCATTATTTTGCTTATAATAAAATGGGCAAACCTAACATATCACATTGATCCCCAAAAAGGTGTTAGAATTCATATTCCAGGATTAATCTATAGCCACTTTCAGTACAATCCTTCAAATAGTTATCAAGATATTTGCCAACATTTCAACCTTGTGGTGGCACTGGGGGAAACATCAGTGGGATTCATCCTCTGGGGACTATAAATGTCAGAGCAATCCAGCAGTTTTTCAGATATTTTAGTCAAGTGGCAGACCGACTCACATTTCCATCTATAGAGTCATCCTTAAAAAAGCAAAGGTGGAAAAACTAAATACAATTTTTTTTATACTTCCTTTCCATGTGGCTTCCAGAGGCGCTGGACTCAGGTCTGCTGGCACTCTGCGGGCCCAACAGGGTTCTAGACGAGTCCACCTGCGAGTGCGTCTGCCGGAATGGACTCACCGAGGCCAGCTGCGATCCAGGCTGGAAACTCGACCACAACACCTGTAAGTGGGGTTTCCAGTTACTGAGAAAATTCCATATGAAACGTGAAGAGCGTTACAACCGAAATATACCTGTCTGGACCATGTGTGACACTGGAGACATAGGGAGGGGATACAAAATGGGTACGAATGCCTGAAGAGGGATGCCAAAGAAGCTTTTTAATTTTCTGAAGCTTTCTGCAAATCTACAGTTACAAGTCCAAACTCGACCAACAAATATGTAGCCAAACAACACAAAGAGGTGCACAATGCCGTATCAGATAAAGTTTTGTTTTTAATATTTCCTTTATCATATCATATTTCTTCTCCCAGGTGAATGCCAGTGTGAAGGCCAAGGTGAGGGGAAGTTGTGCCCCCCCGGCCAGCGGTGGGATGAGGAGCTGTGCGGCTGTGTGTGTGCTGCAGAGTGCCCCGGAGATCAGCCCCTCAACCCCGATACCTGCCTTTGCCAATGCAGGGAGAGTCCACAGTCGTGTCTGCGGCAGGGCAAGAGGTTCAAGCCCAGCACCTGCAGGTAGGCTTGCACGAAAAGGCCAGGAGTCTGGCCTCGGACCTGGTTTCAAGCCAGGGCCATTTAGCAAAACACTACATTTTTCTTAGCTCTATACTCTAAGCTCCCTGGTGGAATAGGGCTGAGGGAGGGGAGAACGACTCCTTTTTGGGGATGAAATAATCCCAAGTATCTGCACTTTGGGTCTCTGCCAACTCCCTCTGCTCCAAGCCAATAAGCAGTAATAAACATGTATGTGTCATAAACATATTTGTCTGGATTCTGTGAAAGGAACATTAATCCTGCAGCCTTTTTGTAAGCATTATACAATCACTGCTTGCACTTGCGGCACTACAGTCAATGGTTTCCTCCTCTTTCAGCATCAAAATATTTCAGTTCTGCTACTGTCTCCAAGTGAGAGAACACACACCTACCCTTTCTTTCTTCAATCAGTTTCACAGAATCTTACACATAAGGTGGTTGGAAACAGGGGTAATATTCAATGTTATCCAAGTCTGGTTTCCAGGTTGCTTCAAAACTATTAACAGACATAGTTGCTCTTTTCCTATTTCCACAGATGCATAAAATCCATGGTCTGACGTAAACCCACAGTTTTCAAATAATGTCCAGGTACACAGCCCTTGTCTGCAATTTAAATCACTAAGTAGCACATGTGGACCAGAACATTCAAACAACCTATAGATTTAGGAAAACATAAAATATGTTATCGGTGATGGAGGGCAAGTAGGTGAAGTAGCACCTAATTCCTGCTGTGAGGCAAAAGACAACAATGGCTTTGATCAACACAGAGTGTCTTATAAACAACTTGCGTGATTGGTTCAAGAGCAGGATTTTACTAGTAAACATAATTCCTTCTGTGGCATGTAAGCTTTGATCATGCTTGCTTGTTGCCTGGCAAACCATAGTCTGTGGTTAATGTTGATGTTACCCAGATGTGTTCTGGTTAAGTATGTGCACTCCTTAAAGGTTTTACTCAGTATTTTGGAGGTGTATGTAAGGCATAGACAGTTCCTTGGGTGTATTAACATCCATTTCCAAAAAGGTTTTTACTTTTACTTCTAAATTCTGAAAATATTGAAGCACAAGGTAATAAACTGTTCTGGGGATGTAATTAAAAAATAGTTAAATATATATATATATCTGAACCAGTGGCTTGTAGTCGCTGCTTGTTCAGCCTTGTCGGCCCTTAGGGTGCCATCACAAGTCTTTACCCTGGGAGCTCTGCGAGAGAAAGGGGTGAGGAAAGAGTCAAACTCTCAATGGACATGTCATACATTCCAAACTCGTTAAAGACAAACCTTCTTTCTGGGTTTTCTTTCGTTCACATGTTTCCACATGACCTTTTATGGACACTGGGTGTCCGAAACGTTTGTCTCAGCTGCGTGTGCGTGTTTGTCTGCGTGTTGCGGTTCCCACAGCCAGCCTGCAAGAGATCAACCTCCCTCTGACCCCCGGAGGCCTGCAGAGAGACAGACAGGAGGACGGGGTGAACTTGATGACATTGAGCAGGGCAGCCATGAGACAGGCGAGCAGGCTCACAGACATATGGAGTGACAGACGCAAGAAAAAAAACACATAAGCTGACATGAGCTCAGATATGAATGATTTTTTAATCTATCTTTACAGACGTGGGAAAGTTCACAGACACACACACGTGACCTCTGAGTTTTTTTTAACCGCCTTAGGGTTGAAAAAAGCAAGAATGTTACTCAAACTGAGACTCGGTATGAAGCCGAAAAAAGTTTTTGAAACAATGAAAAAAGTTCTGAACGTGAGCTTAAACCAAGCGTCTAAAATGCAATTTACATAAGGGGGATGTTAACTTCATCACCACTCACGAAGGGTTATCATACCAAAATATAACGTGGCATGAATCTTAAAACTGTATAAGTAAAAAATACCACCTTGACTGGCACTAAAATTTGGTCTGGCCCATGGACCAAACACACATGTTGACTGCAGCAGCCACGACCATCAATAAACCATGGTGTGCTCTAACTTAGATAGAGATATGCCTGGGAAACCCAGCTCAGCCTCACAAAAAAAAAATCACCATATTCCAAAACATTTTTTTTATTATTGTTGTAATGTAGGCTACTGATTTAAAAAAAAAAACAGACACATTTAAACACAAATTAATCTAATTTTAAACAAAAAAATATATATATTATTTTGATTTTGACAGGGCCAGCAGGGCCACCACTGAATATCAACATAAATTAAATATCAATTTGGTCACTAAAAACGTAAAGCACATTAGAACAAGTGACAATTCCGACATAATTACAAGATTGCATATTAATGCTCACCAAGTAAGGAAACATCGTATTATAAGGCAAAAAAGGAGGCAATTAAGTGCGAAGCATGGACGAGAAAAACACACCTGTTGACCCTGCGAAAGTAATGACCTAGGTGACTAGGTGCAATGAGAAAACAAATTGGATGCCGTAAATCGACGTAAAATGTAGGGCATATCGTACAAAATACGTAAAAAATTTAACAGCCTGCTAATTTCCCTTTTTGTAATATACCAACCAATTTAAGCCTACCTTAAAGGGGCTGTAAGCGGAATGGTTCTTTTAGCTAACTTCCTGTCAGTTACTGCAGTTAGCAGTCCCCTCGCTCGTCCCTATGTCACCCTGATGTCACCACATTAATGCACTGCAGTCTTCAAACAGCGAGTTTAGTTATCTGGCACCATCTCAGATACGTAATTGTGATAAAACATGATAAAAAACACCAAAACAGGCATTGGGAAAGATTTTTTACCTGGTGCGCCATTGAAGGCGCATAAACATTCACCCATCTGTCCTCTGGCGTGCACTGGCAGTGAGACCATGAGTGAGACGGGTGTCGGTTTGTAACGCGCTTTCTTGTGATTGAATGTCAATTATGGGATACAACGAAAAGTTTAATTGCCGATTACCTGCAGAGCAGCTGACTGAGAGATCGCTTTATGAAACGCGCACATCATGGAAGTGATCACTGAGTGAATAAAGAGCGACTTAACACTTATATTAACATAAATAAATTGCTTGCTTAACCTTTAAGTCTGAGACACTACTTAAGCTATTTTTTATTTTCACAGTTCGGCTATGTATTTAACAGCTAAGACACCTCTAAATTAACTGGTAGTAGCCTAACTAATAGGCTAGTTTAGAATAAATAGGCTAAACTTAGTATGGAATAGCCTACTAAATCGAGCATTACAAACACAGGCAAGGATGTAATTTTTCATAAAGGCCTAATACACACCATCTGGTCACAGGAGGTGGTAGGCTACAAAAAAAGACCAGAATTTGGCCATAGTCCTCGCCTCTCTCGGAAGGTAAATGGCTACTCCCTCTCTTTTTTCTCACTCACAGAATCGTTTGAAGCACGCACAAAACAAAACTTGGATCAAGGGGTTTATCCAAACGGGATGTGAATATCTGGATAATAATACTATTCATGCCAAGAGAATATTACCTCCGTTGTGTCTTTATTTCTTCTCATCCTCACCCTATTTCCCTCCACTCTACCCTCGAATGCCTCTTTCTCTTCTCATTTTCATTGTTTTCCCCACACTTTCTGTCTTTCGTCTAATTCACCTCAATCTTTTTATTCCCCCCCCCCCCCCCCCCTCCAGTTGCTACAGGTTGCCGTGCAGAAAGCCCAGACCATGCCACAGTGGTTTTTACTACAGCCACCAAGTCTGCCAGTGCATCCCCAACTACATGAGGCCCGAGTGGAATTAACCAATCACAACAGATTTGCAGACAGAGGATGCTGTCATTCATTGGCCCTGCAACTTGAGGCTGGAAAACCTTTTGGCCCTGAAAACACAGGGGTAAAAGAGGAGGAAGGGGCTCTTCACAGGAGGGCCTGAAGGTGGAATTATACACATGTACATGTGCTGGATTACAAAAGAAGCACTTGGAGTTTTATTCACGCTGTCTGTGTTCTGATGCTCTTCCAACATAAAGATACAACAAAAGGAGGATGGGAGTGCTTCCCATTAAAAACAAAAAGGCCAAAGCAGCCTGCAGTGAATACTTGTAAACGTGGAGTAATCTCAGCCAAACAGGGAAAACGAGGGGATATGGTTGACTCCTCTGGGACTCACTTTGTACATGAGTTGGCTTTTTCCCCAAACACTTCCAACCACGAGCCTGACTGGAACCAATCACACCTGGAGGCGGCCTAAAAGCATGACAGGCAGTGGCGACGAGATGGACCAACCAGACTCCTATGAGCCATCCAGCCGCTTCCATTCCCTCTGCAACGTGTCGGAACATGATGTCAAAACCACCGAGCTGCTGTAGTGGCACCGTTAATGACTGTGTGAAATGGAAAGTGGATTCAAATAATAACAGACCAGGATCCATGCTTCTTCTTTTTTTGGCAATTTCACACTTTGAGTGATGAAATATTTGAGAGTGAAGGATTTATTTTGCAGGATGCCTGTGATGTGATGTCGCCTGGGCCTTACGTTCACTCTTTTAGAAGAGGTGGAAATGGTGACAGTATCTTTTGGTGGTCCATTTGGAGCACCAGGGGTTGCTTCCAAAATGCTACATTAGAATTATTTAACAAACAAAGGTGTGTCTATACTGATGATTAAAATGAATCTTTACATAATGAGTCTTAGCTGGCGAAGCTTCCCTCAACCCTCTAATTTTTTTCTTACAGAGTAGAGGTTTAATGCCAGACCCTGTTCAACTAAACGCTCATTTTAAAACACTCCCATAACAGCTATTACATGCTCCAGCTCCTACCTGCCTCTACTGCAGTGCTGTTCTTTAAAGATTTCATAGATGGATGAACCCAATCACAAGTGATGGTAACACTCGGGTGCACATCCAGATCTTTTGGTAATTTAACTTAAAATACTCTTAAACCAGCAGTGTGTAGAATTTTGGGTTTTATTTCCTAGCAGATTTTGTAGAAAGTAATCATAATATCCATAAGTTAATTTAGTGCATAATAGCTGAACATTTTTTTTTATATATTTTTTCCCTTAGAAAGGGTCTCATATATGTCCATATTTTTGCATATTTTGGACCAAGGCCTAGTGCCGCCATCTTGAAAGTGTCATAGTTGGAATGTCATCAGGTGCATTGTTTAAAATTTAGAATTGTTCTTGTCCTAAGGCCACTGTAGCTTCTGTTATTATTTGAAAGGGGTGGGGTTACCCAGGGAGCATTGCATTCTAGAACTTTGTAGAACTTTCTTGATGATGTCATATTACACACTGCACCTTTAAATAAAATTATTTGTAAATATTTTTTTTTACATATTTAAAGCTGATTTGATTTTTGAAGATGGAATCATATGTAGATGTAAAATATTGTATTTAAATCATTATCACCACTAAATATTGTTTGAGAATGAAACTATTTACTTGTCTTTGTACTCCAGCAGTTTGAGTTGACATGGAGAAATCGCCCATATTGCATGCACTGCAATTATTCTTTAAGCAGCTCTTTAAGACACATATTCAGCTTAAAAAACACTACATGTTAGGATGAAGAATTGCTGCAGTTTATGAATGATTGTAGGTTTGTGTTGTGTGGATGCAGAGAAAAACAAATTCTTTATCATACTACTATTAAATATTTAAAGCTTTGTCAGATTGATATGATTGTGTCCTTGTTTTGCTTATGTTGACTAAATTTGTTTTAAACGTTTATTGGCAGTGAAAACCTGTGATGAATCTACTGTATTTTATAGTGTAAAAACAGAACAATTTATCATGTTAAACCTTAACAAATTAAGTCAAAATATTTTTTTTAGCAACGACCAAACTACTGTTTAGTGCTCTAATGTGAACGTTTACCTAAAGATAAGGTTAGCTGACATAAGCCAGTATGTGCTACCGTCATACCATTTGAGGTGCCCTTTAGGCCATATATCAAGAATTTCCCCTCACACACACACAACTTTTTGCTAGAAAATTTGGTGTATGTGCAAGAACCCATGGTGTATGTTCAAGCTTTTTATGTGTATGTGCAAGAAAAAGTCATGTGTGTGCGGGAAAATGTGATGTAAGCAGGGCCGCCGCTCCCTATACGCAGAGTACGCAGACTGCGTAGGGCACCAAGTTCCTGGGGGGGGCACCCCAAAAAAAAAAAAATTATAATTATATATATATATATATTTTTTTTTTAATTAAAAAGGAAAAAGAGATGGTCCGGGGGCCCCCCAAAATATATATATTTTTTTAAAGTTCATGATAATCATTACATTACAAAAAATATATAAATTAGTTATGAACAGGCCCATCGTTGTTTTTTCTTAATTGTGTAACCTATCCAGGGGTGGATTACTGCACAGGCACACCGGGCACAGGCCCAGGGGCCCAAGGGCTCAGGGGGGCCCTTAGCCAGAGATACTGATAGTAACTTTTCATGTTGCATAGTCAAAGAGCTCGGTCACTGATGTCAATAACAGGGTCCAAAAAGGAATAGCCTAAATATAAGTACTCATTAAAATGTAACAAGATAGAAATCATCATGGGCCCCTCATTAGTAGGGGAGAAATACAAAAGCAAGTTAAAAACAACAGCATTAGTAGCTCTGTCTAAGGGGGTTGAAGGCCCCCTCACACATACACAAATAAACTTTATATGTGTGAATTCTAAATTGTTCATATCCACCCTTTATCTGTTGAAATGGGCCTCTCCATCATAGAACATGGGTCTGCAGACCAATCTACTGCAGAGTAAAGAGTGCTACCTGTTTAAGAAAAATCTGAAAAATAATGTTCCTTCTGCATCTCAGGATTTGATATCTCTCTAGTCTCTAAAATTTCCTCACAAAGTGCACCAGATTGATGCATTTTACTTTAAAAAGGTAAAAAAAATTCCACCCACCCCCCAACAAGGTACAGGGTCCCTCCAACAATACCCCAAGATCCTGTGGGAAACACTGACTTCCTTAATATGTTTTTGCCATTTATTGTATGTATCCGTGTAGAAAATTCAGTGTACCTGACTGGATAGGGACAAGTGGGGGGCCCTTTAAGAGTGTAAGCCCAGGGGCCCATTATCTCATAATCAGTCTATGATCCTATCACTCAATTCCTTTGCAAAGGCAGTTTTTTCACAAGTTAAGCTGTTCTTTCTGTTAGTAAATGCTGGCAAATGTGCCAAATAGCAGTCGCAGAGATCTTGCAATGGCAAAAAAATGTCGCTCGCGCCCTGCGGACGTGAGCTTCTGGGTGTTTTTTTTTTTGGGGTGGGGAGGAGGGGGGCATCACTGACAATTTCTGCTTAGGGCACCCAAAAGCGTAGCAGCGGCCCTGGATGTAAGTGCATGCATTCTTGATATATGGCCAGAACGGCACCTCATAATACCACATCACCTGATACTGCAGCAGCAAAAACTGAGAATGTAATTAATAAATAGATGGTGTATTTGATTTCCCATGAATTAAACTTTTCATATATAAGAGTAGCAATGTTTTATCGTTTCTTCTAAAGAGTTACAGTGTCGCTTTAACTGTTCAGTTTATCATTTTGACAACTGTAGTGGTCTAGTGGCAGGTATGTCAATTTTGATCGACAAAATACCCCAAAAATCCCAATTACATGTAATACATCTTGCATGTTATTATCCTCCCAAAATTTGTAGAAGGGTTATACATACAGTACATCATACAAAAGGTGAGTCTGAAATTTGTAACTGCTACTTAAAGGACAAGTGAGTTTTCTGGGAACTAGGGCATGAGAACTGCACATTGCATTGCTCATGTTTCAAATCCAGTGAAAAGTACCTTCACCACTCTGCAGCCACAGACACCCACACACCTGTGGCTGGGAACTGGGACACTTCCTTTGGTATCGCGTTTATTCTTCTCCCGCAGCCTGTGTCTACCACAAGAAAAACAAAAATGTCTCAGATGGGAAACGGAGAGATCGCCTTTCTGTCTAGCACTTTTCACCGTCTGCATGGTGAACTGACTCATCTATTTTCTATTTGATCTGGTTTGTCTGCCACATTAGCCGATTACACTACTGTACGTTAGTGATTCATGGCTGCGTTGTTTTCACTGTTGACAGTCAGCCAACCGAAAGTGCAATATGTGTGTAAACATGACTGTGATTTGACTGACTCAGAAGGGTCAATATCCACTTTGGCTGCACTACTGACGGCAGAAATCAGAATTATTCCAAAGTAACATCACATGCCATTCTCTTGAAAGCATGCTAGTTAAACTACCCTGAAACGTCCATGAAATCTCAGGCTGTGAGAGTCTGCGCCTGAGGCTATACACTTGGTGGAAATCCAGGTCTTCCGAGTGCAGCTGTGCTAAGATCCTTTTTTTTCCCTAAATCAGGAGAGCATAAATTACATTTTCTCCGCGTTTCCGTCACTTTCAGAAGGCTGTCAAGTGCATTTGTGGGTTTGCTGTGTTCTTTTTAACTGGTGCATTTCAGATGAGCGTGTCCTGATCTCCAAACTCTGCCCAGTGAAGGTCAAACATCTAAGTAGAGAAAGACAAAGAAATTCAATCCAGATAATCAGAGGGGGATTTGCTACATTTTCTGCTCCACCGATTTTCACTACCATCAGGGCGGGAAAGGTCAGAGCTTATGCATTTAAAATGAAAAGACTCTTTGGTTTTACCTTTGAAGTAGTTTCACATGTTGGAGAGGAGACTTTTCGAACGAGTGAGTGATTTATCCAGTGAGATATCAACCTTCCACTGACATAAGTCTGTGTCTTATCTGTTGCCAGTGACCAAAGCATTTTATTTCCCACCTTTGGAATCAGAACCTCATTCCTCTTCCTCATGAAGATAATAATGTCTCTGGTGAATATTATAAAATGCAGACAGAATGGACGCCATTTGAATTTTTTTATTTTTTCTTCAAGAACAAAATATAAACCCGGCTCAGACACCCCTTTATATAATAGGCCATTGAAACTCTTCAAATATTTACAAAAGATAGAAAATTAAACATAAATAAATATAACCTGCTGCTGCTCATGAAAGACTGCTTCGGCCTAGATTGTAACACATTTGAACTGAAGTAGTTTACGTCTGTTTGTCTTGGACAGAATCCTACAAAGAGGACATTCACTCTAATAAGAGAAAGTACAATGTTTTATATGGTCTTGGGACAGTTCAGCAAATATACAATTGTTGTTAAAAATCTATGTTTACGTGATAAAATATAACATAAGCCAGACTTAATCAGCTGCTCCAAAAATGGCAAATAATAGACAAAACAAACAGTGACAGAGCCCAGCACAATATCACTGGGACATTTTGTTGTTTGTTGATAAAGCACAAAAACAGCTTGATGAATGCAACAGGAAGAGAAGCCATTTTCTTGAGTCCCTACAGTGATAAAAACAGCAGAGCAGCTTTGAGTGTAGAAATACTTCCATTGTAAAAAGAGAAAAACATTAATCATGTAATGTTTTGCAAGAGTGAGAAAAAGAATAGCTGTGGACATAATGAAACAACTTCAGATTGGTGCAGACTGACACCTACTGGTTTCTCATGGTGAGGACAAGCACAGACCTATGCGACACCACAGGTAACGTTTATCAGAAATAAAATTAGTATTTAAGCAACAATTATACATAAAAACCTCCCAAAGAAGACTGATACAGTAAACTTACAACTTTTCAAACTTTAGACTCATCTTAAGTGTATGTAACCTTAGGGTGTTAAAATTATTAGATGCTTTGCTCATATCACTTTGAGCTTCTAAGCGGAAATATATCTGTTAAGTCTTATGAGAAGAGTGCAAAAAGCAAACAATGGCATTATATGGCTTAGTGATGTCAAAATATGTATCCTAGTGAAAGCAGGAGCAGCCCTGTCGTTTTATGCAAGTTTTTTTTTCACAGCTTTCAAAATTCAAGTCTTTAAGCCACAATGCTTAATCTCCATACCAGGTGAAGCAGCTGGAAACACGGCTGTTCCAGAGCAGGCACTTCAGTTCTGGCTGTTCCGCTAACAGCCTGACTGGAATCCAGTTCAGTTTTTCTTTAATCAATGGTCAATTCACCTGTTCTGGCCGATAGAGTGTCTAGCCACAGAAACAGACAATTCCTCTGGAGAAGACTGATGCGTTGAGGTATGATCCATCCCAGGCAGTCCATGCAGGTCAAACAAGTCTGTTATTCATCCAAAATGTCAACTTCCTTTGACCTAGGTCGACTTGTTCAACTGTTGCCTGAAACAGAAACACATAGAGAGTCACTACACAGTATAGTACCAAATAAAAAACTTTAAACGTTGACATTATGCTAATTCAAAATTGTCATTTGGTTTTCTACTAGAAACTGTTTTATGGTGTAGTTTCCAAAAAAGCTTTTATATTTGTCACATTGCCATTGCTCAATCTCCTCTTTCCAGCCTCTCTCATTTTAACCAGACAGACAGATTAAGTGGTATCTGGGGGTATGCTTATCACAGAGGTAGTGCTAAGGTTAGTAGCCCCAGTAAGATTTCTATCCTCTTATGAAGTCATAAAGGGAGAGAAATCTGACTGTGATTTTTAAACACAGGTTTTCATGAAGGTGGAGGTGAAGAAAAGAGAGCTGTTTTTTCTCAAACTTTTGAGTCTCTCATCACACTCATATTAATGTAAAAAAAACATGAAAAAGTGCCTTTTGCATATAAGGTGACCTTTAACAAATCTGATTTCTGTCATTGCATCATTTACCACCAGCATTAATGTCGCTAGGGGTAGACTCACCCTCATCATCAGAGTCAAATCCAAAGAGGTTGGAGCACTTCTGCAAATGGAGATGACCCTGCAGCTCCTCGGCGCTGCTGAAAGTGGCAAAACAGTTGGCACATCGTTGCCTTTGCAGAGCAGTTGTGGCTCTCGCTTGCTCAGGAGGGGGATTTCTCTGAGACGACAGGAGCTTCCTTCGCTTGGGCATGGTGATGAACCTCTCGTCCAGGTATGCTGTAGGAGGCAGGCGCATGAACGGCCTCTTGCCATACTCTGCAAGGGTGTCCGTATTCAACTTCGATTTTACATCCTCACTCTCCCCTTTTCCATTCAATAACATAGAATAACCGATGCTGCCAACTGCTAAAAGTGTTGTTTCGGTTGACTCCTTTGCCTCCACACCTACAGAGCTATCCACCGACTCAGATTTTTCTGCAGTGAGTGGTCGGACTTCAGGGTCTGAGCTGGCAGTCTTCTTAGGCACTGATTGAACACCCTGATCTTTGCACTTCTTCTTTCTAACATTCTTCGCATCACCTTCTTTATGAACATCCTTGCGCTTCTTATTTGCTTTGCTGGGGTCTGGGTTTTTCTTGACATTCGATTTCTTTGAATTTTCCTTTTTCGCTACCGTTTGAGTGTTCTCCTCAGTGGCAGCGGGTGGGGAAGCCGTTTCATTTGAGCCACTAGCTGTGGCAGGAGGGACGGAGGAATCAGACGTGACCGGTGTTGCATCTAATGTTTCTTCTTTTGCCTTCGCTTCAACATCAGGAGGGTTCTTTACTGCTGCTTCAGGCTCAACCTGTTTGTCTGTGGACGTTGACTTGGTTGTCTGTTTCAAAGCAGATGTTTTGCTAGCATCTTTGCGTGGCATTCGTTCCTTGACCGTTTTGTTATCCCCTTTTCTCTTTATATCTTTGTGCTTCTTATTTGTCTTGCCTGCGTCTGTAAAAGCACAAGGGATCTTTTCTTTCTTTACGTCTTTTTTCGTACGTTGAGATTTCTTTGACTTTTCTTGTGTGTTAACCCTCTGCGTTTCCTCTCCTGAGTCGGCGGGTGGTGTTGTTATCCCATTATAACTATTAGCAGGGACAGCAGTCACAAAGTCGCCACTTTGTGTTGAGTCTGTGTTTTCTGCCCTCTTTTTTCCCTCCTCATCAGCAGAACATTCAGCTACTGCTGCTTTGGCCTCAACCTTTATGGCAATAGATTTTGACTCAGCAGGCTTTTTCGAGGCAGACTCTGGGTCTTTGACGGGTTGTTTTTTATGCTTTTTCAAGGCAGGCTCTGGTGCTTTGACGGGACGTTTTTTCTTGACAATCTCTGTGTTGGCTTTGTTATTTGTAATCTTCCGCTTCTTTGACTTGCTCGAGTCTAAAGAAGCTGATACACTACTGTTTTCTTTAGGAGTTGAGCGTTTTTTCACCTTATGCACTTTCTTCAGTTCGTCGGTGATGGACTTTTGTGTTTTGTCTGCAGAGGTGGTGGTGACCGTTTGATTTGAACTTTTTGCTGTCACAACAGCTGTAGAGCTATTACGTGAAACACCCTTTTGTTTGACATGAGTCTTCTTAATTTGCTTGCTCACTGATTTTTTAGACATGGATTCATCGATTGATGTTTCTGCACTTTTGTCTACATCTTGAACCTGCCGACTGGTTTCTTCCATTGAGTTCTCTGTTGCAGGACTCGTCTGATCCTTCAGCAGATCAGCGTTTTCTTTGACAGTTTCATTGCTTTGACCAGTGGTAGTGTTTTCGTCATGCACAGGTTTCTTTGATTTGGGAGGACGACCCCTTCTTTCAGGACCTTTTGTTTTTACTTTGAGCAGCTTTTTCTGGAACTTCTGCCTAACTCTGAGATTCTGTCTTAATGATGATGACATGACTTTTTGACATTTGAGGTCTGTCAGGGTTGTATTTGTGAGTCTAACTTTTCTTAAGGTTTGTCTTAATCTAAGATTAGGGCCAGTGAGCTGTGCTGAGGTGCCCTTGTTAGAAAGATTCTTCAAGACATGTGAATCCTTTGTCTGATTGTTCTCTGCCAACTCCTGTTTCAACAGAGATGCTCTGATAGTGGTGGGCGAAGGAGCCGTAGCGTGTTTTCCAGTTGACAATTTATGTTTATCTTGTCGTCTTGACTTACTTGCAGCCTTTACGCTCACAGTCTTATTTACAGAAGTAGTAGAAGTTCCTTTTTTTATCTTATGATACCGTTGTTTAGTTTTAACTGGTGTGTTGTGTTTTTCATCCTTTTGCTCATTTGTATTCTTGTCTGGTTTGGTGGGTTTGGAAGCATAATGCTCTCTTTCATGAAGGTTCAGTGCCCAGAGACAAATAAATAGTTGAGGACAACCAGGGACGCAGCACACTGCCTGCAGTGGACTGTGCCTCCTGGTGTGGCGTCTCATTTCCATTCCCGATTTGAACCTGGCTGTACAACCCTGATGAAGGCAAGGATGGCGAGGAGTGAGTCTATGCCTTTCGATATGGTGCTGAAAATGTTCAAAGCTCCACATGACCCTCATGCAAATACTGCATCTACTGCTTGCCACATGGAATGCAAGTTCTAAAGGTTTTACTTCACCATAGTGATCTTCGAGAGCATGGTATAGGAGGGCAACACGGTTTTTGGACAGATCTCTGAACCAGGTGCAGCCATCAACAGGACAGCTTACTTTTTCCAGCATCTCCACATTACTCTCAACAACTTCCCCATCCTGTTTTGTGGTTGCCTCCAGGACCTGGAGAGATTTCATCTCCTTAGTGCTAACTTCGGTGGAACAGCCTTCAAGGTGAACTGATGTTGCAGAATTCATCGCAAGTGGTTGTTTAGCTTCTAAGTTTAATTTGGCCTTTTTCGCTCTGTCAAGCTCTTTCTTTTTGCCAATATGCCCATTGACTTTGTGAACAGGAGTTATACTACTGTGGTGTTTTGACGTGTTTTGTTTATGTCTTTGTAAAGATGGACCATCCTCTGGCTTTTCATTGGATCTTGGCTTTCTGAATCTAGATGGTGTTGAATCTGGAAGGCTTTGTGATTTAGGATGGATAGCAGATGTCTTTGATCTCCCACTACTACGTAGCCCAGGGGACACGTTTCTGGTCTTAACTTTGGCAGAGGTTTTAGGTGTGGGAATATCTTTGGTCTCAGAGACACAGTTTTCTTGGGCGTTGCTAGCAGCTGACCCTTTGATCTTCTTTAACTTCTCAATATGATCGGACAGATGCATCATGGCCAGGAGGTCGTCTTTGAACATCGTCCCACAGAACATGCACTCGTCTTTACGATAATGGAACATAGCATGTGCAACAACACGACTTCCCCTAAAGACCTTGTTGCAGAAAGTACAACAGTACTCTAAACAGGATTCCTCGGATTCTGGTTCCGTTTCCATAGGGTCACTGCTGTCAGGTGTTTCTGGAGCAACATCCCGAGTTCCCTCTTTCTTCATTCCAGCAAAAGCAGACACCCCTGGGTCAGAGAAGCTGGAGGAAGTGTGTAACTTGTGTAGAACTTGAGATTTATTTTCAGCTGTTGACTCACTGGTGCCACTCTGCGCTGGAGTGTGACACTCAGGATCAGTAGCAATGGTCTCTGGTGCAAGTTCAGTTACCAATTCCGTTACTAATGTCAGAGCAGGTATGTCATTTATACTGTCCTGATCTATAGGTCTACAGGTAGCCTCTGTCTTAATTACAGTGACTACTGTTCCTCCTGGCTTTGTGTCATTTTCACAAGGCAGCTTAGAAATGCTGTTGCTGACAGTAGTGAGCACATCTGGAACAGGATTTTTGCAACTTTCAGCCAGAGAGAAGAGTGACTTCAGTTCTACTTTCTGATCTCTAAGAACATCATCCTGAGACTGTGAGGGATCACTGTAAATGTTGGCCAAATTGACGACTGCAGTAATTTCATCAGCTACCACCAACTGATTGTGGTCTATGGTTGAAGTCTTAGAAATCTCAGTTGATGATGCGATTTTTGAAGTGTCTTTTACGGTTTCAGCTTTAGAGACCTTATCTGTCACCTTAGCAGCTGTTGGGGTTTGTGAGGCAATTGTGACTTTCATCTCAACAGCAGACACCTCACAGAGCTCTCTTGCAGAAGCTACGGGTTGGGCTTGCAGGACCTTATCAAACACTGGGCCTTTTGTCAATTCAGTTGGTGCCGGTGTCTGTGACCCAACAGTGACTTTCATTTCAGCAGGTGACTTTTTAAAGAGCTCTCTAGCGGAAGAAGTCTTTCGTGAGACTGCTTTTGTAGTTTGGGCTTTAACTAGGGATACTGTAGCTTCAACTGATGCCGGTGTCCGAGAGGGATTTCTACCTTTAATCTCAGCAGCAGGATTTTCGCAAAGCTCTCTCTGAGGATCTTTCGGAGGACTTCCTTGAACGGAGGAGCGTGTGATTGTTGATCTTGAGCCTTGAATATTCGATCCATTACCATTACCCCTCTGCCGCCGAGCATAACAGTGCATCAGCTGAACAAACATAGTTGGATCCCGCGCCGTGAGAAGGACCTCTTTGCGATGTAAAGTCTTCATAGGTTGTGGTGTGGCAGGGAGTTTCACTGTAGGTCTGTAAAAAAGCACTTGTGGGAACCCTCTCGGTCGGTTGCAAGAGTCTTCAGTGAACGTGCCCATTAGTTCATTGTCTGGTAGGGAGAGCTCAAGAATTACTTGTGGATGAGTGGCTGGTTTAGGACAGTCCAAAGACAATTCTTTCTGGTGCTTGTTGTTTTCCCTTGCCATCAAACGAGAGTTTTTAGATGTTCTGTCTTTTGCATTGTTCTTGATCTGACCAGTTTCAGACCTCTTTACGACACAGGATTGGTGGTGCTTTTGATGTTTCAACCTATGCTTTTTGAACCTCGGAATGTTCTCTTCAAGAGTTCCTGAGTCTTCCAGAAGCCACTTGGGTTTTCTTATCTTACGTTTGGTTGGGTTCTTCTCTGAGAGTCGTGTAGTGCGTCTAAGATCTCCATACCCAACAGCTACATTGTCCCTTAGTCTGTCTAGCTGCCAATATGAACGCCTCAAAGGTTGAGATGACGCATCCTTCAAAGGTCGTGACCCTTGGTTGGCTCTCCTCTTTACAGTGTGGTCAACATTTATCCGTGTTTTGCCTGGGCCCACCTTTAATTTTTTGGAAGCATTGTCAGTGTCCTCTTTATTATGTCTGTCCTCTTTATGGTGCCGCTTCTTAGAAGCTGCCTGAAGCTGCCCCTTCCTTCCTTTTTTACATACTGATGTGCTTTTTGAAGCAGGTTCTTTGGTGCAGTAGTTATGGATCCATTTGTCCTCCATTATTTCTTCCAGGGCGGAACTAACAACCTTCTCACTCATCAGCTTTAAACAGTTGGTCCGCAAAGCAATGAGGTTCCAAAACTCTGGGTCAAAATACAGGCCCTTCTTCAAGATCTGAGGAAATATGGAAAAGAAAATGGAACATAATCATTACCAATTCTGTACTGCCCATGTGATCTTAAACAATGTCCTATCACACACTACAATTTCTGAAGCTTGAAAAGTTAAGATTTGCTTTAAAGGGTTCAAAGGACAATTTTAGCAATGTTTGGCAGCCTTTCATTACATATCTGCTTGACCAGCTCTAAGGATGTACACATTTATTTTTTAATTTTATTTTTGTTCACTTGTATTTTGCTATGGATCCCAATAACTCCAAACTGTGCACACACACTTTTTCTTTTTTTGTTGTCATTGTTTGTTTTATTGTTATTATAATAATCATTGATTATTGATTTATTTTTGTCTGTTTGTCTTTGGGGATAAAAAAAAAAAAATTGTTACATTTGTAAAATGATGTTTTGCTATATTGTGAAAAATCAATAAACAAAGTGGTAAAAAAAAAAAAAAAACAATGTCCTATCTATGTAATTTGTTAAAAAGGTGCTGTACCTGCAGGGTTTCAAAGCGGACATGATTTCTGATGGGGCTATGCTCCACGTGGTATTCCTGATCAGGATGCATGTAAAGAAGGTACACCATCTTGTAGGCCTCAACAGTGCGTTCCAGGAAGAACACGAGAAGAGCACACGCCCTGCAAACCTCCAGGTCGTTGGGTAGCAGGCCAGCAATGGTTTTGTAGATTAGTGACTTAGTGATGACATCACAGGAAAGGCAAGACTCCAGGGCATTAGCACAAAGCTCCACACAGAACTGGATGCCATCTCCCCCCAGCTAGTAAGATAAAAACAAACAGTTACATTTATATTTCCTAACACCTAAAAATATCTAGCCAAATATTAAAAATACACTGCAGTTCAAATGTCTGTCTCACTTCTAGCAGTATTGCTTTGATGAATGGGAAGATTGAGTTGACATTGGTGGCAGACAGCATCAGCTGGTGACCCTCCGCGAGCAGAGCTTGCTTAGATGTGTTCAACCGGCTATGAAGTTTACTCCATAAAGAGACAAGATCACTGCAATGAAAAGAGTCACAATTTTCCTTAAATGGGATATATATAAATGTAGATATTGGCTTTTTGTAGGAATCCAAACAATTAAATGGGCTTCAGTTGGTGTAAAAAAAAACAAAAAAAAAACAGTTACATTATCACATTTAAGGTCTTACTTACCACAAATACAACATGTCTCCCCTCCGGAGCTGCTGGGAGAGAAAGGCTCTGCTTAGGATTAGTAGCAACTCATCCTTTTCTTCACATTCTAAACTACAGATGATGTGAACTGCATCTTTGCCATTAAGGTCCACCACCTGAAAAACAGACAACAAAGAAAACATCAGTTTGGGTCAAAGAATAACATAACATTTTGGCATAGTTGAGTGGTAGCGAAGCGACAGGTAAAATGGACTTGAGTGGACATTCTTTCCATTTGACTGAAAGACATGCTAGTTTTCAGCATTCAAGAGTCCACTCACCTCTCCCTGTAGGCTGTCCTGCTGAGACGTTTTTGAAAGCCACCTGAGGTAGACCTGGAGGAAGAATAAGTGTTGCCCTGCTGTGGGATGCCGAGCACAGCACTTGGCCAGGGCCATGGCCTCACCGACCCGCTGCTCACAGGATAAGAGGTAGCGCACCCGAAGCTCAAAGAAAACCGGCAGCTCAGAGCTGATGCACCCATCCACTGAATAAGTGTCAGACCAGAAGAGAATTTACAAATTCAGTTTACTTCAAATTTCGCAATTGCTTGCCAGATTAGCAGAATACAATTAATTTACCATGGAAAACATTTACAATTTATAATGTGCTTTGAAGGAGCAGGAATCAAATTCAAACCAAGCTTTTTGGTTTATACTTCAACATGAGACAAAAAAAAATATATATATATAGTATATATAATATATTTTACATGGAAAGTCAGATGAGATAAGTATGAACAACGAGAGCCGAATCTGAGGTAATGGCATCAGTCTTGGGCATACTACCCATGCTACCTACCTTCACTTTGAGGTAAACTGGACTCACTGAGGATTGCATGTAAGACTGGGCTGGCCCAAGGCCCACCAGCCCGAATCAAATGCTCCACCTGAAGTAAGTGAACATTCTGATGCCTTGAAAGGACCGAATGACATTCCTGAAAAAGTGTGAGGACAAAAAGGGTTTATAAAGTAATTAGTATTTCAATAAACATAAAGAGCAGCTTTATCTTGTATTCTATCAACGCTCTGAGCAGTTTTAACAACTTATTTTTCAAATGATTAATTTTACAAAACATGTACACAGGGTTCTGTTATGTTGAGGACAATTCTCACCTGGAATGTGACAGTGAACTGTTTTAGTATCTCCTGATTGAAGTCCTTTGGATCAAAGAACAGCAGCAACTCAAAAACACTCCTGTAAAGATATAGAAATGGCTTCGGCTTCAATGAACAAATTCACATTTTAAACCTATTGTATAACTATCACCGGAGCATACCCAGAAATCCAATTATGTGTGTGGATGTAAAGATATTGACTGTGATAAAAACGACAGAGGTATGCATTTGAAAGCTGAGAGAAGCCCTGGGGGAGAAGGGGATCGGGCAGGGTCTACGGCTGGCAGCTGGCCAGGCTTTTTCCTGGCTCACAGATTTAGTTGCATGAGCCAACGAACACAATTCAAATTAAATTCCATAAACGTGGGCATGAACTGCTCCCAAACATAGAGCACTACTCCATAGGAGAGTCGACATATACAAAAACAAAGGCTCTATTATTGATATCTATGAGTATTTGTTTTGCTTTCTGTTTGCAACTGATTTGAAAGGCATTTTCTCTGTATATGATAACATTGCAAAAGGGATTTTCCCCTGATAACTTTTTTTAAACGCGGTGTCTTCTCAATGAGTAGTATGTGCACGGAATGGGTGCTTTTTAATGGCCGATAGGCCCAAGACCAGTTCAGCATGAACTGAAAGGGTTTCATTCATTCACTTTTAAAAGCAATGTGAATCTCAAATAGCGAAGCAAAACTCAACAAAGCAGTAACCAAACATACTAAGATACATCCTCTCTTACCTAAGGAAATGCAACAGTGTAACGATACAGCATACCCTTTTGCATTTCAATGAATGTCCTATTAAGGGACTATACTTCAAACAGGCCAACAATACTCCTGTCCACACAGTCCAATTGCCATATAGCGTGTTGTTTTAACCATAGATAGTATATAAAATGGATGTAACATCCGGGCTGACCTCAGTTATTCCAACTGCATCCAATTGTCCTGGCTTATGCACGTCGCCATCTTGTCAGATTTTTACTGCGCCTCATTTCCTCTTACCGAAAAAGGGCATTGATGTGACATCGGGGGGAGAGAGATACGGCCATCTAGCTGAAGTATATCTCCGAGGCGAAGTGAGGGACAACGGGCGGATAGCTGTCACTCAAGAGACCGCGCCCCTAATTATTCATACCTTTTAACCTCCAAAAGAAGAAAAACTAGCCTGCTAGAAAAAAGTTCACCCACCTCAGTGTTGTCATGGAGATATGACCTAAACATATAGACAAGATTGATTTTTATACCAGGCCTTACATAGGTGTAATAATGCTGTGAAACCGGCATATTTAACATGGGAGTCAACGAGAAATTGCTCTGTTTTGAAACCTGCTCCTAGTGGCCACCCGGTGCAACTGCAATTTGTGAATTCCGCATTGGATGCTGGTAGAACTCGCTGTGGTTGGGGTATGGTTTTAACTGAAACTGGTTAGCTCACTTTTGCTACTATACATAATGAGTAAGACATAATTTGACAACAGCACAAATATAAAATGTTTTACTACTTGCAATGCCATTAAGCAAACACAAGTGGAGATCATCACAGCACATTTGAGTCATCGCTTTCGTTTGATTCATTTTTGTCATTGGTGTCGTTTTGAAAGCTGTGAATCAAATTTGCGGCAGTAACTTACAGTAGGTGCGAAAAGGATAAAAGCAACTTATCTCGGGAGATGCGTGTGTGTGTGTGTGTGTACTCACAAGGCCAGACTGCTGAGTGTGTTGAGCACATGATCACAGCTTGATGCAAAGAAGGTGGAAGCTCGGGCAAAGTAACACAGCGACATCTCAAGGATCCCGAGCTGAGGCAATGGCACCTGCCAGCGAGAGGCATATTCCTCCACTAGCTGCATGGAGGAAAGGCAAAAAAGGTTTGGATTACTTAGCATGTTAAATAGTGGATGTAACAACAGTTATAGTTACATTGGTGATGCAACAGTTCAGAGGCGTAGGAGTTGTATGCACCAATAACAACTAATTAGAGCAGCAAAAATTTGTCAACAGAAAAACCACCATCAACTATTTTGATTATCAATTTGTGCTTTAATTTCCAGGCAAAAATGCCCAAAATAGCCGTCAGCAGCGGCTCAAATGTGATGATTTCCTGCCTTTCTCTATTTTGCATTATGGCTGATTTCATATATTAAGGTACTGCTCTGTCGCTCAGACAACACCAGACATTTTAAGACCTTTGACTTTGAGAAACTGACATTTCATAGACCAAACTATTTATCAAGACAAAATCTGCAGATTGATCCATGATGAAATTAATCGTTTGTGGCAACCCAATGAACAACACCTGCATTTCTTTTTAAACACGTCAATAAAAACACCTACAGCAAGTAATACAACGAACGGAATAACCTGCATACATTTGTATATTGCTCAAATCAAAACCATCATTGTATAATGCATTGAGCAACATCTTGACTGGAACATTCGGCAGCTTTACCCCTTAG
The DNA here is from genome assembly GCF_949987685.1 of Ammodytes marinus. NCBI lineage: Eukaryota > Metazoa > Chordata > Actinopteri > Uranoscopiformes > Ammodytidae > Ammodytes > Ammodytes marinus. The sequence goes on from NC_137228.1 coordinate 9,585,749, forward strand.
GCTCATTTTTATTACAGTGCAAAATTACATTCTATAAAAATCAGGGACCCCATGCTACCAAAAGGTGGCACAGAACAGTTGAACTGTCAAACTCCCTAAAATACAGCGTGCTTATATTGCCCTCTAACGGTGGAGATCCAAGACATCATTCTTATGCCCCAAAGGAATCCTGTGAATGTTGGCCGTCAACAAAGATGTCTTCAAACCTTTGTCCAATCGGTTCAACTAATTCCCTGCTCAATTAAAAAATGTTGTAAGTTACCAAGCTTCATCACTTCTTTAAGGCGGTGTCTTGTCTTAAAAAACGCATTGACCGACTGTGCGTTGAGCATGAATTGCCTAGTGTTTATACTGTGCTGAAGCTTGAATTTGTTTTAACGTTGAATGGCCCCCCACTGTTTGTTCTCCTTCCTCTTCTTTGGTAACATGTTGGATTTATCAACAGGAAACAACTTATTTTACACTGTTGGGACACTGTTACCGACTCATAGATTTACCATCAAATAACAGACATATGACATTAAAACTGCATGATACCCAGGGGGCAAAGTGATTTTATGGACATGGAGCGTTGTGAAAGGTTGTTCACCAAAAATGACATCTAGGACCTTCCATGATCACAACCTGGGTGGACAACCTTGTCAACAAGCTGCTGGAAAGCTACAGTGGGCCGACATAGCAAATCAGAACCACTGTTTAAGTGAATGGGGGTGAATGGGGATGGGCTAATGGGGAATTTTTTAAACTTATAGATATCATTACGAGACTTTGCCAGTTGATTACTGACATTAAAACAAAAACTTTTTGTATTACAGTATTTTCCAAAATGTTTAAATAAATATGAAAAATCATCACACATTTACACAGTTACATTTCATGTGCTATGGATCAAAAGTGTCCTTTTGGAGTCTCCAGCTGCTATTTTAGGAAACGGCTAGACATTCCCTTGGAAAAAACAGTGTAAAAAATTAATTTTCTATGGTTTATTGATCAAATTTTAACTGTGATTAGGAAAGGCTTCAGGCAGTTGGACACTTGTTTTGTTTTCAAAATTTAAAAATAAATTGACTTTGTTTTTGTCCAACATCTAGATTTTGGGGCTTTGCAGATATGCAAATGTACGCGTCATTAGTAAGATATTGATGATTTTTCATATCTATTCAAACCTTTTGGAAAATACTGTAATACAAAAAGTTGTTGTTTTAATGTCAGTAATCAACTTGCAAAGTTTCATATTGATATACGTTTAAAAAATTCCCTATCAGCCCACCCCCCATTCGCTTAAACAGTGGTTCTGATTTGCTCTATGTCGGCCCACTGTAGCTTTCCAGCAGCTTGTTGACAAGGTTGTCCACCCAGGTTGGGATCCTGGAAGGTCCTGGATATCATTTCTGGTGAACAACCTTTTACAACGCTCCATGTCTGTTTTTCAAAAAAAAAAGGGGTTTTGCCCCCTAGGTATGATACACCTCCTGGTTTTTATCATCTAACGTTACAGCAGTGTGTAAACTTCAGGGTGTGTGAGTGGATCTTCTGATAACAGAAAATATATTAGCCATCACTGCCACAACACATCTGCAGTTACAACATGTCCTGCTGCTTTTGATGTTTTTCATGGAAAATGCTTGATAATGCAGGGTAAGAATCAGCATTGTAACCTAGCTAATGTAGCGTTAAGGTCGCTTGTCTTTGAAGTTAAGTGACGTGTCGCAAACGTGGTCAAAAGTTGTCCAAGCAGTGGTTTTGGTAAACAGTGTACTAACTCAGCAGGCAAAACTGGGCTAGCTGCAACGATTAGCCGAGTTAGCGTGTTAGCTGTACACTGAGCAATCAATGTCAACTATGACTGATTTGCACACTCTGACGCTACAATAACGCTACGTGAATTGGAACCGGGGTTATGGGGGTAACACTTTAAGGGTGTTATGGTCATATATGGCTTTGAAGCGACTACGACGCGTTAGCAGGAGTGCTAATGCTATCTGTGTAGCGGCCAGTTCTGGGGGAGGGGAGTCGGCTAACATACGCTGCTATCTTCGACAACAAAGCCTGTCAGTAACTTCAGCAGCGGCTTCCTTACCTTGCGAAAGTCAGAGCAGAACGTTTTACTATCGGCTCGCTGTTCTTCGCTTGAGTAGCGGCTCAACAAACTCTGTAATTGTTTTTCAAGACCCTCTAATTCACACACTATGCCCTCCTCCGCCATACTGCCCGTCTGCTGCTGCTCGTAGCATCCAGGCAGCACACAACACACACAAGCCAGCCACCGTCGAAGGCTCGCTATGACAGCGCTGATTGGACGCTGCCAACGTCAAGCGGCCTTGTTCCTTTTACAATCCAGCGTGCGCCGAAGAGAGGGTGGTTAGGGCGGAATCTGTGCTCCTTAATTAAAGCAGATTGACTCTAATGAAGCCCCGCCGACTCGGTGTTAAGGGTAGACTATTACATGCGCCACCAACCACATGGCAGACACTAACACAGCACGGATTGAATTATGAATTAATATTTTTTTTACTTTCTGTTTATTTGTTTTTCAAGGTGAATGAGAACGAAGAAACAGACAAAGAAAACATAGGGCAAGCATGGGCCATACTAGAGTGCAAGAATTTAAAAAAGGACAGGAAAAGGAAACGGGCACATTTACAATTAGCCTACAATTAAAGCTGGGGTATATGATTTCTGATTGGTCAAAGTTAACATTAGCTGTACACTTTCACCAATCAGAGCGAGGCTCCAATTCTCTGTTCTTATTGGCTGTTGGGACTGTCCATTCACTTTGGCACGACTTTGTAGGTGTAGAGTGTGTCAGGGAAGGACCATAGGGAAGGGACCAAATAAAACGAATGGAGCGGTTGAGGTATTTGGATTCGAATCTCTATCCCAACTGCCATTTTCTCCCCAAATCCTCCACCCCAGCTTTAAGGAGAAGGTCAGTCTCTCCATACAGTTTATTTCGTTGACAATATCGATCCATTCGTCTTATGAGGGAGGTTCTTCCCTTAGCCACTTCAGGGTGATGGCTTTCTTACATGCAACAAGAAGGATTTTGTAGAGGTAGCCTACTTATCATGGGTCATAAGGTTGTCCAGCAGTTTACCCAGGTATAGTATAACAAAGGACTTAACTTGTAATCCAAAAATTGGACTAATTTCTTTGGAAATCTCATCCCAAAATGGCTGGATATAAGAGCAGTCCCAAAATATATGGAAGTGATCAGCCATGGATTTACCACACTGCCTCCAACATCCACTCGGGCCCTGAGATCCCTGCTGCATGTATTTCATTTTTAATTTGTCACAAAAAGACGTATTGTATTCTTCCAGGAAAATTCACACAAAGATCTTGAGTTGGTAGTTTTAACCTGATTTTCCAAAATATCACTCCATTCTTCTTGAGATATCTCCAGGCCTGATTCCTTCTCCCATTTTTGTCTGACCTGGTCTGTGGACTAGTCTTTAGAGATCTGCAGTTCCTTATATATCCATGAAACTAAATGTTTGCTGCCTTTGGCCTTATCAGCCTCAGAAAATATATTTATCAATTTAGATCACTATCCGCTAGCTGTATCAAAATAGTCCCTGACCTGGAGATACCTGAAGAAGTCAAATTTTTCAAGGTCAAATACATTTGAAAGACGACTAAATGACTCCAGATAACAACCATTGGTTATAGAACAATAAGCAGTTCTACCTTTGTGGACCCACTGTTTAAATTGCTTATCAAGGATAGACGGTAAAAAGCCAGAGTCATAACTCATAAGCCAACCATTGGTGGAGCTTTTTGCAAGTCTTAAACCACACCATAAGGGATTGTCTGGTCCACTGATTTAATTTACACAGGTAGGTGCCTTGGTTTCGATGAGCGCTTAGACACATCTTTCTCATCCGCCTTATGATGGCTAATACTTGTGAAATTGTAAGTTGATACATTTATAAACTATTTAAAACCTCTTGCCCTTTAACACTGAGGGTAGGGAGATGCCAATGAGACAGGGCCAAGCCAAACAGTCAGACTTCCTTTAAACTTTATTTAAAATCATACATTCATTTAAGGAAAATTATGCAATACAAACCTTTCTCAGACACAGCTAAGATTAGTCGAGACAATTTACAGTTACATCACAGGTACTGTGCTGAAAGAGGAACATACAACATAATTTGTTTAAGTTTTCAAGAAATGTGATTACATTGCATTTCTTGTATACACACACAAATAAAAGCAAGAGCAGCACATAGTGAGCAGCACCAGAAACAATATGCGTGTGTGTATACTTTTTTACATATTCTATCTGATGTTTAGTTGATACACAAGGCCACGGTTATTGCAGTCATGTACTTTTAAAACAAATAAAACAGTAACAGGCTCAAACAAAAAGCCCCTACAAGTCATTAAAGTCATACAACAGGGGCGCCCTTAGCTCAGTTGGTAGGGCGTCCCTCCCCGCCCAGCAGCAGACCCTGGTCCGATTCCCGCCCGTGGTCGTTCTCTGCATGCCACTCCCCTCTCTGCCCCATTTCACCTCTGTCTCTACACTATCAATAAAGCATAAAAATGCCCCAAAAAATATTTAAAAAAAATAAAAAATAAAAAGTCATACAACAAACTCATAAAAAAATTGCGAGGAGCACTACAAGCAAATATAATAAGTAAAATCAACTGATTCAAATAAGTAAACCTATCACATGTAAGACATAATGGCATAATATAATTAACATCTTATACCTTAAGACTTATGTTTAACAAAAAACAAAAAATCTATATTTAAGTAGAAAAGAAAGCATAACCAGATCCAAAACTTCCAGGATTATCGAATGCCATTTTTTAGAACCCATCTACTAATCTTGTCATTGTATATGTATGTCACTTAAGTGAGAGGAAAAATGTACAAGTGTGTTCCGCGTGTTTTCAGTTCAGCTCGTCCATGCACTCTGACATGGATCGCTCTCTCCGTTCCTGGACCGTGACAAAGTTGAGCAGGTCAACAGCCGTCACCACCCCGAAAACCATCTGCTTCAGAGTCGGAGAGCCGTCTGTCAAATCTGTAGGAAGAACAGAATGAAATGAATGCATGATCAAGATTAGGAGATTGTTACAGAGATTGACTAGTCACCCTACATCACTTCATGTTGCTCTGATACAAATGTTTTGAGAGGAGCCACTTATTCAATATTTTAAAAAGGAATGTGAAGAATTGTATGCGATGAAAACAATTGAAAGGGGGGGAAAAGGGGTTGGTTGTATGTAGGTAGTGGAGCTCACTGGGGCCAACTCTGAAGGGACAACTCACATGTGTCTACAGACCTAAGGCTTCTTAAACTACAGAAAACAACAACAACCACAACAAAATGAAAAATAAAGAACATCAATAATAGAAAAATAATAGAAAAATAAAACAATCGGCCAGTTGGAGGCTGTGGAACAAAACATTGCAGACACAAACTACCCATTTATACACCCAGCAGAGACAGGGAATTATTTACATTCATTTGGAGTTGTGTTTCCGAGGAATTTAAATCCAATATTCAATCTTTGATTTGCTCCGTTTTCATTTCCAACAACCTCCTATAGTACACATCTCGTTCTTTAGTCGCTAAATGCTCCACTATGTTCAGTCTGCAATGTATTGGGTAGGATGGTAGCATTCAGGAGGTTATCAGAGAGAGTGAGAGAGTGAGTGAGAGAGAGAGAGAGAGAGAGAGAGAGAGAGAAAATGAGAGCCGTGAGTATGAACCAAACAGTAAGAACACAGGTTGGAAAACCAAGAGGTGAAAGAACGCAAAGTTCTATAGCGCTAAAAGGCACTACTTTATAATTTATAAAAATCTGTTGTTCACTTACTATTTTGAACACCATCTGGGAGAAGACAGAAAATTAGGGCGTTCATGAAAATTAGGGCAAATTATTGATCTTGTGTGTGCATGTGTAATAATTGTGTGTGTGCATGTGTAATTATGATTACAGGGGTGTTTCTGAAAAAAGCTGTACTTACATTGGATCTGTTCATGTACCACCAGGGCAAAATGGTCTGTCTCCAAAATGCGGGATAATTTTCCCAAGTTATCAGTCAGACGGATCTATAAATGACAATAAGAAAAAATCAATCTTAATATTAATTTTACACAACTTAGGCTAGAGTTTGGAATGTGCTAAGTACATGGAAATGTAATTCTGCTACTTTCATTGATGGTAATTATTTTCACATGGGAGGTCATTACGTTTTAACAAGTCAACAAAGTCATAAAACTGTTGCCTTTGTGTGTTATTGTTGCTTGGCTAAACACAACTATAGCCATCTGCTTTTTACAATCCGTTTTGGAGCAACTCCATTCAAAACAACACAACGGACCTTTTAAGCGTTACCTGGTAATAAAATCTCTTTTGACAAACCAATTTACAGCTTATTCACCTGGAGAGACTCCCCTGAGTTGGCCAGCCTGATCATTGAATGCTGTTGCGGCAATCTCAATTAATAGTTTACTCTTCAGACATTTTCAAAAAATTCCTTGAAAACGAGAGACATAACTAGAGATTAAAGTTGGTGTCTGACCTGCTTGAACTGCTTGTAAAGCACTTTGCTGACCGGGTCCGACAGCTTGATCTTCCCTGCCAGAATGGACGCCAACATGTTTCCTAGAGTCACCATTCCCAGGATTAACCTGTGTACACACACACACATTAAAGCCTTTTCACAGTACAACTAGGTACTGAGTGGTTCTGCAATAAAACTCAATGGACCATAAAAACGATGCCGACATAGTAGTATTTCAGTTGGCTAATTTGTCTTCTCTCTTTGAGGACGCTCACCCAGCTTCATCCACTACGGGCGCCTGGTCGAAGCCCTTCTCCTTGAGGATTTTGATGGTCTTCTGACAGGTGACAGTGGGCAGGACGGTGAGGGGCGCCGACAGGTTCAAACCCTGCAGCCTCAGGTTCCACCACCTGACAGAAAGAGAAATAAAGAGGGTTTTTACACATGCGTACACGGAGGAGACTTTAACAAGAAAAATTATATACACACTTTACTTGCACATACCATGGTTTTTTCACCATGAGGTCCTCCTCCCTCAGGAAACCCTTCTGGACCATCCACTTGTCACTCAGGAATTTAGACCTTAATGAGAACAAATGATTCAATATCATATAAGTTTACACATTAAAGAGAAACCTATCCAAACCAACCATGTGCATGTATCTGAAGGCCACGCTAACCAGAAGTGACCGCCAACATTATTGTCATTTGAGCAGCAACTAGCCTGTTCATCGAAACCACCACACAATGTGGCACTCTGTGTGATGGATTCATATACCCTTTCACAACAATATATAATGATGATTAAATTACCTCATTTGGTCACATGGGGGAGCTAGAGGTGGCTTCAAAACAACCCCATTATTTTGGAAACGGATTTCCGAGAATGGGACACCAATGCTGCTCTCTTTCAACTAGATGTTTATGTGTTCAATTACTTTTATAGTATGTTACATTATAAGCCGATCCAACACATGAAGACATTTTTTTTTTAAAGTTTGCTTTGGTCTTTCTGGCCCCATGTTGTCAATGAAATTCCTGAAAGTCTGTATACCATTTTTGGCGTTACAGAAATAGATTGTGGGGATTCTCACATGTAGTTGCGGATGGAATCTGGCAGGAGCACCACACAGCGCTGGCCCTCCTTCAGCTCTTTGGCGACATTCACCGCCGCTGCCATGGCCGTTCCAGAGCTGCCTCCTGTTACAGAAACGGGTGAAAAGGTGAGTTGGGTTAAACTCCTGCTTTAAAGAAGCATCTCAAACACGTCTGGCGTTTCACCGTAGGCGTAACCCGAGCACTTACCGCAGAGCAGGCCCTCTTCTCTGATCAGCATGCGCGACATGTTGAAAGACTCCTCATCGTCTGACTTGTACCAGCTATCAACTACCTAATTGCGAAACAAATAGACTGATTGCATTTCACGGTTGTGATGGTAAATGTCAGATAGAAAAAAAGATGGGAAGTGAGGAGAAAAATAGGCTATTCAACTCACTGATCTGTCAAGCACGGTGGGGATGAAGTCGTACCCGATGCCCTCTACCTCGTACTGGGTCTTATCCGTCTTGTTAATGTCCTCGGGCTCAGCCAGGATAGAGCCTTGTGGGTCTACACCAACAACCTGAAAACACAACAAACACACACCCTTCATAAATAACATGTAGCTCAGCAGAAGCGTGAAAATAAATACTGCAGGAAGTATGAACTTTGAAAAAAACGATTTGGCGCCATTCAAGGACTTACTTTGACGTTGGGGCATTTTTCCTTTAGTTTGCGGGCAATGCCTGTGATTGTTCCTCCTGTGCCTGCTCCTAACACCAGCATGTCAATTTTACCTGTAATTTTTTGGGGATTGATGAGAGAAATTTATAAAGGGATCCGTTTGCCAAATCAAAGGATTTTCTGTACAGTATCATAGCATCGCGGGGAGAAGATATTCGTACCACCACACTGCTCCAGGATCTCCTCGGCGGTGGTGTCGTAATGAGCCAGAGGGTTGCTGGGGTTTCGGTACTGGTCCAGGATGTGGGAGTCTGGGATCTCGTTCTTGAGGCGCCAGGCGACGCCCACGTGTGACTCTGGCGAATCGAAGCGAGCGCTAGTCGGTGTGCGGACAATCTCGGCTCCGAGGGCTCTCAAGACATCCACCTGTTTGGAAAAGACAAAACATCAAACAAATCATGCAACACAATCTGTATTCATAATAAAAAAAGATCCACGCGTGTCTGAATTTTTCTTGAATGACCTAATAAGACTTGCATTGGATGATGCATATTTCGGTGGATCTCATGTACTGCTCATGCTTTCTGTGTAGCCAGACATAAAAAATTAAAAAAGCCTTAAAGAGGCTTTATATAACTCCTAAATATGTAAAACATGTAAAAAATGTGGTGTCCAAAAGCAGGTGCACTTGTACTGGATTTCAGTTGTGTGCTTTTGACTTTAAAAGAAAAATGGTTTCTTTACCCACAGCAAAAGACACTCAGTTTCTGTGAATGTTACAATCATATGAAAAAGTTTGGGAACCCCTCTCAGCCGGCATTATAATTGACTCTGCTTTCACAAAAAAAATATAAAAGTGGTATGTCTTTAATTTACCAGGAACAGCTAAGTACTGGGATGTTTTCCAAACAAAGATTTTTTGAAAAGCAGTATTTGGTTGTATGAAATAAAATAAAATGTGAAAAACTGGCTGTGCAAAAATATGGGTACCCTTGTGGTTTTGTTGATTTTAATGCCTGTAACAGCATGTAAAACTGATGAATTTAAACACAAAGTTGGTTGGATTATGCTGTTTAATCATGAGAAAATGTATTTTAGGTGCCTAAATGCAAGTTGCACTTCTCTTTGACTCTCTGCAGAAGTGAGACAGAATGCGATCATCAAAACAGCTCCCAAAAGATCTTAAAAACAAAGATTATTCATTGTCATGGTTTAGGGGAAGGCTACAAGAAGCTTTCCCAAAGGTTTCAATTGTCAATTTCTACTGTAAGGAACGTTGTCAGGGAATGGAAGGACACAGGCACAGTTGCAGTTCATTTTCCTTTATTTAACCTCGAAAGATCAATTGAGGGGTGACCCTCTTTTACAATGACGTCGAGTTTGTACATATACACAATATACAATGAGAATACATAACAAGTTTACACACACACACACACACACACACACACAGACAACAACAATTTAAAACATTCAGATCAATTGAATGAGAGACATAATAGCCTAATTAAAACAGTTACAAGTGTAGAGGGGCTGATTCAAAATAATAATTTTAAATTGGTTAACAGTTATTAGTGTGTTTATTTTAAATGTATGTTGTAGGCTGTTCCAGGAGTCAGGGGCACTATGGCTAAAAGCGGATTTACCAAGCTCAGACCGGGCATAGGGGACATATAACATGAGCATGTCAGTTGAGCGGGTTTGATAAAGCCCATCTGAAATAAGCAGCATTTCTGTCAAATATAGTGGTAGCTTTCCAGTCAGAGCTTTATATATAAAAATATGCCAATGTGCATCACGTCTCTCCTTAAGGGAGGACCACCCAACCTTTTCATATAAAACACAATGGTGTGTATCATAAGCATCTCCTGTAATGAATCTCAAAGCAGAGTGAAATACAGAGTCTAGGAGTTTAAGGCATGAACGAGATGCATGCCGATAAACCACATCACCGTAATCAAGGACAGACATAAAAACTGCCTCAATAATCCTTTTCCTACTGAACAACGGGAAGGTGGCTTTATTCCTATAAAAATAGCCAATCTTTTGTCGGAGACGACAGACAAGATTTTTTATGTGAAATGTAAAAGAGAGTTTTTCATCTATCCAGATGCCAAGATATTTATATTCAGTGACTCTTTCAATATGAGATCCATTATTTGTGTGAATAATAAGATCATTAAAATGTGTAATTCTTGCTCTGGAAAAGCACATATATTTTGTTTTTTCTATATTAAGGACAAGCCTGAGATCCACTAGACAGTTCTGCAGGGTGTTAAAAGAGCTCTGTAGGTTCTGAACAGATTGTTGCACTGAATCAGAAATGCAATACAGTACAGTGTCGTCAGCATACAAATGGGCATGGCAGTTTTGTAGTGATGAAACAATGTTATTGATGTAAATTGTGAATAGGACTGGACCTAAAATTGAGCCCTGCGGAACACCATTTGTAACTGTTAAAAACTCAGTTTGGTAGCTTCCCAGCTTAACTGACTGCTGTCTATCAGAGAGATAGTCCCTAAACCAGCTACATGTAGAATAATCAAAACCAATTTCATGCAGCCTCTCTAAAAGCAAATGGTGATCTAAAGTATCAAAAGCTTTTGACAGATCAACAAAAAGTGCTGCACAATGCATTTTTTTATCGATAGCTGTAACAATGTTGTCTAAGACCAAAGTGACAGCAGATATAGTACTGTGACCTGCCCTAAAACCAGATTGAAATGGACTCAAAATGGAAGCACTGGATAAAAAGGATTTCAACTGAGTATTAATGACTGATTCTAGAATTTTTGCCAGGCATGGGAGTTTGGAAATTGGCCTGTAATTGTTAAGATCACTTTTGTCACCCCCTTTATGTAATGGAATGACGTGAGCTTTTTTCCAGACTTTTTTCCAGACTGAGTTAAACCCAGGTCTAGCAGACCAAGAAAAGTACAAGAGCGGCATATGCGGCGGATTGTGAGAATGGTTGCACACAACCCAAAGATCACCTCCAAAGACCTGCAAGAACATCTGGGTGCAGATTGTGTATCTGTACATGGTTCAACAAATCAGTGCAATTTGCACCAAAACATCTGTATGGCCGGGTGATGAGAAGGAAGCCCTTTCTGCACCCACGCCACAGATACAGTTGCATGGAGTATGCAAAAGCTCATTTAGACAAGCCAGATTCATATTGGAAGAAAATGCTTTGGACTGATGAGACAAAAATTAAGTTATTTGGTCTTTATAAAAAGCAGATGTTTTGGTGCAAATTGCGCTGAATTGTTGAACGATGTACAGATACACAATCTGCAGCCAGATGTTCTTGCAGGTCTTTGGAGGTGATCTGTGGGTTGTGTGCAACCATTCTCACAATCCTCCACATATGCCGCTCCTGTTTTTTTCTTGGTCTGCCATGCCTGGGTTTAACTGCCACTGTGCCTGTGTCCTTCCATTTCCTGACAACGTTCCCTACAGTCGAAATTGACAATTGAAACCTTTGGGAAAGCTTCTTGTAGCCTTCCCCTAAACCATGACAATGAACAATCTTTGTTTTTCAGATCTTTTGGGAGCTGTTTTGATGATCCCATTCTGTCTCACTTCAGCAGAGAGTCAAAGAGAAGTGCAACTTGCATTTAGGCACCTAAAATAAATGTTCTCATGATTAAACAGACATTTCTATGAGGTTCAAGGCTTAACAACATAATCCAACCAACTTTGTGTTTAAATTCATCAGTTTTACATGCTGTTACAGGCATTAAAATCAACAAAACCACAAGGGTACCCATATTTTTGCACAGCCAGTTTTTCACATTTTATTTTATTTCATACAACCAAATACTGCTTTTCAAAAAATCTTTGTTTGGAAAACATCCCAGTACTTAGCTGTTCCTGGTAAATTAAAGACATACCACTTTTATATTTTTTTTGTGAAAGCAGAGTCAATTATAATGCCGGCTGAGAGGGGTTCCCAAACTTTTTCATATGACTGTATATGAAACTAATAGACTGAAAACACTACATGTCAGGATGGCTCCAAAGCACATCAACAGCTTTGAGTCTATTAGTTTGAAACAAAATTCACAAAATGTACTTAGGTCATGCTCAGACCCAATAGGCTGCTTGCTTGGTGCGCACCAAATGGAAGTTGGATACATTGTTCTGTTTTTAGATGGTTCGGTCACAGGCAAAACTGAAATGGACTATAAATTGTAAACAAAAGTCAAGCGCACGGATCGGCTGGTTTTTTTCATGTTTATGCGGAGCGCATATTGTAACAGACATAATCTTTTAAATCTAGTGCTTGTTCCCTCTGTCAGACCACATTAAAATAGCAGCAGACTCACTGTAGTGGTCTGGGCGTACGGGCGTATTCTCTGACAACGTTTGCTAAATAACTTAATAACACGTGCATTTAAGGAAAGACATTATGCAAAATACAGACATGCCTAAGACACAAGTTTTTTTTTTACCACTTGAAAACCGCCTTTTACCAGAATTTGCTTACTGGGACACAAACAAATCACCTATGACAAACAACTCACCTTCTCCATGCTCATTTTCTCAGGCATGACAATGATGCAGCGGTAGCCTTTCACAGCTGCAGCCAAGGCCAGTCCAATACCTAAAAAACAGGAAAAACCACAATAGACTGTTTACGACACGGCTGCATTCCTGTAATTAACATACCATTTGGTATACCAACTTAAAAGAGCTTTCCAACCATAGCAACACACACACCCACAACCACAAACACATGCAGGTAGTTACCAGTGTTTCCAGAGGTGGGCTCAATAAGGGTGTCTCCAGGCTTGAGGATCCCAGCTCTCTCAGCATCCTCCACCATTCGCAGGCTGATCCTGTCCTTGACGCTGCCGCCAGCGTTGAAGAACTCACACTTGGCCACTAATACACAACAGAGGGACTTGTTAAAGAGTTACATCGAAGGTCATTTTCATAAGAGTTGATTCAGAAAGCTGAAATGATGCAAATTGACCCTGAACCGTCTTCATTTCTTCAAGACAAACGCATTTGCAACAACACATACTGTATAACACATTTCACCGGCCTGCCCTTATGATTACATGGTGTCAAAGAGTCAACCGTGGGGGCGCCCTTAGCTCAGTTGGTAGGGCGTCCCCCCCATAGGCCTCGGCCAGCAGCGGACCCGGGTTCGATTCCAGCCCGCGGTCGTTCTCTGCATGTCACTCCCCTCAACAATAGTCAAAGTCAACCGTATCAACAACCCCCCTTCTTGACTGATGTGACCATGTGTCATAGTTTGCACGCTCTGTTGACTCACGTATTTCACACTTGAGTCCATATATTTTGGGGATCTTATTGATGCGTACTAAGGGAGTGTCACCGATCCGGTGCAGGATGTTGGGAAGAATGGCCTGGGCAACGTTTCTGGGGGAGGAGAAAGTGGCAGAAAACAATGTTTCAGCAAAGACAAATACCTTCAGGGACGCTGAATCTATGTGTGTGGATACACTGTAAGGATGAATCACTACACCACTAGTGAGAGAGAAGGATATACTGCTTTCACTGTTTTTTAGCTGCAACATTTTCACATATTCGACTCCCCAGGTTCTTACTGAATCTGCTTTATCTGGTTTAAACAGTCATTATCTGTACGATGATATTTTTCGAGGAGAACACTTGTCCAAATCAGTGAATGTCTTTTCACAATCTGCCCATAATGGATGTGCACTGAAATAAATCTGGTGTTAATACACAGCCAGCTTAGGCTCTGTAGACTGGTATGTTAACAAAAATGGGGCCCATCGTAGCGGCTGGTTTACAAAGGCTAGGCTGTGTAATAACAGTTTTTTTTACCAGCACACATATTACGGACAGGTAAGTGGATTGTGAGGAAATATTCAATGATTTCGACAACAAGCGTTCTCCAGAATGACTGACTCCACCTTTAACTGTATATTCATTTGTTTCCCCATGTGAAAGCATTGGACATTTGAGCATCAGACCGACCTTGGACTTTGTGTATGAGGGCTGTCGGCTTTGGAGGCTCCCAGGCTCCATGTGCAGCGGCTGGGCAGGTCTGGCCGGATCCATTTCCTCTCCGGGGAAGCGATCTTGGCGTTTATCTGGAGGGTTTCGGTGTCCACCTTGTTCAGCATGTCACCCTTGTGTTTGGCGTCTCCGTTGGTGTGGTTGAGCAGCTTGGCAGCGTGCGGGCACTGGGGACCATTGTCCATGGTCTCTTTGTTTGAGGGAACAGACGGCATGGCTGCTTAAACTGGAAAAGACAGAGTAAACTATGGTCATGTAATCACCTGTCAAGACTTTTTGAAATCACTTCAAGAATGCCATGTTCTGTTTTGCTACTACAGCTCCGGAAAAAAATTAAGAGACCACTCCAAATATTCAGTGTCTCTCGTTTTACTATTTATAGGCATATGTTTGAGTAGAATGAACATTTTGGTTTTATTCTATAGACTATTGAAAACATTTCTAACAAACTCCGTGAAAAATATTTTCATTAATAGAATTTCATTAAGTAATGTAGAGATGAAGATTTAAGAAAAATGGTCTCTTAATTTTTTCCGGAGCTGTATGTTAACAAACTGTGACACTGTCTTCTGATTGTTGACACCTTTATTTACAATTCATCAGGAGAAAATGAATGCCATTAAAATCCATCCAAGTTGTCCATACAACTTACTCCAAACCACTATAGATAAATATCAAGCAAGAAGTAAACAAAAAAGGACCAAGAGCAGGCGTTTAATATCTATGTTTTAGTCATTGACGGCTTGGATTTTTTTTTTAAGATCCTTTAAAGTACCAAAGCTCGATACTCAGCCCTCAAGAACATATGTTTCTTCTAAGAACTGAAAAATCTGCAGCAAAGAAAGCCACCAGAGAAAAGCACACACAAATCAAATATCACCCTCCGAGTCCTTAGTGATGAATTTGTTTACATTTTATAAAAAGAGATGTCACCGTATAGTTTTAAAAACACAAATAGTCTAAGCTTACACTAGATGGTATCAGTTGACTGACTACATGGATAGAACACAACATAAAGTGGACCGACAGGGAAACAAACCTTGAACCACTCCCAACTTTATACTAACGCTGAATCACTTCAGCCCAAATGCAAATAAAAAGGCCCATCATGCTTAGTGAGGAGCTTTCACAACTCGCACTACTACTGCTCCTTCACTACCCTTTGTTCTACTAGCCTACACCTTTTCCATACTGCACACAGATTCATTTAGAATTACAAGACTCACAATGAGTCAGCAAATTAGTCGGATCAAATTCTGCTTTCAATAGTGAAAACAGAACCCGCAGTGTGAGTAAGGCCCTGGTGATTGGCTGATCAAGCTTTGGCCAATATTGCATCATTCACTCACTGGAGAGAACCAGCAACGCCACATATAAAGATATCGATGGGAATTGGGTTTCATAAAAATGATTACAGCTTAGGGTAAATTTGCAGACATAGGCCTGTAGGCATTAACCTCAAGAGTTTTGTTAATGTTAACCAACAATAACTCAATGGTCGTTCCTTACCAGTAATAACATGTTGTAAACTCACAAATAAATAATTAAAGGTCAAACATTATCATTAGCTGGAGTTCAGTATTACAGGGCCATAACTATCATCAGTAGACAAAAGAGGAGCTCTAAACTGGTTTTATAACTATGAGGGGGTCAATAATAAAACCTTCCAACAAAAGGCCAAATAATCAGTTCATCTTGTAGGTAGATCTAAGGTTTAGCAGACAAAAAAGGTGAGTTTTTTAAGTTTCTTTGTTTATGGGATTGTAAATTGGACTGTTGGTCTGACAAAAACAAATTGATCACCATCTAGAGCTTTTCCAAATGTGACCAGAGAAGCAATTCATTCATCGAATTGAATGAGTACTTATCACAAAGAATCAGATGACTTTTAAATCCTTTACCCTCTATATGTTTCCAGAACTTTCCACAGATCTTGCCTCAACTTATTGATTCATCCATTTGATTCTCTGCAGTCTCCGCTGCAACTGGCAGCAGATGAACCTTCACTAATACGCAGTGCACACACAGGGGCCAGCTGTTAAAACCTAGGGCCCCTCTTTGACTCCAACAAGAGTTCATACGATGTCCATGCAGTGATCCGACTACATCCAACATTCACTTAAGCAAACAACTCGGCATGGGGGAGAAAACTGCCTGTGGGATGAGCTACATTACGAGTTAGTGACGCACTGGTAAACACGTTCCGTAAGCTGTGACATAGAAAAAGCAATCACTTGAAACAGGAAACCAGAACACATTTACGCTTCCGTTTTTGTCCATGCTTAACTCTAATGGTAATCCACTTGATTACTATCAGCTATCAAAATAAAAAAAGTTGTTTACCATCCTTTCCTGCTTACATGCAACTTCAATTTCTGACATTTGATCCCTGCCTGCCTGGCCACTGCCAGTCCAGTGCTAGTTAAGGTAGCACTGCCTACAACTGCTGCAGTAAATGTGGGAAAGGGTCAGTTGGTATGTAGTTTGCCTTACAGGGTTTAACGAGGGCAATATGATCCTACCGTGAGAGCAGGGAGTCCAGCCTGAAGGGCAGAAGAAAATAAATTGCAATAGGAGGATTTAAGAAGGAGAGATTCCAATTTTTTTTAAGCCAATATCCAAATCCTCAAATACCTTCCAGGCTGAGCCACTTCTGTGGGAAATCACCTGATCCGAGTCTGGCAGCATCAACCCCAATCTTAAAGAAACATCTCTGTAATATGCTTACCTTATTAGCCTTGGTTATCTGTTTATATGGGGGGTGGGGTATTTCTAATCTCCTTTGGCCAGTTCGGAGCACCCAAAAGAATAATAATGTGCTTTATAAATTAGGCTGCTCAAATTGGCAAAAGTGTCGTTTGCATAATTGCTCCGCCAGCAACAAACACAAACATCAGCAGGAGTAGGTCTCAGCTGTTTAACCAAGAAGAGCAGGCTGTATAGTCACTCAACCATAACAAATGGTGGGACAAATTTGAACAGCAGGAATGCTACATGAGTAGAAGAACAATGTCAAACTGCAGGCCTACAGTTGTTGACCCCACCACCATATAGGAGCCAAAATGATGACGAATAGCCTATTCAGATTAAATGCAACCATCAATGCATTAGCATCACAGTCAGTGACTAAATATGTTATATAGCTAGCTGTTGGGACAAGTGCCATACAGATTAAGATAAGGGACACTAAAGCAAAACAGGAGCAGGACTACTTGTTCATTAAAATAAAATGAATCACTAACTATTTTGGCAATTGATAAAACTTGTTTACAGCGAAAATAGCAAATGTGTTAGTTCCAGGTTCTCAAATCGAGTAATTTCTAACTTTTCTTGGTCTTACAATGTAGTGGGCCTACATGTAATATTATGGTGGGTTTAAACTCATGATTTGACAGACAAATGATCTAGTTTAGTATGCTATTTCAGTGTTTTATGATGCTTAATATACTCAATTATTAATCTCAGAAAATAAATTGGCAGATAAATTGACAAGGCAAAAACTAAGAGAAAATAGAAAAAAATGCAGAAAGAAGGTAACAGTAAAATATAAAGGATAATTATTACATAAAATAAGTTATATGGCGTGTAGTGTATTTATATACTATCTATGATTGTAAGCAGCAAGTCATTAACGAAACTAAATTGGCTAGCATTTAGTGCTGTATTGCACATTAAAGGTTGCATCAGAAACAGCGTCCACGGAGCGCTCTTAAGTCACCAAATGAAATGTACCACAACAACGCGTGCATTGACGTTTCGATTTCACATTCCTGTGTGCTAAGGTTTCCCCCACGAGTTAATCCCCACTCACCTTGTGAATTAAATGTTGCCAAAAACGACCCCGACGCAAGCACCTCCTTCCCTGTTCACTGCGGAGAGAGACGTCCGACTTTGACAAAGGCAAAACGATTGTCGTGACGAAGCACGTGGACCAAGCGGGTGTGACGTGGGAAAAGTTTAAACGCTCTCACCGATTGGCTACGGCGAAGGCGTCTGTTTGTTGCGCTTCGGCCAATCAGAGCAGAGATTTCTTAATAAGGGTTTGGGAATGCAGTTGCGCTGCGCCATCTGTTACCTTTTATTGACAAAACACACTGCACGGACTTTACGACTTTGACGCATGTTACATCTTGAAAGCTTCTCGTGAGCATGGCGTGCTTATCCCAAAGTATTAAAGTGCCCCTGACTGCAGCTCGCAGATCGAGGAGGGGCTAAATGTGGGTTGGACTAAACGTTTCACGTATTTTCACGTAACCAGTAAAGAACAATTTTAATAGATTTTTAATTTTTTACAGTCTATGATTTGAATATAATAGTTTTAGTTTAGATTCAATATATTTAAAAAAAGATTTATTACATTTTAATGTTTTTATTTTCATTTAAGATGAATCTCATCATTGCGCTGTGAAATTATTTAACTATAATATACATTAAGTCACCTATTTGTTATTGCTGTATTACACTCCGTTAACTGTATTATTCCTATTGCCATTAAGGCAAATGCATATCTTATCTATTTTATATATTTTGTGTACATTATCTACATATTTAGAAATCTCTTATTCTATATGGTGTAGGCTATATGTATAGAGCACATATGTTCAACAGAGTAAAGCATTGTGTAAAGCAAACACTGTTTTCATCAGTGCGACCTAAGAAAACCGAACAGGAAGTATGGGAGAGGCAGAGGATTGGATTATATTGCATCATATAGTGTAATAGGAGGAAATAAGAAAGGAAGCATCGGTCTATTATGAACTGCAATCTTGATAACTGTGGCTTGAATGTGGTTTAAGTGTTTGTTGTCTACAGCTGCAGCAGAATGCTGCATGTTTGCAGTCTACCAACAATAACCAATTAGTTTCTTAATAAAAAGGATCCTACATGAGAAACAAATTGATGTTCATGTAAACAGGTGGTGCTTGTGCAGAATTACAAATCTGTTTTATTGAGAAAGCGAAACAAGCTTGTCTTAAAAAAAGGGAATAAGAAGAAAAAACACTTCCAACATTTCACCAAAAAAAGAAAAAAATAACTTTGTCATCACTGCTGGGGTTAAGGGAGAGGGATTTGGTAGGACATTGGGTCGGTCTCGGCTTTGTTCAGAATCTTCCCGAGCGCTCTCGGTCCCTCGCCTTTCCTCCACCACGGTCCCGCCGTTTGTCCCTGGAGCGGGAGCGCCTTTCCCGGGAGCGCGAGCGTGAGCGGTTCCTGGTTTGTAAAGGGAAAGATGTTTAGAATTTAAAGAAATATAGAATATATTATTATTATCTTATTATATCAACATGTAATGCAAATAACAAAACTTCCTTCCTCTTTCTACTATTATTTGTTTTATTTTGTGTATAAGTGATCTTTAGACAATGTATTTCTATACCTTTTCCTGCGGCGGCCATACAACTCTCTTCGGAGTTCTCGCGATATGGGTTTCAGATGCATGAAGTTGCAGAATCCCCCTCGGGTGCACTCTCTGTATGCAAACACAAAGTATGCAAAGGGTTAAGACTTGCAGCATGTGGTGGGGCACAAGCATGTGGTGGGGCACAAGTTGAGGACAAGTTGGCTCTTACACATGCCGAAGAGCGTGCTAGACCACCAAGCAGAACACCTGATCTGTAACTCCCACCCGCCCCACACTATGTTGATCTTATCACTGGCAGGGAAAACAACCCCCCCCCCCCCCCCCGATCCAATGGAAAAACACTGACAGACTCATAAAAGTGACCATCAGATCTTTCCTCCCACTTTGCAAGGACAACGTTTATCTTTACATTTTAAAAGATAATAGTGTCAATGCATTTCTGACTAACACATGTGCAAATTCAATGAAGGAAACAGTGCAGTTTTATCTAGCTGCCTTGCTAGGGGTCCAGGGCCAAAAGAGCTTGTGAGGGCACTTGGCCTTTTTACCTGCCGTTTAATGTTACTGACCTAAATTCTATTTTTTAACCTATTCATTTAGGTGTAATGTGAATTAGTATTGATTAATAGTATATTTCTATTGGACTTTTTTTTTAAAGGTTATTTTTTGGCATTTTCAAGCTTTATTAGATAGTACAGAGTTGAAATGGGGAATTTCTATTGGACTTTTGAATGATTGATTTAGACATTTTAATACTAATTCAGGTCTTATTTTAGAAATGCCTTAAATACTTTATACGGTTCTGCAGGAACCCTGGTATATACAATAGCTTACCACAAAATTCTTAAATTATAAATGTTCAAAGGATTTTTCTACTAAAATGATTTATCACATTTAAACAAATTGAAGAGGACATTACATTGGTTTCTTCTCACATTTATAATAATACATTTTATTTATATAGCGCTCTTCTCTCACTCAGAGCACTTTAATAATAGGTAAAATAGGTAGCCATTACAATTCAGCAGCTGCTACTCACCCCATTTCATACTGGCGGCAGCATGCTTCCCTGAAGTCAGTGACGGGGGAAAGCTCTGAGTGGACGGCTTGGGCGTTGAACCAACGGTTGTTCAGGTCCATGACTGCTTTTTCTGCATCCTCCTCCCGACGGAACTACACACAAGGGACAGCTGAGGTTAACTTCCGTTACAAATACTGACACTAAACAATGATCCCATTTGATGCAGTGATTATGCATTTATACACTGAAAAATAGATAAACTCTCAAACGATCTTAGCAAAAGGAAAATATGTCACTTTAAATGTCTTTATACTCATAGTCACTTGACATGGTTTTATTTTGATACAAGCTCATTCATCTGTTTTGTAGCCTGTTTCATTAAATTAAATCGATTTATGTTATGTGGATTCACTTTTCATCTCTTGTGAAATATAGATAGGCAGTAGGCCCATAACCAACCTTAACATAGACATTGCCAACAAGGTGGTCGCCCAAGTTATCGCACACATTCATCTCCTCCACCTCCCCATACTTCTCCTCCATCTCAGTGAACACCTCCTGTGTGGGAAATAAAGAGGAACAAGAACAATTAACCTGTGCTACAGTTAACATCCCTAATCACTCAGGAAATGCTAAATTTTTATTTCTCCTGTTTATAGTGCAGCTGTTGCGTATTCCTACTGAATCAATATTGACACAAACTGGACATATTTTGCCAACGTCAGAAGGCAGATAACGCACTTGTCATGTCACGCTGTGCAGCATGTAGAGGAGGGTACTAAAGATCACTCACCTCAAAGAAGTGATCGTAATGCTCCTGCATTTCAACATCGCTGACGGCGCCTAGAAAATGTCAACAAGGGGGAGAGTCAAGGCAAAGCTGGCATGAGACCCTTGGTCTTCAAATGGACTGTGTATCACCTTTAGCTTTTAACAAAAAGGTCTAACTGTAAAAGACTTTGATGTTATTTGTTGGAAGATAAAACGGTCTACTCTCCCCTGTGCCTTTTCAGCAAAAACTGGCACTTCGACCCATTTCACAGAAGCAAAGTAAACACTAGAGCTGACCCCTCTTAGCTTCCTCATGGTAAGTTGGGCTTTGACTTTAAAGGCCAGGACACACCAGTCCGACTACCCGAAAATGGAGTTTGCCGATTCAGGGAGCTCCAGTCTTCCCGTCGCGGCCAAAAAAGTGCCAAGAACACACCAAGCCGACTGCTGACTTTCCGTACGCTCTGCGCTTGCGCGGGACGTAATGTCTCCATAACAGCAGGCGGTGCTAATCTGTATTGTGGCCCGAAAAAATACGGAAGCCGGAAATGATGGACGGCTCTCTAGACCATAAACATAGATAGAAATACGTATTTATATTTATGGACCATAAAGAGCACCATTTTTAGCAGAGAGTGTCGAGCATGGTGTCGAGCAGTCAACAAGGGTTGATGCATGTGAGTACTCGCTGAACGAAACAAACAAACAAACAAACAAACACATTAAAACAATGGCTAACTGTTGTTAGCTGTTTGTGCTACCCGCCTCACTTCCGGGCTTCACTGATTCGCTAGCCCTCCACAAATCAAATTGCTCCAACTGAAAGACTGCCCGCCGCCGATTGAACATGGCTCAAAAGAAGCCCGACGACATCTACGACGACCGATTTCACGGCACAAACCAAACAGATTTGTGTCCCCGCCCCCTCCAGACTCTACAATGGCGATTATCGGGCCGGTGTGTCCGGGCCTTAAAAGTATTTGCCACTGTGTCACCTTCCTTGTTTGCATAAAGTCATGTACACTGTGCGCAGGAAGCCATGACGTAATACCACAGAACGTATGTTTAGGTAAACCCTCCCCTTTCATTGAGGAGAATTGCCTAAGCACCAGTAGAAAACCTGCATCGTTGAATCAAAAGCAGAAAAATGTGTACTCAATGTGAAACTGTTAAGTGTAAGGCGATGAACACAGAAACAGTCCGTTTCTTATAGCTTTTAAGTCTTTCATTTCAGCTAAATTAGGGATCCGATACCAAAGCTGTGCACATTATTGCACAGCATTGACACAGGTACTTAAGAGTTAGGCCAGGAAAACACGCAAAACAGAATTTGGCCACTTATTCTGTTGCGATGCCGTAAACATCTCCTGCACACTAGGCCAAATTCATGTGGGGAGGTGTGACACAGTAAATGAAGTGCAGTCGGTGCTGGAGGGTCCTGTGGATGAAAGGGGAACTTACAGTGTAAACCATCAGCAGACTGGGCAGAGGTTTCAAGGTTATGAAGGTAAATGTTCAAGAGGGAAATGGTCTGAAATACAAAACGTAAACTTCTGTGACAGAAATCAACCAAAATAAAGCTGGGGAGGGAAAAAATGTGATTAGAAAATGTTTCTGTCAGCAAACTGAGATCTTTAGATATTATATCTCTAATTAGCAATTATGTGATAGATAAAGGTGCATTCAAGATCTGAGAAAGGGCCACTGTTTTAGATTTTTGCTGATTCTTTAAATATTTCTTGTTGAGATATATTTGCTCCTTTACGCTTCTTAAAGGTTTTGTTTGGCAGAAAAAGGCCTGTCATTTATTCCTGTAAGTGTTTATACTCTATGATATACAGACAGTAGGTTAAAAGAATGTATTGACAAATCAAATAAATAGATCAAAAGGTGAAATGTTTTCATATGAGCACAAAGGTTTAAAGAGAGGCACCCAATTTAACCCACTGTGTTTTGTTATTCATGCAATGTGAACGTTAAACCCGACTTCACCGCTCTGATGCATCTGTATGCTACTCATTAACAGTAATGCATCACCTTTACTTGGTGTTAAATTGGTTTCCAGAATTGTTTGCCAATGTAATCAGGCACTAAATGGATGTTAATGACATCAAGCTGTATCCTAAAACGATAAAGGCGTCAAAGGGTCTTGTGTTGTGCAACCGCATTCAGGATATGATTTATAAACAAGCCTGATCTTTATATGGTCTGCACTGCAGGTGACGGTTTTATTTCACTTTCAAATCTAACAAAGAGGAGGACATTTTAGATGAAGCCCTTTGTCTGAGGAAGGATGCTGATAAATGGACTTTTGAATAGATGAACATTTAAATGTAAGGCTGAAGTTACACTAGTTTTCAATGGCAGAGTGAATGCAATGCTTTTAAATTCCCTGGATGTATGATTTACATTTGGGGCCCACAGCAAAAACAAACAAGTCTTACACTTACCTGTATGTGAGGTACGCTTTCAGCTCTACTAGACTGGTGCTCCATATATGTACTGCACACACTTAGAAAAACCCACTTCTAGGTATTTTAACATTATCAGCACAGGCTGTTAGTACTGTTTGTCTTGGCATCAATTATCTTACCCTTACGGCCAGCACTGGAAGTTGTGACGACTCAGCAGCACAAGGTTGAAAAACACATATTGGAAGCTTGTTTTTTGGGATTAGGCGATAACCAATGGATGACTGAATATTTAGTTTGGGATACCTGAGGAGATGGGGTCCAAAGTGGGTTTCTAGCCAGCAGGGCTGAAGCTGTACCTCACACCTGCTGTCATATGTGAACATCAATTTCAGGAAACAAAAAAGAAAGATGATGAAATACTTTTTTTCAACTTACAGCGAGAAGAATCGGCCGTCTGTGCACTGTTCTGGGGATTACGGTAGATGTTTTGAATCAAGATGGTCTGCAGGCGACAAAAGAACAAGAAAAGGCACATGGTCAGATAGGATTCAAGTTTTGTGCTCTTTTTTAAATTAAATCAACTTCTATTTTAACATGTACTTGATTGTCATAGTAAGTAAGTCAGTCAGTCAGTCAGTCAGTCAGTCAGTCAGTCAGTCAGTCAGTCAGTCAGTCATTTTATTTACAACACACCTAGCAAAAAAAGAGTCTAAAATGTACAATGATGACATAAACATAGTTACAAGTAAGTAAAACAGAAAGAGAAGCATCATACAAAAGCCAGATTAAAAAGATGGGTCGTAAACGGCTTTGTGAATATTTCTGAGAGCAGATCTTAGATCTAATTGGATAGAGCTCTAGACTTATAGAGAAGTTCATGACTGCAAAACATGAGCTTTGAAATACAACTGCAGGGCAAAGGAAATTACAAAATAGCGAATGAATGACGGGGCAAGTTTTTGCCTACTTACTGACATTACCAAAACATTCCCATTGGCTTGGAATAATTTGAACCCAATATACAGTACTTTAAACAGTAAGTGTAAATTCAGAGGAAGAATCTCATTCACAGTGCTGTCATGTCTGAGAGATTGCAATGCCAATATACTCAATTGAGCATGCACATGTTTAGCCTCATAGAAGATAAAAGGGATATAGTTTGAAAAACCGATCAGTGGATGAAACGGCGACATGCTTTGATGAGTCAGAGGATAAATATTGAGACAGCTGTGGCTCAGCAGGTACAGCAGGTTGCCTATTCCTGGCGAGGGTTTGTGGTTTTATCCCGGCCTCCTGTACACAAGTCCTTGAGCAAGACATTTAACCCTGAATTGCTCCAGATGGCAGGCAACACCTTCCATTCCAGCTCTGCCGCAGTGCCTGCATTTTTCTTTACTACTCAAACATTTACTGTATCAACTGAAAAATGCATGAAGATTTAGCTTTCCTATGAATCACTGAACTAATATTTAGTTGTATAACCTCTGTTTCTGAGAACTGCTTCAAATCTGTGCTGCAGGGAGTCGACCAATTTATGGCACCTGTGAACAGGTGTTTCAGCCCAGGACGATTGGACTACATTGCACAATTCCTCTGCATTTCTTGGTTTTGCCTCAAAAACAGCATTTTTGATGTCACCACATAGGTTTTCTATTGGATTAAGGTCCAGGGATTGGGCTAGCCACTCCATAACGTTAATCTTGTTGGTCAGGAACCAAGATCTTGTTCGCTTACTGGTCTGTTTGGGGTTGTTGACTTGTTGGAACACCCATTTCAAGGGCATTTCCTCTTCAGCATAAGGCAACATGACCTCTTCAAGTATTCTAATGTATCCAAACTGATCCATGATTCATGGTATGCGATAAATAGACCCGACACCATAGTATGAGAAACATCCCCATAACATGATGTCTGTGCCACCATGCTTCACTGTCTTCAAAGTGTACTGTGGCTTGAATAGGGGCCGCAGACAGTTTGTCAGACGACCCCCAAACACTGAATTCAAGCCACGGTACACTTTGAAGACAGAAATCTTCATTGCATTTTTTAGTTTTTTTGAACTAATATTCCTTTTTCTTCACTTTCTGTAAAGATTAAGAAACATTTGACAAATGTTTCTGCATTCTTGGATTTGGAATAGAATGTGCAATGTCCCCAATGCATTTGCGGGTTTGGAAATAAAAGCTATGATAAGGATTTTGAACTTGCCTCACTTTTTTAAACACACTGATATTATTTTGAAACTGTATGTCAAACTTCACAATAAAGCAATTATTTTTGGTGGCATCTTCATTCCTTACCTGGCTGAAAGTTGGTTTGTTGTGCAATCTCGAGCAGCGGTCTCCATGTCTGCACGCTCCAATTTTAAAATAGAAGGAACAATTGACCCTGGAAAAAAAGAAGGAACAGTGTCATCATACCTAATAGTTTACTTTTGTTTTAAAGGACCAGCCTGGCGATATTCTACATTTTGATGAATGTCGACAAACTACATGAAAAATAGCAAAATATGATGTAAGTCAGCTTCTCAACGTTTAAACAGCTCATCTGAAAATTATTCAAATAAAAATAGATGTGACCCATTATTTGAAGCTTTCAAATGGCAAAGTCAGAAAAAATATTGCTAGAATACTACTCCCTTTGTCTTAGCATTCTTAAGGCGTTTGAAATATTTATTCAAGATATTTTAACCTCAATTTAGGCCTTATATTTAGATTAACTTATCCAGTGCGCTTTAAGCCATTTTAATGTGGTAGGAACCCTGCTTTAATTTATTGCATAATTAGTGGAAATAACGCACAATAAACATATCGCGAGATTATTTGCCACTAGTGTACAGGGTGCCTTTTGCTGCACTCCACCGGTGTGACGGAACAAAACAACCCGCCTGAGCAGGGCTGTTCCTCTGCTGCTAACAAGCTCTTTTATTCAACGAAGCTTCACGTTACCCGGTTATTTACTGGCCTACAATGTATTTCTGCAGTGGTCACATATGTACTAACGACAGTAAACCAGCAGCCCCCAGGAGCTGCAGGTTAGATATGGTTAATTCCTGAGTTTCATTCAAATCGTTAGCTCAGCGTTAGCATCCCCTTGCTAATGAAAGCTTGTCTGGGACATTCAGCAGAGCTCCAGCGACAAACTGAGGCACGCAGGGGCCTAGGATGAACCACCGAACACACACTTTGTACATACCACCTCGTTTGAGCGTGAAGTGAAACATATATTGAATAAAACTTACTTGTCTTTCTCTGTGCCGAAAATGGATGCCAGGTATTCCGCCATTTTCGGCTCGTCGTAGACGTAGTGATGCACGTCATTACGTTAACGTCGAGTCTCTCACCCTCAATGCCTGCACTGATCCTGAACGCCGTATGTCTGCGCTGTTGGTCCATAGAAAAAAACAGACTATTTCTGTCTCAAAAACTGTGATTTTATTATCATCCCACACAACCGCAACTGGTCCCACTGCTCGAATGCCCTGACGATATCACTCAAAATAGGCTATTCAGTTTTGCTTTGCAATTTGATATTTTTCAGTTTTGTAGGCCTACTAATTTTTCTTCAAGTGCCAAAATATGATGCATTGTCATATAGGCTAGATTAAACTAATCGGAGGAAAATGTTGGTAGTCAAATAAATGTAACTATAATAGGCCTATCTAAGTTGGCCTACTATAGGCCTGCCTATACGTAGGCCTTTGTCAAAATAAGTTTTTACTTTCAGATTTAATTATATGGATGTTTGAATGTAGCACACTTAATTGTAATTCTGTTGGTCACAGGTACATAGGCCTATTTTTCCTTTCACCTGTAAAGAATCTGAATACTTCTTTAAATTGTATTTTCATTTAGCCTAATTACATGTGTGTCACAGCAACAAAACAAGGTTTTACATATCATAATATGGATTCTTACTCGTTCTTTTGTATGGGTATTATTTTGAGCGACAGACTTTTATTTCAATTATATATAATATTTCCATATATGAACTTGATGTGGATCGTCCTTTAAAACCTGAATGTGTCAGATTTGTTCACAGATGAGCAGCATGCTGATGGTCCATCCTCCTCTGAAACCACACGGCTGCATGCTAGAGCCCGCACACGACTTGCAGGAGACGCAGATTGTGAAGGTACAGAGGAAGGGAGAGGGGAGAGGGGAGAGGGGAGGAAGTCAGCTTGAAAAAAAGAAAAAAGGGTGAACCACAGACTGTGCCAAGAAGTGATGAAGCCGACGTCAAGGTGCACATACAGACACGACTCGGAAGTGAGAAGAGAGGTGCAGTCAGAGTGAGGGCAGCATAGGGTAGGAGGCAGATCGTAGTAAAAACTTGAGATATTTGCTGAAACTGTGGGAAGCCCCCTTCCTCGTGATCTGAGATGCTTCTCTGCATTGGACCTGCAACTTTTGCAGAAGCAGGACCACCCACCAACCTTCCCTCCCCTGCTTTAAAGGGGGAAAGAGGTAGAGGTAGGCTATAGGGGGAGCGAACTGAGAGTAGAAAGAGGAAGCAACTTGTAGATATATCATCTCGGGTTCAGCACTTCTGTTTTTCGAACCAAATAATGATGTGCTCTGAGGAAGGTGACCCACTCAGATTGGGTGCGACTGGAAGATGACGGGAGGTTTTCTGAACGTTCCCATCATGAGGCCTCGCCACCGCTGGACCGTCCTGCATGCGTCCATCCTGGCAGTTCTGCTCCTCAGCTTAAACGCTGACAGTAAGTTAATATTTTTTCTAAGCATATTGTGCTGTCTGATTGTTTGTGTCACCAACAATATTCTTCTCTGTAGACCTGTGATGTGTTGATTCAAAAGTGTGCTCATGTAACCACTTTTCAAAATATTCAGGTAATGGTTGGAGGTCTGATTTTTAATTTTTTTGTAAAGATTGTGAACTTTAAAGTGCACACATCCACACATGATTTGGATTGAATATGGAAATTAAATTCTCACAAACATGTGAGTTGGCCAACAGTCATTTCCCAAACCCAGGCCTGTTGAACTTGAGCTAACATGGTGAAGGCTGCACAGTCTCTCTTTCAGGTGCACAAAAAATTTCACTTTCACTTAATTTCTTCCACAACAGGAGGCTGTTTGTCTGGCTCGTGTGGGAGCATGATGGAAACATTTAGAGATGTTAAGACGGACATGAAAGAGACAGAATGTTTTTACGGAAAAAGGCACAGAAAACCTCCATATTACTCATTGA
This sequence comes from Ammodytes marinus, assembly GCF_949987685.1. NCBI lineage: Eukaryota > Metazoa > Chordata > Actinopteri > Uranoscopiformes > Ammodytidae > Ammodytes > Ammodytes marinus. The sequence goes on from NC_137228.1 coordinate 9,614,800, forward strand.
CTTTATTAATTGTCGGCCCACGCGATGCTCCTTGTGCTATTGCGGTAAAGATTTAGACACAGGAGCGAAAAAGTTACTCGTTTGCAAGACAGGTATTATTCGATGATGACTCATGTTGGTGACAAAATCAGATTTAAGTTTATTCTACTAAGAGTTAAGAAGGTGAACATTGAATGTCAGGAAATAACTGTCTCTGAGAAAAGCACCTATCTCCAAATTTGATGATTTTGAGTTTTATCACACACCTCTCACCTGCAGTCGTCATGGAAATAAACATATAGATTTAAAATAGTTTTTTTATGAGCAATTTAAGATCATGTCTTAAAAAAGCTTCAGGTCAGCTACTAAATGGACCAAGTAGTCATGCAAAGTAAATATGATTTTTAAGTTCCCCCTTGAAACCTGGTTCCTTAGGTGACCTGAAGTAACTCTCAGTTCCTTCAAACCGCTGGATCCTATGCAAATTATTTTTCCACTCATCGCAAACTGAAATGTCACCAAATCGTTTTGTCTCTGCGTGCTTAGTTTTTAAGTTTTCATTTCTACTTTGTTAAGTCAAACGTCATATTTTCTCATCCTTTTACCTTGTGTTATATCGCATATGATCAATTTATTTGCTTCCTATGTCACTTTCACAATCTAAATTCTAGAGTATGAACCTCCAAATATGAATTTTAAATTGTGTTTGGTGTCCTTTAACCAGTGCGACAACTCCCGAAACCATTCTCTTCAGAGTATCTTTAAAAGTCTTGAATTCGACCTTTTCATGGAGTTAGTCAGCAGCATTTCAACCGCAGCAAACAAAGCATTTTTAATTGACCCATCCATAAATTTTAACCAACTTATCTGTGTGTCCAAGTCACTTTATTTTAAAGAATTATATCAGTAGGAATTATGTTGTATGGTACTGAGAATAATCCTGATAATGAATGGGATGATTTTGGCTTGTATTCCCATGCAATTGAATTTAAGGTGTTGAGGAAACCCCATTCAAAAAAACCTTTTGTTGCTGTTGTTTTCAAGATCTAGATGTCATCTTCTTTTATCACGAGCTGCCGTCAGATTGAAATGCAACATAACAGCAACACTGAACAATCGAGTAATCGTTGTTATTTTTCCCCTTGCAGGTGAAGATTCAGGATGTGACATTGAAATTAGGGTACGCCGCGTCACGGTTTATAATGCTACCCCTGGGGAATGTCTTAGTATTGACTGTCCTGTCCATTTCTGCAACGATTCCCCACCAACAGTCTCCTGGTATAAACATGAAAAAACATATGTTCCCGTCAATGTCAGCAGTGACAGTCACATTAAAACAGAGTGGACACTTTCAAACCCTTTAGAAGGGATATCACATTTGGTCTTTCAACAAATACTCACAAGCCACTCAGGTCTGTATCAGTGTCGATTTGGAGGCAGTGTGAGTCATGCCATCAACGTCTCTGTCCTTGGTGAGTGTGAATTTTACTGTAGTTTTGACATCTTTACTGAAATTAAGTGTCCCACGAATTGTAGACATTTAACATCTTGAATTTCTTACAGCTACTGAATAATTAATGAACAAATGTAATACTTAATTTTGGCTTCATTTGGATAATACAACTGTCTTTGTATCACTATGAATTAAGACTCTCTGTTGTGTGTTGTGTGATCTAGAGGGTAGCAATGATACAGAGAAGAATAACACAAGTAAGAAATATGTACATTTGAATGTGAATACATACGTTTTAAAACATAAACACATTAATGTTGAGTCAAGCTCCCTCTTTCTTTAGGAGAGAGTACATCTGAGGATTCTAAATCTGAAGAAAATCTGTGGTTATACGGGTACACTGCTGCTGGGATCGTCGTATTCGTCATCGTGGTGATAATAATATCTGTCACATTAATGCAAGGGTGTAAAGGTGAGATTAAAACTCTCCATTGTGAGATTAAATGCCAGAGTGTATTTGAATGAATACGCCATGCAGGACACGATCTAGTAACCAACTTCACCCAAATGTCGTCACGCAGGGCAACAGAAGAAAGAGACGCTCACTGAAAATCAGGTGAGACCAGGATACATTTCAAACAGCCACCTCATTAAATCTTATTGCTTCAAACATGTCAATGCTTTTTTGTTCTTTAAATCTTTGCAGTATATGGCGATCCCCATGGTCGAGCAACCCTTCACACACGCCAGCCTCCAGCCCTCGCCACGTGGAAGCCCCTGTGTGCCGCCGTCTCAGAGATCCACTCGAAGGAAGACACGGCCATCTGAAGCCAGTGAGTTGCCACCAACCAGAGACAACAAGCACGTTCACGGCAAGGTGAAAGAGAGGGACAGGGAGAGGCAGAGGGGTGAGGTGGAGGAAGAGGGGAGTTCTGTCGTCTACGCTGCCCTCAACCATCAGCCTCCAGCGGGGGCGGCTCCTCGGCCCCGGAGGCCCCAGCAGGAGGAGAGCTCAGAGTACGCAGCCATCCGTGTTAAAGACCCAACACCCACTAGACACTAGAGGGAAGACATTTCAATTGGGAATACAATTACCCTCCCACAACAAGGGGTACGGATCTACCTGAGAATGTCAAGATTGGCCCTTATGTAAGCGCTACATTTAGCATCTTCACCATTTAGTTGGTGCTACAAAGGCCCTGCTCTAATGCAAATTTTGTGAGAACCGGTAAGAATGGGTGCACTCCATAGGAGCCGAAGTAAAGTCAAGTCAACAAGCCAAACTGGCACAAAACTACAATTGCGCCAGTTCGGCTGTGGTTTCCACTTCATTTCAATTCGACATGACATAAACTGCAAATACAGTAGGCTACCAATGTGAATTAACAGCTTTGTGTGACAGGTAAGCAAAACAACATGTCGAAAAGTACAGACAATATTATACATGGCTTGTCATGACTGAATCCAAATAGAAAAGGTACCTTTCTGTCTTTGCAAACACCCTGAACAATTATTAATTCGACATAAGCAATAAATACCTAATATAATACCTGTGCAACACAGGAGCTAACTAGCCTGGATATTTTTTGTTGAATTGCTAACTTTTCCATTGCGAATTCTTACTTTTCATGCTAACAACCTTGGAAAAGGTCAATAGGCTACTATGGTTGCCTCTTGAAGACTAAAGACAACAAGGTACTGATATTGTTTTAGCCATATGGTTGTCTAGTTTGCATCATGTAACAGTAACATTTGTATTAATGTGCTTGCCTGAAAATGATACTGATATAATCCGGCTGGTGCCATGGTGAAGCATTTCTTCAAATCATACTGTAAAACGTTGTGATCAATCCCGATATGGCATACAAGTTAAGGATAAGGCTGGTGATATTCTGTACTTTCTTCATTGTCAACAACTCCCATTATAAACAAAGATAATTGAAACAATTAACTTGTGATATCAAAAGTCTTATATTATTCAACATCAATAAGCCTTTCTTCATCACCATGAACACACACTGTAGTTCATTTTGACTCAAGCTTACAAACAAGTCCTGCTGTCACAAATACAGACTACAGCACCCAATGTGGAACTATTACTCAAATAGTCCTCAATCAATGCACTATTTCCTCCTGTCTAAGTAACGTCTGCTACTGTTCAAAAATTAAACTACAGTATATTTGTGCGCTGTTTTTAAAGTTTTAAATCTTCAACAAGAGTCAATATGATTGGGGCTTTAGTGCCGCGGACATGATGGGAAAGATGGACCACGCATGTTATGATGATTTGGCTATGTCATTGGATTGGTTGACAATAGGCAATATATGGAAGTAAACCAGTCTCATCCTCTAACAGAGAACTGAGAAAGGGAAGAAGTCAGGCTATGACGTCCTAAGGCTGAATCTGCAGCGTTGGAGATGCCAGCACTTTCTCTCATCAAACTAAATGTATAATAACAGAACTTTTGCAAACTGTCTTTAAACTAATATGGATTTGTTTGTTATTGGTTTATACGTTAAAGGCGACAATTGTGACTTTGTGCTGCTGCAGTGCATCCATGACTTGAATTTACCCTCACAACATGCACCATTTTAACCGTTGACTAATTTTCCAACTGTACGAATGACTAATGTGCTTCTGTAATTATGTCCATTTTCTGAATTATTGATTGTGACTAGATACATGTAATAATAATCTCATCATTTTGTGCAATCAGATAACATAATATGTATCAATACCTGTCGGATTTTAATCAAGAATATATTATTCAATCACTTCTGACTTCTTTTTTGTACCGTTTTACTTGTAAAATAATCTAATACCATTGAAACAAAAATGTTGAATTGAAAAAAGAGTGTATTCTGTGAAGGGGGATTGCATACACCAAAGAAACAGGAAGTTATAGACCACATGGCATTGACTTTGGTATATAGAGCAGGCATACAGTTAAAGTTATTTGATAGCTGCTTCTTGAAGAGTTTCAACCATGACACCTGTCTCCTGCCTGACCACTCTCTACATGTCCATCCTAGCGGTGCTCATCATCACTCTGAAAGCTGATAGTAGGTTTTTTTATTATTCTATCTATATCGCTTATACTCTCAGTCTGAATGGCTCTTTGTTGCAACCTGTTTTACTGTCGCTTAGTAATCTATTCACGAAAACTAATCATATAAATGTTATTGTAAATTTGTTTAGCAAAGTTACAGGTTAATAAGACTGAAAGGGTTTCACATATATACATCTTACTTTTTATATATTTTTCCTGTAAGCAAAAACGCAGAATGAAAAATACTCAACGCGGAAATAAACTAGATTGTATGTTATAGTAGTTCATTTAATTCCGAAGATGAGAATAGTAAAAGATTTGAGCGATCAGAAAACATGAGTATTTCAACGTTAATAGGTGTTAAACTGAGCAAATGTAAAGGTGTATATTGAATCTTAGATCATATATAATGCGGATATCACACACCACTGTTTGAGTAGGTGTGGTTGGTATGTCCGCACAAAACCATTTAAGGCAGTAAAGATGACAAGGTATAGTTTGCATAGTTTTTCTCATAATTTCATGGAGATGGGGATTGCTTTGTACCAGTAAAAAAAGGCTACATATTGCACTACATGACGTCACGTAGAGTGACCATTAAAGACTTCGCAGCAACTCTTTTGCTTACAAATTTTGGCCTCTTGGGCACCACTTAATTAAAGAATGCCAGACACTAATTCCAAAACAAAATATATCCTTCGATAATGTAAAAAACTAAGCATGTTGAAATCGGAAGGATTTGTTTCCAGTTGCACATAACCAGAGGCAGAAAATTGCTGTAACCACAAAGGTACCAAAGATGACTTCCTGACCTGGATTTTTTTGACGGCCACAGCTGCAGCATTACAAACCCATACAACTCTTCCTGTGATCTAATTCTTTCACTGCTTTCATATTTACTATTAAACTGTTCTTATTTCTCCTTCATTTAGTATAAGGCTTATTAGTATTTATTTACTAATAGGTGTACATTTTTTCTGTAAGGTTACATTTTATTATTTTTATGCTTAGTTTTTGTTTCAAGGTTTAATCAAAATGTTATATAAGTTTTATCTCTCCATTTTCAAAGTTTAATTTAATTATTTGTGTTTTGTACAGTTTCAACTTGACAGGGGTGGGGAGTGTGTGTGTGTTGTGGTTGTTTTTTATTATGTATGTTTGCTGTTAATGGATGTTTGAATTTTCTTCGGGATCAATTAAGTATTATGTAATATCTGTCATTGTCAGCTGGTATCAGATCGTCCAATTAAGTGAGCATGAGTTGCCTCGTCCATTTCTAATCCCTATATTTTCTCATTTTCCCTTTGCAGGTGAAGATTCAGGATGTGACCTTGAAATTAAAGTACGCCGCTACACGGTTTATAATGCTACCCCTGGGGAATGTCTTAGTATTGACTGTCCTGTCCGTTTCTGCAACGATTCCCCACCAACAGTCTCCTGGTATAAAGCTGAGAAAAGATATGTTCCTGTCAATGTTAGCAGTGCCAGTCACATTAAAACAGAGTGGACACTTTCAAACCCTTTAGTAGGGATATCACATTTGGTCTTTCAACAAATACTCACAAGCCACTCAGGTCTGTATCTCTGTCGATTTGGAGGCACTGTGAGTCATGCCATCAACGTCTCTGTCCATGGTGAGTGTGAATTTTACTGTAGTTTTGACATCTTTACACTCAGGTCTGTATCAGTGTCAAATTAGAGGCAGTGTGAGGCTTGTCATGAGTCATGCCATCGACGTCTCTGTCCATGGTGAGTGAGCAGCAGGACTCTCTTACTGCTGTTGAATGATTCATTTCGAATGTGTTTTTTGCAAGTGGTCTCATTGAAGATACGTTACTTTTTTGTAGCAAAGTAACATTCTAATAATTTTTCAGGGACAATCGAGCTCACCACAGTTACTGGGACAACTTCGGAAACGGGTAAGAAAACCTAACTTGCACTTAAAACGCAATGTATGGCTCAAAAACTTTAGCTTCTATGATGCTTATTTTAATGATGTTCCCTTTTTTGTCTCAGATAAACCAGCAGTTCAGGGCACCCCCTGGCATTATGGGTACCGAATTATTGGAATCGCAGTGTTTTTCATCTTGGTGATAGCTATATGTGTTGTATCAAAATCTGGGTTCAAAGGTGAGAATGTGTGATCTTTACATGCAGTAACACTATTAACAATAGGAATATGTATTTCCGTAACTGACCCATACTTATGTTCATCCAAGGTGGTCGGTGTGTGGGAAAATCCAGGAAGACATCGGAACCGAGCTGCCAGCCTACCCATCATGAACTGTCTATCATCCATATCTATGAAAATTATCAGTAATCCCTAAACTATATGTCTTGAAGTCAAACTGTGAAGATCAATCTTGATATATTAGTAGTAGGCTACTATGAAGTATTGATTTCAAGTTTCTTTATCATGTAACATGCTTGTTTGTGTGTTTGTCAAATGAGTGTATCAGTGCTGGGCTGTGTAATAAAGATGTGATTTTTATGTTATACGCTATTGATTACCAAATATTGCTTTTTGCATTGGCAAAATATGATTAATGTCTTTATCATGGCAGATTTACTGTTATAAATCTTACTGTTGACTCCATTCAGTTCATTTGAATTCCTGTAAATCAAGCTGTAATGAAACTGCAGTGAAATGTCTTACGTGTGAAACCACAGCATGTAAAATGTTTACAGGTAAATAGTTTTGCTTCCTGTACAGGTAACAGTCTTTTTGCATACATCCGTTGCAGACATAAATGGGACTTTGTGTTTGTCCATATTGTGTGATTGTGTTTGCACCTCTGTTCTTGACGGTCTCTTAGATGTTGATAGAAGCAGCTCTTCTTCTTTGCCACGGTATCTGTTGTGCATTCAGGACTGTCGACTGACGAACAGGAAGCAGAATGAAACCACACGTATCATATAAATATGTAAAGACAAAGGCTGGAAGCTGTGTTACATTAGGCAAAAGAAATATAAATCATAAACTCACCCATCTACTCAACTTCAGACCCAAGGAAGGAATATGGACATCAATCCACATCTTTAGGATTCACTTAAGATTTCAAACTGTTAGTAGATAACTGTCAACCAAACAACAACAAGAAATATTTAAAGTTTCCTAGTAGGCCTAGGCTACTTAATGGAATAGGTTACTAGCTTTTTAATATAATATAGGCTAATATATTTCAGGCTAATTTAGCAAAGCTTTAACATTTTAAGCCTAAAACAAGAAGGGCATTTGGAATTTTTAAAATAGTTCAAAATGTTTTATGTCCACTGTGGAATTTAGTGGGATATAGGCAGGATAAATAACCAGGTTAGACGGCTTGAGAGAAAGTAGCACATTAACCACATATTGTTTATCAAATAATGTTGGATTTGAAAAATTTAAATACAAAACAGGTGCCCAATCCAATGAAAGGGGCACTGGCTGTTATCATCTGAACATTTTCCTTTTGTTATTTCAACTCACATTTCACTGAAACTGGTACGAGGTGCTAATAAATGAGTGTGAATTCCAACAAGACTACAGGCCATATTTCAAAATGAGTCACCTAACTTACATATACAGTATATTGATCACATGTGTGGAGCAGACAGACAACCATGGTAGGGGGGGGGGAACTCTTAATGTTCCGTCTCAGCTCATCACAGGACCGCCTGTCTTCAAACCTGAATCCAGGAAATGGCGCCTTTCAGTCAACACTGAAACCACCTACAAACTGAAAAAAAAAAAAACAGAACCAAAAGAGATCTCCACAGGTCTCATGTGAAAGTTGGTTCTACAGTTCATGTAGCATGATATGTCTACAACAAGAATTATTAATGGTAAACATTATTTCTTTACAAAAAAAATATAGAGGGAACTATAAATTAAAAGTCAAGAACAAGGCTATAATAATGAAGATTGCTGGAAAATGTTAAAGCATAGCCTACAGAACATAAGAAGACATTTTAGGACTATTTATAGAGAGTGGACCAATTACTTTATCTCCCATACATAGGTGTGACATGTAGTATGCAATGAACATTTATATCCATAATCAACACTAATGAGCAACTGTTCAGCATCTTGATTCAGTGTGATCTGGTGATTTTGTGGCAACAAAAGCCTTAAACCACATTGATTGTATGATTTTAATTTGTTTGATTTGTATTTGAATGATTGTAGTTAGTTGGACCAACAGTACAGGGCTGCATGAAGAGCCTGGTGCAGGGACGGCCTGTGGGATCATGCGATACCTCTGTGGTTACATCGCCGCACTGTCTGCACAATCTGGCACAGGCAAACACACACACACACGCTTGCTCAGATGCGCTCACTTTTGACAAACACCCCACCCAACATGTGACTGGTGCAGCTGGAGAGGCTCATTGCAGTGAAGTTTTTTTTTTCAGTCGTTGTCTTCAACTGCTGTGCTTTTTTGCTTTATGTTATGTTAGGGAAGTTGACGTGGAGCAATTGCGAACAAAAAAAGTATGAATTAAGTGCGACAAGGGGACACTCAAGAACTTTCTCTTTAAAACCAATTTAACAAGGTCACCATCTAGTGGTGTAAAAGCAAAACTCAGGACTGATTTAAGAAGGCAACTGGCCAGATGATACAAGGTTGTAGATGGATCAACACACCCTTTAAAAGAACGTTGAGTGATCACTGGAATTATTATTTCCTACCAGTACGGCTCCATACACCTTATAATTGTTCAGGGACCAATGTTAGCACACAGTTTCCTCCAGATAAGCCTCTTTGTTTTCATTCAGTCAAATGATTTGCATTAATGAGATCAGTATCACACATAACTTTAAACAAGCCAAATGCCACTCAGAACCTCCAAGTAACAACGGAACTACTTACCCGTTCCTGTCTTGGTGGTTTGTGGAAACTCCTAGTGATTTTTTTTTGGTTATTTACGTGAATATGTTATATGAAAAAAAAATGCAATGATGGTCCAATTCAGACCGCAGAAGTAATTCCCAAAACAAGATAAATTCAGTTTGAGAAATAGTCAGCCGGGAGCAGGTGAGCAGGGACACACTGGAATTTAAATAGGACTTTGGATGATGTGCCGTAAAGAATGCTGTTGCTGCACTCACTTCTGGATGTAATGAAAACCTGAGTCAAAGTCTCAGCTTCAGCTGTTTTTATCTGGAAGAAGGCAGTTTTGGTCATTTGGGTGACATGTTGTTCAAATGAGAGGTTGCTGGATTTAGTGAAGCTAGCAGTAAAAATGGAGAGGACCAAGCACTAAACCCTGAGGAGCGTCTTGGGGCAGGAGAGCTTTGAGCAAATAGCTCAATTAATTTTTCAAAAATAGAAGTACCCTGTTTGGGTTTGGATTTAATGACTTACAGCGTGAGTCTAAAAGCGTTCTAAAATAATTTGGAAAAAAATAGCTCACGCATCCTGTGAACTTAAGGTTGAACTCACGGCATATCTTAATATCACACCAACAATTATTTTGCAATGCCTTTCCCAACTGATTATTTTGGAGTGAAACATAAAATATCCACGTCGCTCAACTGACTCACTCAGACAACACCTGAAACAACAATTGTGGAATTGTATGTGGTTATTTCAGGCTAAGTTAAGCTTTTTCAATATCTGTTTTGGTAAGAAAAAAAAAACCTCCCAAAGCCGTTATGCCAGTCGATGGGTGAGAGTGAGATGGTGAAGTCACTGGAGTGGGCTGCGGAGGAAATGAGTTTTCTATTGTGTAACTTTCTGGTGAGGTTTCTGTACCACCCACAGTCATTAAACATCGCAACCCAACAATGTCAAAAGTATCCAAGGTAGTTTGGAGAGTGCAGTTTCAAATTTGAAGTATATGCGAGAAATGTTTGAAATTTTCTGACGCAATATCTCCAAAAGACAAATAACACAGCAGGCAAAGTCTTGGGTTTTATTTCGATTCCACTTTTAACTTCAGGTTCATCAAATCAGCACCAGCACAGGAAACTACTTAATAATAAAAAGATGAATACTGCTCGGAAAAAACACTATAAATGTGAAGGCATGATTACATATTAGTTTCCAATGTGGTTTTTAATAGATTTTTTAAAGTTTAATAATAACTGCTGTGTTTAGTTGTAATAAAGAATATATGGTTATTTTCCTGATTAACTGTACAGCCACCGTAGGCTTATATTAATATTTTCCAAATTAAAAAGTTTTACTCTAACAGGATGATCCCTACAGTTCGGCTCTGTACATCATGAAATACTGTACAACATTGCAAACACATGGACAAACTCCAATTTCCTTTCACTTTCAAAAAACACACACACAAACACACACACACACACACACATACACACACACTCTTTCACACCAACAGTGATTCACGGGTGCAGGGTTCATCCACACAGGAATTGTTTGGGCGGTGTCAACCACCAAGCACGTGGAGGTTAGAGGTTGACCACCCATTCTCCATCCCCGCGCAGCACAGCAGCTAAAAATAACAATCCCCCTGTATTATTTCCCACTCAGACCAGTCAGTCTGAGTCATAGCAGGGCTGGTTCACTTGAAGTCAGTGGCCCTTGCTTCTTTTTGATTTACGGTATAACTTGCAAGTCTAGTTTAAAAATGAGTCCTTTTTAATCATCTGGCTTGTCTATTTGGGAGCCATAAACAGAGGTTTTCAGTTTAATTAAAAGGTCCCGAAACAGTTCTTAATCAGTTGTGAGTGATGGGTTCCTACAGTAGTCAAGTTTTTACAGTAGTCACGGATTTCTGTTTTTGGTGACCTCATTGATGCTCTTACACATTCAGGATTGAGCAACGTTTTGGTTAAAATCTGATAACAGTTGTCTTTTTCTTTTTGAGTTTTTGAGCTTTAACTCTCAAAAAATAATACCTAAGGACACATGATCAACCTGAACTTTGATGCAATGTTTTAACAAGCAATATTTGTGTGGTTTTTCAATGGCAACTAATCAATTCACCACTGATAATTATGTATTGCTTTCTATTGAATTGAGATAAGATACCCAACAAATTCACAAACCAGCTAAAACTTACTGAGCAAACTGTACTCGAGCTACAATTATCAACCTAAAAAACAATAATATAACTTATCACACTGTTCAATATCTGAAAATGAACCAAACTTTATACATAGACACTGCAACAACCTTTTTAGGTTACAAAACATCAGCCTGACCACTGGATCTCCAGAATGGCATAATATACGCTGATGCAAATGAAAAACTATTACATATCACAAGGACTTCATCAATCATCGAAGCAACCTTTCTACTGTAAGTGTAATAACAATAATATGGTTTTAATTGAGTGTTTACTTGGTAAATGACAATAGACGTCTGAGTGTGTGTCCGCACTAGCAGTGTCTTCATGGAAGCAGGACTAGCAGAAGCATTTGGCTCGGCTCTGTGAGAGTTCTGTTCTGTTCCCTTCCTCTGCATGCTGAGCTGGAGGACACGGTGCTGAGCAGCTAGGTCAGGCTCAGAGCTCCACTGGACCTTCATCAAAGCAGCAGCGACGCCGCGCCTCCAAATCAGTCTGTACAGAAACACAGAGAGAGAGAGACGTGAGGTTTGTTGGCTAGCCCGATGCTTTTGTCCCACGACCACCAGAAGCCCTTTTCCACAACGCTTTTATTTCCAGTTTCTTTTCTTGCATGAATCACGCAGGTCAAATCCTTCCTCTGCACGCCTGCATCCTGTCAGGCCAACACGCCCCTGAGAATTCCTCAGTAAAAGGTTGAGCACTGTGAGTTTGACAGTGACACATCAGGTGTTTGGGAAGCTGGAACATTTTCAGTATTTTTCCCCCATTCACCAAGGTGGACCACAATGTTTGTTATTTTTTAGAAGAGAACTTATTTTTCTCCCAAATTTAATAGTGCAAGTCACCAACTCTATTCAATGAGGCATGAGTTGGAATTTGGTTCACACAGAACATGATGCAAGAAAACACATTACAGAAGCTGTAATTACTTGATATAAATCCCACCCAGGAATGCAAACAATAAATACAGCAAGCACATACATGTCTGTGTACACACACACACAGTGACTCAACAACAGACCACATGCAGAAAATAATGAGACATTGCAGGAATTCCACAGCCATAATGAAGCAGCCGCCACACCTCAATATACCATGTGGTGGCAATGTGAGTTATTCAGAGTTAGCCCTCTTAGGAGAAAAAGTCCATGGAGGCAAAGCTGAATCGATACGTATAGCCAAAAAAAAAAAAATCCAATTAGAGCACGAGCGGCAAGTGAACTCAGCTGTGTGTTACAGAGAACCTGGTGAACCAATGCATAAAAATAATACAGAGAAAAGAAAAATGTCTCATTATTAGAGGTTGAAGATGTTTTATTCCTGTAGCAGGCAGCAGGTGTCACCTTCACCATTCTTCTGCACGAGTAGGCTACAATATGTTCTTATCTCTAAGGAGCAATCAGTGTTGCCCTTATGATTCAAAGGCCGACCATGTTCGGCCGGATGTGGTGCATCCCCCAGCACTTCCTGTGGTGCCACAGGATTGAAAGGTGCAACTGAAAACATTTGCTTTACTTGATTAAACGGCTCTTATCCATGGTTCACATCCTGCTGTGCCACCACCATATATCGGAGTCTATGCACCTCCTATTGGTCGTACACAAAAAAATAAAAAATAAAATAAAATGGAAACACAGACACAAATAGGCCGGCAGCATTTTTACTGGAAGTACCTCAGGCCTTGGCCTCTACTTCCCAGCTGTGATTGATTGAAGCGGGCAGAGGCTGAATTACACCCACTGGTTAAGAAGGAACCACAGATGCCACTGTGGCCAGCTCGTGGGTTACACTTCAGCCGCAGACATCACAATTTTTCAGACCGTTAACAGTAGTGTTTCTCGGCAGCAGGACATTTTAGATTTCATATATTTGTCAACATAGAGTTTAACTTTTTAAGAAGGGTTTCCCACCAAAATGACAAAAATAGAGGCATATGTTCCCTCTTACTTATAGTGGCATATAGGTCATGAGTTTTGGTTTTACAGTATCCAACACACAATGACATTAAATCCCTTGAAACTGCTCCCCAGCCCCACAAGAAAACCAAAAATGTTGCCACATTTCAAAGTTAGTTATTTCACATGAGAACTTTCTATGTGTTTTTTTACACTTATGCTCTTAGGGCCGCTCAACCAGGATTTAGTTGTTGGCTTGTTTTTAGAAAGCTAATCGTTTCTAAGTGTACTTTTTTTGTAATGAAATCTCATATGAGTTTATTTTAAAACATTGGCAAATGAAACCAAAAGTATCTGCATGGCTAGAAACCCGTTTTCAAGTTGTTTGCACGTATGTGATGGAAACAGAAAATGTATTTGAAAAAAAAGATGTGGCAAAATTAATCAAATCAGCTCCAAATAAGGAGTTGAGACACTTTGCATCACAGCTCTCATCCCTTAAACTGCAATCCGAACCACATGACAGTAAAAAGCCTGTGTTCCTGGCACATTTACCCTGAGCCAAGACTGGGACATACAGTACGTGTGTGTCTGTACAGTGAAGCGTGAGAGGGGGCGTTGTTATCAACTGGGCAGGCTTTCAACTTCGGCCTCTGGTCCTCCTTGTCCCCGCTCCCTACCCACAGGCCCCCTAAATGTCTGCCGTCCTCTACAGTCCAAGGGATTAGACAAGAGAAAGAGGCTCTTTTCTTCTGGCCTGCTAACTCAAGACAATCGGCACAACCACTTGTTATTCTGCTCAGGATTCAAAGAGTTGGAAAACAAGACTGGGGCAATGCGCCTCCAGCAACATGCAAAGTCTCCAGCAGAGAAAAATAAATCTATTTTTGCAATGACCCAACTGCAATCCGTTCAAGATATCCCACGCTGAATTTTGGCCAGAGATACTTGAGCAAGATCTGGTCCAACACAACACAATCAATCACATGCAAAGAGAGAATTTGAGAGTGTCAACACTGTCCCTGAATTGTCTCATGTCTTAGGGATGTGAGTAAAAAACAAACAATCAAGTCGGGGTGGCATGGTTGAGGCCATTGTTGTGTGCAACCTATGTGGGCCATTCTTGGTTTTGGAACTTGACATGAAGATGTGACGAGGAATGTAAGGAATTAGGGCAATGTGTCTGCGAGCTTCCATCTTTAAGACGTTAGGAAAATAGGCGTGTGTGATCCCAGCATTCTTATCACACAAGAAAACAATGGCAAGGAGGAGCTGAATGGAAAAGGGAACCTCATTAATCTTCTGATTAAGGTCTATTTAGGAAATTCATTGTTGTGGAAATACTTTTAAGGATCCTTTTAAGGCCCCATGCAGGTATGACGAATATATCAAATATAGACTACTGTATTTGTTGGGATTACTCTTGTGGCTAATGTGACATGAGCTAATTTGTACGCTGCCCAATCGAGAGTAGCCGTGGGATGGTCCCGACCTTGAGACGTCAGCTCCAACTTTTGTTTTTCTTCCTCCACAGCGTTTGTTTGGCCAGCAGAAGTGCCAACGTCGGCCAAGGCTTCTGTCACTGCCGCCATAAAAGCCCTGTTTCCCCTGCCCCTCCTGGGCGGGGCAGATAACTCCCGATAAATAGGAAGTGGGCAGCCATCCACACGCTTTACTTTACGCTGGCGCCATGAGGTTTCCGTGACACCCAGGCAAGGATTGTGTGGAAAGGTGTTAACAGGAGTCCAGGGAGTGCCAATGACACATGAGTAAGCATCCACCCTGACACATCTGTGTGGAAAGGTAGCAGCGAGCCCTGCGAGTTGACCTTTAGACGTTGCTTTTGGGAAAAAGAGACATCTCATGGTTTGATGACGCTCTTCTTCACTTACTCTTCAACAACCCTCACGTACACCGTTCTCAAGGCAATGGACCCAAATTGCGAGGGTGAACACATCAATTTAGTTTTTTTACTGTTTTTTGTTGAATGCCTTAGAGCCCTGACACATCCAGCCTACATACAGTCTATAGTATTCAGTGTTTAGCCTCTTTTAACCCACAATAAAATAAAACATTGTTGGCCACTTGGGGGCAGAAGAAACAATGTTTGATCACAACGATGGAACACAGTATTGCCAAGTTTTATGTACATATGATGAACAGTTGCTTATTTATACAGCCAGCAGAGACAGAGCAGCATAAGCATACATTTTGATTTTAATTTTTGGTCAGCTTTTGGAAGGGCAACATCTGTCTCTTTAACTGCTCACATGCTAGTTGCTAAATTTCTATAGTATTTTGCTATAGACCTGCGATGTTGTCAGAATGAGGGCCCCTTTCATTCACACCATCATTGTGATGCTTTGAATATTTAAACATATTGACAACAGCAGCTTTAAGCACACATTTTCACAGATAAAACACATTTGATCAGTCAGGATTGTTTGTGCTAAAGTCCTCTGAGGTTGGCTTCTCAGGGCTAAAAAAAG
Organism: Ammodytes marinus; assembly: GCF_949987685.1. Lineage (NCBI taxonomy): Eukaryota > Metazoa > Chordata > Actinopteri > Uranoscopiformes > Ammodytidae > Ammodytes > Ammodytes marinus. The sequence continues at coordinate 9,630,692 of NC_137228.1, forward strand.
AAATCCCGGCGTATTTGTGAATGCGAACGATTCATCATATTCACTACAATGACAAGAGGCACTTAAAACTTGGCCAGAACAAATGTCCGCAAGATAAACAATGCACTTCGAATGAGTGTGAGTGTTTTTCTTCCATGGTGGAGATCATGTAATGAAGTAATGCCCCATGGAAAAGATTGTATTGTCTTAAAATGCCAGTGTTTTCAGATGTTTTCGGTCATTTCTACCGCCCTGCTTCTGATTCATGTGGCTACACTGTTGAGCTTGAAAGCTGCTCAGAAAAACAGCAGAAGACTGAGGCCCTTAAAATCAACACTAGAACTTTCTAAGACTGCCTCTAATTCACTTTCTTCACCCACGTTTTCCTGAGCCGTGAGCTGAAACAGGGACAGGAAATCCACACTCAGATAGTCCCATAGCAGGAGTATTTCTGATGACATGCTCATACTTTTTTCTCTTTTCAAACCACCACTTGCACATCCCAGAAAACCTTTGGAAAACCACTAGAGCATAGCATAGCCTATGTAGCATAATCTGGTATTTAGACAGTGCTGTTTTCTGTTTTATGGTGGATTAAAAACAAGTTGTAATTACAGCAAATGTGGAGAGAGGCCTGGAATACATTTCATCAAGTCATTCAGGGTGACTGAAAGAGAAAATTGTAGGTCTTTTTTCTAGGTGGAAAGTGAAGCTTGAGAGCCGGGACTCACCGTCAGTGCAAACGAAGCACTTGCAGAGACACACACAGAGACACAGGAGGAGGACCACCGCCACGCCACACACCGAGATGAGGATGACCATGGCCGAACTCACTACAGCACACAAACACACACACATTTAACCTTGCAGCACTGTGTATGTAAAATTACAATGTGTAAAACTTAGACCATACGGAAGTGGTACTGGAATGACGACTTTCCCCTAAGAAACATAACATTTCCCGTATGCTGCAGCAGCTATAATTACCCAAAAAATAAAACAGTTGAGAATGCACACACATGCCAAACAATAGAGGCCTTGTTTCTACTGCAACCCAGCAACCTGAGGTGGGAAGTAGAACTGCTTCTTGGCAACATTTTGAGACTGTACCGGTCGTGTTGAGGGCCACTGTCAGGGGTTTCTCCAGACCCGGGTGGTGCACGATGCATTTGACGGACAGGTCACTGAGCAGGCCCGACTGGAAGAGGAGCGTGCTGGTCACTAGCGTGGTGCCGTCCCCCTGCTCGTAGGCGGAGGTAATGGGCGGCCCCAGCGTTCGGTTGTCCTCACCCACGCTCCACAGTATCTCCGCCGCGGGCCGGGACAGAGCCGTGCAGTTTGCCTCTGTGACTCCCGAGGACGAGGTCACGTGGTTCACCTCTGGTTTGGGTAAAACTGGTGAAATAAGCATTGTGTTGATTATTAGCTCTCACATTAAAACCTATTTTTGTATAAATGAAGAAAGTAACTATATTTGGGTCATTTTCATCGTAGATTGTTTTTTTTTAGTGATGCACAGTCAACAGAAAGCAGATTTGCTCCTCTGCCTTCATGACGGAGATGAAGAGACAAAGTGCATTGGTCTATCAATCTGTCTGCTCAGAAGACAACAATGACACAAGTTGTCCTCCGACAGCAGACAGAGGCCAAGCAGCTTTTACCAACTCTGTGGCTGTGTGTCTGGATTGCTTGTTTCGTCAGTGGAGACAAAGCTTGTTTAGCAGAGCAAGGAGACAAACGCACACACACACACACACACACACACACACACACACACACACACACACACACACACACACACTGAGGGCCCTGTGTCTAGGGAAACAGTGAGCCACTCATCCGCCGGGCTTTCTACCAAATTAATCCCCCCTTTTTCCCTCGTTGACACCCCTCCCTCTGTCAACATTATCACTCTGAAAAAACACTCTCTCACACACACACACACACACACACACCCACCCACCCACCCACACACACACACGATCAACAGACACTCTCACACGTCTAAGAGAGGTAACACTCATGTATTTTACACCTCTGTGGAACAAGTAGGGGAAGAAAGAGGAACGGGTTAAGTGTTGACGGGGGACACGAGACAACGGAGCAGGTCAGAACAGAAGTTTGGCAACGGGAGAACTCTCACCTCGGGGGCAGCCAGTGTTTTGTTTATACACGGCGCTTCCCGTTTCCTGAGCTACTTCTGGGATGCGAACACACACACACACACACACACACACACACACACACACACACACACACACTGCAACACACATTTCCTCTGTCTGTACAGTGCACAACTTGACCTTTGCTTTTTTCTGATCTACTTAGATACTCCTTCACCATCATCATCTACCCCAGCATTCAGCCTTAAAACAGTCACATTTAATGGAAATGTTGGCTCATATTATTCAGTGATTCACATTGAACAGACAGGGGGGGAAAAAAGACGCAACTCACCGTAGACAGAGAGGCAGGCGGTGGCCCTCTTGGTGCCGTCCGGGTATGTGTGGAACTCGCAGGTGTAGCAGGCCTCGTCCTCCGTGCTGACTGACCTGATGGTTAACTGTGTGTCTGCCAGGGTTCGGCTCAGCTCCACCCGGCCCTCAAACTGCTTGGTTATCTTATGGTGGCCGCGCTTGGCGAAGGAGGCCACGGTGACGGTGTCGCCCTGCTCGGCCGTCTTGCTCCACAACACCTGGTGCACCCGCTCAGGGAGGCTGTACCAGCAGGAGAGGGTGGCCTCCTTCCCACTCACTGCCGTCTTGTTGCCCTCCTGGCGCACTTTACCTGGAATGAAGAAGTTACCCTATTATTAATATCTAATATGAAGAATGTGGAGATCAATATGTGATTGTATGCCAGCTGTATGTGGATTCATTTCTGCTGCTGTTTGTGTGCAGGAGCCGGGGTAACGAGAGGAGTCTGGGAGGAATTAAGGTGAGTGTGTGTGCACGTTTAATAGGAACAACAGGAAGTGCTGAGGCTAGCTGGGTGGGTGGGCTTTCTCCTCTGCTTGTCTTGCAGTTCAGACCTTTGCCTACTTTATCCTGTCTCATGAAAAACAAACACTGTGGTAAAAAGGGTCTCTTTTTCTTTGCGGGAAAAAAGAACAAAAGTTTAAATGTCAAGTGTGCGCTACAGCACTAAAAAAAATACTTAATTTAAGATAATAACAGAAGCCAACTAAAACAAACACAAACAATCATTTATTGTACATATTATTAAGAGTCCATTGTTGATCTAGAATATTAATACAGTCGTTAAGACTTTATTTATTAGAAGAGAGAGGGCGATTGTGGTTTAGTGGTTAGAGCCTCTATGGGCGGGCGTTCTAACCACTACACCACGAGTGGCTCCTTAGAAGCAGCAGACCACGGGTTCCAATCCGGCCCGTGGTCGTTCCTTCTGCCGCATTTCCCCTCTGTCACTCCAAACTATCTAATAAAAAACATAAAAATAAATAAAAAAATCTAAAAGAAAAAATAAATTAAAACTTTATTAGAAAATAATACACTGGAATGTGACTGACCAGTGACAGTGACGCAGGTCTCGCCCTCCTGCGGGCCTTTGGGGAAGACGTCGAAGATGCAGCGGTAACATCCCTGGTGGTCAGAGCGCACCCTGTTGATGGTGATGTAGCTGGCCTCGTTGTTGGAGGCGGTGAGCTGCACGCTGGCCGCCCGGTGGCTGATGCGGACGGGCACGCTGGGCTCGTACGCCAGCAGGACCTTGTTGTGCTTGTCCAGCCAGCGCACTTGCCGCACGCTGTCGCCTCTCTCCGTGGTGACGTTGCAGCCGAGCAGGAGGGGGTGACCGGCCTCTGCGCTCACACTGGCGGCAGCTATGACCTCACCTTCAAGGCAGAGACAATTTTACGTTTACATTTTTGTGACCGCCAAAGGGCCACATGGTTAAACTAAGGGGTTGTTGTGAGATAAGTGAGTTGAGGTTCTGATACACAACATCAGATTCATGTCTCAGACTTTTCCCAACTCTCCTAGCCTTTATATGAAATAGTCAATCATATCAACTCTTTCAGCCTCAAATATCTATCTACATGAAACCATTTGAGATGTTTAGAGGGGAAATGTCTCCTTGGTGAAGCTGCTCACAATTGTATACAGGTCTAAAACATGTGTTTTTGAGAAGTCATAAGCAAAATAGGTCGGAAACCATATGTTTGATCATTATCAATGCCTTGTATTTGATTGATTCAAATTTATATTATGTAAAAATCTCATGAAGTGGAGTAGAAGTATTCAGTAACAGAAAATGGAAATAGTCAAGTAATGTTAACTAGATCTAGGCCTACTTGTTACTCCATGTCACTGCTAAAATGAATATAAACAGCAGACTACTACCTTGCATCCTGGAAACGGCCGTGCCTGCTATCCAGAGCAGCAGACACATTGGCACAGCGGGTCCACACATCGCACACTCGGGACAGTGTTAACCACTAACACATCCAGGCTGCAGCTGAAAACACACAACACGCTTTGAACACAGGGACACTTTAAACTGTTCCAAACACAACTTTTATAACCTCAAAGTAGAGTTGGCTGCAACAAATAAAAAGGAAAAAAAGGAGGTTAAGTCAGCGAAGCAAGTGTGACTTGAGAGGCTGTGGTGCAGATGTACCCCTTGTCAGCCGTCCAGTGTTGTGGCTTGTTGAGCTGCTGTCGGTCAGCACAGTCGTAGCCACATCTCACTGGCACACCGTCTGCTGCAATGGGAATGCCAGAGGATGACATGAGCAATGACAGCATCACAGCATCCGTTAGAGATTCACACTCTTTCTTTGCCTCTCGGAAAACTAAAGCTCTGCAACGTATGGGGACGATCTGAGGCTAGACGTTGCCAAGGTAATACAGCATGCAAACATCAACAACAACCACATATGCTGAAGATCTGTCAAGAATTACAGTGGCCGGTTGATGATGCATTGGAATGACGAGGAGACATTAGGCAGTAATCAGGACATGAGTTAGTTGCAGGGTGTGTGTGTGTGTGTGTGTGTGTGTGTGTGTGTGTGTGTGTGTGTGTGTGTGTGTGTGTGTGTGTGTGTGTGGTTGCCTGGTTGGTTATAAACGTCCCATTGTGTTAGAAAACAAAAAGATGCCACTGTAAATCAGCTACTCTGCCCACCACGAACCAGCAGGGATCAGGCAGTTTGGGGAAGAGAAACCCTGTCTAGACCACACCACAGACCAGGTCCAGACCTTAAGAGTTTTACGGGCCATTTATTTGCTCTTTAACACTGCCAACGCATCTGGCTTCAAAACCTGCAGCCTGCTCTTGTTGGAGCGGCAGTTAAACCACTGTTCCACTACAAAAAACTACAAAAAGAAAAAGAAAAGAAAAGAAAAAAGGATGATGTCTAAATGTGCCACAACAAATCCGATTAAATCCTTAAACTGTGTGCTTTTATTGTGAAAATTCAGTAGTTAGGTTGTTGGTTCATTTACATAAGGAATGTGAATTGATCCATCATGTCCAGATGTGAACCAAACATTGTCGCCACAGCATTTATGAGAAAGGGATGGAGGGGGGTGGTGGCTTTTTCACATAATTAAGCGTATGCTGGGGGAAGTAAATCCTTCTCCTGTCACTTTTATCACATGGAGATCATAAAAAGAAATGATGAAAATGCTACAGGGATAAATAACATGAAAATGTCAAGCTATAGCAAATATGGAAAGTAAACCATCAGCAAGAGTGCAACAAGGAACATTATGGTTAAAGCTCAATTAAATGATTAATGGATCAGTTATACAGGTATAAGGGTTAATATAAGGGATCAGAACTTCTCTAAAAGAACTTGCAGTAGTTTTTACAAACACACACACATTACAAATTTTCATAGACCTGCATTGTTTTACAAGCTGAAAAATTCATTTAGGGTAGTGCACATTCATAGCTAAAGTAAGAAAATCAACAACTTAAACCTGTAGAGATTTTGTACATGATACAAAGACATGACTTACCCGCTAAGAGATGGCAGTCCCACAGCAGACAGGGTTTGCTCTCCTGTGCTACAGGTGAAGAGGAACTAGAGCAGAATAATCCATCGGCCACTGATTCTGAACAGCGACTGAGCCGCGTTGGGCTCAGGCTGCTGCATTTCAACCCCCTAATCTCTCTCAAAACCTCCTCAGTGACTCTTGAGGACAGTGGGACCTCCAGTGGCCACGTAGGGCTCCTGCTGCTACAAACCTGTGGCACATATTAACTTTAGTCACATTATTATAAATGTGTACATTACAATAAACATTCAAACATTTTCTTATTTTTACTTAAAGAGTAACGACTTGGATATTAGAGAAGTAGATTCAGATTTATTAAAATATGTACAGAATACAATTACATGAAATATAACAATTATTTCACCTTCATTAAAAATACAACACATTGTTCTTCTTGAGCTCACAAAGCCCTTTCCAGATATTTAATACCACAGTTTCTTAGTGATAAAAGTAAGTCTTAACTGTTTATCCAGTGGTCATGGTTGCATCCTTAACCCATAATGTATCTTTACATTATTAGATGACACAAACAACATTAGTCTGGATGTTCATTTAACACAGGACTCTTAAACATTCATTCATTTATATTCAGTCCCCTGTTATCCCATCTTTGCCATGATGAGGTTTTATTAAAAAACAATCGGTAACAAAAAGCAGCAGCAGTTGAAATATATATACAGTACGTTTAATTTTGAAACGAAAAAGAGACAAATGAAGAAGGGGTTTTTAAGTGTGTAAATTCGCAATGAAACAGAGACAAGAAATCAACACACCAGAGAGAGAGAGAGAGAGAGTACACATAAGAAGAAAGATCAGACGTTGTAAAGGATACCATAAAAAAATGGAAAAGTACAAAAAGATTTAAAAAAGATTCATAATCTATGACGCAATTCATCTGTCAGAACTGTCTCTGATTAGTGGCTGCAGCCAATGCGTGTTATTCCGTGTCATCAAAGATCTACTCCTGGAAGATGAGCTGACACCTCACAGTCGGCGACAACGCTTTTGGGGAGCCGATTTCATTCGTTTTAGGAGCAGGCGTCCGTTGCCTCAGCTGCTCGTTCTCTTGCTTGACGCAAGTAGTTGCATGGGTTTTGATCCTAGGACATAAAATCCCTCTGGTAAATTGGCAGGTAGGAAAGCAAATGCCACAATAGAATAATTTTGCAAAGATAAAAAATTAAAAGTTTATGTACAAGTGAAAAATGAATAAACTGTCTTACTTGTGAATGTGTCCGATTGGCCTTTGTGGCGTCTTGATCCCCTCAGTGTCTCCCTGCGATGGACTGAAGGGTTGAAGAAAAGTCAATAATGAACAAAAGTGTACTGAATATTTACTTTTTTTTGTATGAAAGGATCTCAAATCAATCATCACCAATGTCACTGGTGTGGCAACGAGACAGATATTAAGCAAAAAGATTTTCAAAATACCTCTTCTGATGTTTTTGTCTGAAACATATTATGGTTGTGATGATAATGATTGCAGCACAACAACCACAGGCCACGACTGTGGACAAGACAACTATCCAGGTAACATCTGCAGGAAAAGGAGGAAAATGAACAACAATAACAACATTCCTGAAGACACTGAACACCACTTAAAGGTTGACTTACTGAACTCTTCATTATGAGATCTGGATTCCTCAGCAAAACCTGGAAAAAATAAAACCATCACATCAGGATCGTAAAGTGAAGTATGGATCTCTAAATGTCTCTTTGGATGTGTTTCTCACCTTCAGCAGACGACTGTTTGACCTCAGGAATCATCATGAACACCTCTGATGGAGGACAAGAGAGCACTCGCACTGCACATCCAACCTGTGTGCTGCCTTCACGGACACTAGGCAGCACAGCCGTAACGGTGGCAGTGACGGTACCGTTTGCGTTGGCGACATTGGCAGAACTACGTTTAGTGAAGAGGACGTTGTGTCCCAGGACATGTAGCGTTACTGTGGGAGCAGGTCGAGCTGTGGCCGAGCAGGACACCACCACCTCTTCAGTAGAGTTTGACTGTGTCACGTTTAGAACGGGTCCATGCAGCTCTGAAAGGGCAACAATATCATTACAAAATATCATTACATCACTCGTTTAAAGCATAATGAAAATATATTTGACATTGCATTAAAGTTCTTACCATAGACTTGTAGGCAGGTTGTACCAGTGAGAGCACCTTGAGGGTAGGTGTTAAACACACAGCGGTAGCAGCCTTCATCCAGCTCCGTCACCTCCCTGATAACTATGGAGCTGTTCTGTAGTCCAGCGTCTATGAACTCCACTTTACCTTTAAAGTCAGCGCTCACTCCCTGGCCAAAGTATTTGTTACTGGTGGCGAGAGTCTTCTTCCCCTCAGGTAGTAGTTTCTGCCAGGTGACTTGTAGGACTCCTTTCTGTTGCATTAGCTCACAGTTTAAGAGGGCTTGGTCTCCAGTGGCCACCATCACAGTGTGCTGCGTTTGTATCAGAGTGGTTAGACCTGCGGGAGGAGACAGCTTTTATATACCATCTATGCTTTTAACTCAGTGTGCGTGTTTGTGCTACAGGGTCTGTGGACCAAAGCGAAACAAACTGAAAATGGAATTATTATCTTTATAAATCAATAATTGTTACATTGTCTGTTCCTAGAACTTGAGGATGCATTATTCTGCTGCATTACAAATATGAGAACAATTCTATATTCAAGGATTAACCATAGATAGTAGGGATTAACACATGATTTCCTATCTGACTCACACTGAGGTAAACTTAAAGAGGGCTGAACATAGAAAATATATGATACAGAACAGCATTCTCTATCTTCAAATATTTCAAAATACCAACTACACATACAGTAGATTATGTGTGTGTGTGTGTGTGGGGGGGGGGGGGGGGGAGGGGTTTGCGCGCTGTAGTGATAGTCCAGGCTGCAAGTTACTGTATATGTAGGCCTATGCACAGGTTAATTAATGCAACAAAAAAAGTAAACTATTTATGTTTTGTTCTATAATGCACTTATAGTTGGTATAAAGGGCTATAATATGTACATCCAACTCAGTGATGATAAATTATTTGTTACTTCGCAAAACATGATATCAAACATGAAATTAAACATACGTTTATGCGAAAGTATTTTTCAAAATTAACTGCCAAAGAAAGAAAGAAAGAAAGAAAGAAAGAAAGAAAGAAAGAAAGAAAGAAAGAAAGAAAGAACAGAAACACAGCTGTGCTTTCAATTTATGGAAATTAATTGATAAATAAGTCCTTCGTGAAGTTAATACGTAATTATTTACCTTTCGGAAGGACTCCAAACACACAAAGGAAATGTAGAACAGTAGCGCGTGCCATCTTCGGATCAAACTTTACCGGTCAAAATTCAAACTGTTATCAGGTGTACGCAGGTGCACCATGGGACTATTGTAAAAGAGGTGCACGCAGACACTTCCGCTTTCACGTTATAGTAGCCTCGTTTGAGTTGGAGCCGTCTTGCTCAAACCTGCGCAATTATGACGCACGTCTTGCTGAGCGCACAGCATTTTTGCAGCATTTTTTCTGTGCGCCCAGCAAGAAGCGCGTCATAATTGTGCAGGTCTGAGCAAGACGGCTCCTACTCAAACAAGGCTAATGTCTACAAATTATCGACCGACCGTTAAAATAGATATGGAGCTTATTATAGTAATATTAACTTATTGAATAACAATGGGCTAACTAGTTGTTTAAAAAGCTGTGATCCAATTAAAAGCGCGCGAGGCGTATTTCACATGGACCAATCATAGAGAAGCCTGTAGACATTTGAATTAAATTAATAATTAATTGCTGCCCAACCTCTCAGAGAACTGACCGATTGTTACCCTTTTTCATGCAGATAAATAAAACTATAGGATGTGTACATGTTCCTCTTTAGTTTAACTAAAGGACAACTATCAAATGTAAATGTTATATTATTCGGATAAAAGATAATCCTAGATGTAGTGACTTGGAACATATTCCCTGATAATGACAGACCGTAAAAACACATAAAAAAATTAGCATGTATATGACAAGTGGAAAAGGTGGTTCTCACTTCAGCTGTATAGGCCTTTATTAAAACAAACATATATATATAAAAACCACTACAAAGTTGCCAATAGATTGATGTTACTATTGCCCCAAGGGGGAAACACGAAACAACAAATACTAATTAAAATTCCACTGCTTTTTTCTTAGGGAGCACATTAAAAGGTTAAACTACAAGCAGCCTTTAGTGATCTCCTCGCTTATTTCTCAACACTGGCTCAGTAAATCTGAGTAAACAGCGTCCTCCTGTGGACACTTGACGGAACGGCTGCTACTCTGCCGCTGACATGTAGGCACAGTTGGGATTAAATGACATATTGAGGATCTATTAATTATATTAATGACCAACGTGATTCTTATGAGAACTGAAATAAACTCATGATGTATAGGTCTGTGTTTGAATTTTTCTTTCCTCGCACAATTTTTTGTAACATATATTTGTTAAAAAGCAACTGTAGTAAAATATTTAATATGAAAAACATTTGATTATTTTTTCAATTCAAAGCAGCATCTTTGTGTTTCACATTCCAGTTATCCTGCAAAGCAATATAAAAAAAACATAACTGTAAAAATATATAATGTAAACATTGAAATATCTTCTTTAACAATCAATTTCAGATCTTGGGAAATAAATGAAGATTTTGACTGAAGTGTTTTCATGTATTGTTCAGTAGGTTTCAGTCTCTATGTAGTTTAAACTAATGCAACGTTGTGCATCATCGCCACACACAATAACACGTAATAAAACCATTTCAAGTCAGAAATCCATTCTCCTTGTTGCAGACGGTGATGGATTTGGTTCAGTGTTAACTTGATCCTTCATGGGAGTTGTACGTTGTCTGATCTGATCGTTCTCCAGTGGGAATGAAGATTCTCTGGTCCTAAAGATTAAAAAAAGTTTGCTCAATCAATAGTATACAGTATATCATAAAAAAATCATAAAATAAAGAATAACTTACCTATGAATGTCTCCGATTGTAGCATGAGGCATCTCGTTATCGTCAAGGACACTGTGTGACTGACTAAAGGGTTTAAGAACAGGTAGAGCTGAACAAACATTTAACAACTCTAAACTGAGACACATGCTGTATATTTACTGACTGAACTAACCTGTTCTGATTTCTTTGTTTAAACCGGGAGATGATGAGTGCAGCAAGTAAGGCACAAGCAAAAACCACTATCACAGGTACTACAATGAGATTACCTTTGAAAAAAAATTAATTAATTAATAATTATGATGAACGCAGCAGTTATAAAAGCAACAACTAATTGAGTGGGAATGCTACATCTGAACATTGACTTACTGCGACCAAGGTAATTAGACTCATCAAAACCTGTAAAAAATAAAACCATCACATCAGGATCATAAAGTGAAGTATTGATCTCTAAATGTCTCTTTGGACGTGTTTCTCACCTTCAGCAGACGACTGTTTGACCTCAGGAATCATCATGAACACCTCTGATGGAGGACCAGAGAGCACTCGCGCTGCACATCCAACCTGTGTGCTGCCTTCACGGACACGAGGCAGCACAGCCGTATCTGTGGTAGTGACCAGACCATTGGTTTCCTCTAAGCTTGCAGAACTGCGTTTAGCGAAGAGGACGTTGTGTCCCAGGACACGTAGCGTTACTGTGGGAGCAGGTCGAGCTGTGGCAGAGCAGGACACCACCACCTCTTCAGTAGAGTTTGACTGTGTCACGTTTAGAACGGGTCCATGCAGCTCTGAAAGGGCAAACATATCATTACATCACTCTTTTAAAGCATTATGAAGATATCTTTGACAATGCATAAAGTTTCTTACCATAGAGTAGGAGGCAGGTTGTACCAGTGAGAGCACCTTGAGGGTAGGTGTTAAACAAACAGCGGTAGCAGCCTTCATCCAGCTCCGTCACCTCCCTGATAACTATGGAGCTGTTCTGTAGTCCAGCATCTATGAACTCCACTTTCCCTTTAAAGTCAGCGCTCACTCTCTGGCCCAAGCTTTTAGTGCAGGTGGCGACAGTCTTCTCATCGTCTGATAGCAGTTTCTGCCAGGTGACTTGATGAACATCTTTGTGTTGCGTCAGCTCACAGCTGAAATGTGCGTCCCTTCCTAAAGCTGCCACCACAGTCCGCTCTGTCTGCACCACACCTGATAGACCTGCACCAGAAGGCATTCACATTGTGGTTGTAAGTAAAAGGTAAAATACACCAAATTCATAGAGGGGTTCGGATATGTTTTAGATATTTCTGACTATGCTAATCAGCCTCATTAACTTGCTTTACTATCAAGAAACTAACTCCCAACATTACATGGTTAGAAGGCTTTGGTTTTGAAGGATTTGGTTTAACCTTCCTCCTGTGTTAACTTTCTGCTACCATCCATGGTGTTAGCGGGTCAGTTTCGAGCCGTGTCTGAAATCAGCTGTAAAAAACACTAAAAACAATTATCTATCATCCAGTTTGTTTCTCATCTCTTGGTTACCTTGTTAGGCTTCCTTATCCATGAAAATATTGTTTTTAATATTTTTGGTGTAGGAGGCTGGGCCTTTTTCTTGTCAGTATGCGCCTCAATTTCAATAAAAAAAAATGGTAAAATTAACCTCAAGATAATCATATAAATAAATATTTGGTTGTTGTGTTACCTGATTATTACTGAGGGGTATGAGAACACATTTCTTAACTAAATTTGTTTTATTTATTTTTTCCTATTAATATTATTGACCTTTTTCACATATATGGTGTTACTGGTCAATTACGACCCATATATACCTATTTCAGAAAACAGCAAAAAAACTTTTATTTCAGCATTATACAAACACACAATGAAAACCAGAACAAGTCACAAACAACATATATATTTGTAAGGTCAAATAAACAACAACCAATCAACAAATCAAACCAATCGAAATCAATTACTAGTTCCAAAACTAGTAAAAAAAACTGAGTAAAAGTCTCTGTGTACATATGTTTGGTTGTGTGTTCAGATGTGTGGCAAAGAGCAACACTTTCAGTGTTCTTTGCAGAAATATTTCTTGCAGGTAAAGCACAATACTTTTATCTTTCTGTCCTTAGTGCTTCGGCAAATCTGACACCTCTTATTTTTAGAATCAGGTGGCCATTTTCACCAAAAACATGATCCAGAACTTGGCTCACTGTATATCTCCTCATTTTTGAATACTGCAAATAGGAGATGTGCACTCTGCAAGTCACCAACTCTATACTGAATTGACCTCACATGTCTGGATATGCCTGCCTGTTTGTTTCGCTTTTATGCAGGTATAAGGGTAAAAAAAGTCAAAATGAGAACCTCCCCAGAGCTCACATGATTGGGAGAGGAGCTGACTGTCATTGTGTTGGCTGACAGTGCACTTATAATTTAAGTTTTGGCTCTAGTTATTGTTTTTTACACCTTATTCTATAACCGGGTCGAAAACGACCCTAACACCACAAGTGTTATAATTTCCAACAGAGCATTTTATAATTAAGTGAAACATTTTTAATTTTTTTAATTTTGTTGAAATAGGTTCCTGACAAAGTCAAGAAATCTTGATGCAATAAACAAAATGTAAGTGGTTCTTTTATGCATTTGAAATCCAAAACGGGTCGGTGGCGACCCTAACACGAGAGGAAGGTTAAGAATGCAAGAATTGCAATTTCTAAAATTGAACCGCCAAAAAACTTAAATGGCCTATATAATGCAATAAAAAACAGTAAACAAAGAACACAACGTTTTGTTTTCACTCTAGGAAAATTAGAATAGGCTAACTCAGAAATAAATGACAAATGAGTCCTGCATAGAGTGACTGCTCATCTCGTTCTCACCTTTCTGGAAGACTCCAAACGCACAAAGGAAATGTAGAACAGCAGCGCGGGCCATCTTTACTATTGTATCTGGCGCCACAAGTTAAAAAAAATGAAAGTGAAAGTTGTCACTGCGCATATGGCAGTTGCCAGATTAAATACTGTACATACAACCATTAGCGAACAATATAGCAACCAACTAATACAAAAAAGGCCTTTCTTTAAAATAAATAAATACTTATTTCATAAGAAAGGGCAAATTAAATGTATAAAGGAATGGGATATATAAACAGCAGCATGTTGCAGTTGCCCCCATTCCCTGCAATGGTACATCCGGACCAATCAGGTAGAAGCATACAGTAGTGTCTCTTTTCAACTGAGCCGTGTTTCTTTATATGTCCATTCAAAGGGTGCGTTCATTACAGAGACACTTCGGGGGACAACACTTCACCTCTATACATGGAATGAATCAAAACGTTTGCAGGTCAGATAATTACATTATTTTTTTAATATATTTGTTGAACAGCCTGTTTTGAGAGGAGGTCAGATTGTTTCAGTAAGGAGGGTTTTGCTGATCACTTGACTGAACAAACACATTAAAGTGACATTACAACATCAACAACAACAAAAAATATATTAAATAACACATCACCTTGAAAGATTACATTATAATGAACATGTTAACAATCAAATGGCTGACACAAATTGAATGCAAAAATAATACTTTCACACATAGTCACTATGCCACAATTATAAAGACACAGTAAATGTTATCAATAAATAAGTGCAAAACTGCGAGAAAAGTGCAAAATGACTAACATAATTAGAAAAAGTGTATAATTTCTATCATGGAGCCTAATATACAGTATATACTTTAAAGATACATATAGATATACATATTCTTATTTATGGAATAACATATTTACCTTGTTGCCAAACATGTCAGCATTACAGATTAATTCAATGAATAAACAGTTCCAACATAAGTTCCAGTGCAAAAAAAAGGAAAAAAAGTTTGAAATGTCCTTTTCGAGGCCTAATGTGCTTAATTTCTCACTCCTTTCTGTTTTCCCCACAAAGCACAGTAGATGGCGCTGCAAGACATTTACATTTCATTCTGCCTGTCAGGTAGACTTGCTGGAAGCAGATTGCACAATCGCAGACTTTTTGTAAACAACCTGTTAGTCTGCTCAAACATTTTTACATTCAAAAACATGTGTTTAGCTCAGAGCTCCATTATCAAAGTTAAAGTGCTGAGTTTTTACAAGAAATGTCAATTGGACAGGTTCGTTTTCAGAATAAAACACACTGGAAAATGGATCTTGGATAGCAGCTATTAGCTTAACTCACTGTCACATCTTTGCATTTTTTTTAATGCTTCCATGCTAAGATGTTCACATCGACAAAAGTCTAAGACGACTGTGTGAAAGGCCGAATATACAAATACTTATCAGACATTTTCATTTCTTCTCTTGCCCTTTAACCTGCCAGGAGAGAAGACAAAGAGTTTTACAAAGATAAGATACTGTATCACTGGGCTAATTACTTTCACATAAGGACACTTCGGCTACATGTACATTAAGTGACCAAGTGTGACAAATCTCACCTCCTTCGCAATAGTACAGCGCCAGCCACGATTAAGGAAATGATGATGACAACACTGACAGTGAGTGCAGTCCCTGACCGAGACTGTGCTTTCCCTCCTACAGAAAATTAGACAACAGGGTTAGCTTGCACAGGGCAGAGGTTAAATACATTTCCCTAAAAAAAGAGGAAGGTGGGAAAGTTTTACAGTGGCATACTTTTTACTGACAGCTTCCCAGGGGAGCTGGTGTATGTCAACATAACTTATTGCACCCTGACGTTGTTTTTTTCTCAAACATGAAACCTTACACTTACTACGAAGTGAAACTGAAGGTAAACATATTTCTTGCACGTCGCTGCCCAGCTGACTCACAGGGACTATTACAAGCTATGTCACTCTTATCTACACCCTCCAATACGTTTCCTCAGAAGAGTAGATTTCTAGGATTTCCCATCAGGAACACAAACAACTAAGCATGTCATAATAAATGGTGTCCCTTCAATTACTATTTTTTCTCTTTAGTTTGTTGGAAGGCAAAGTCAAACCTAATGGAATAACTAAGGTTGAATTTCCTTAAGTTAATCAGCAAATATTGACATGAGTTTGCATGTGTGCTGCTACACATAATAAACTGTTTATGATCCTGTTGTCACATTATGGGAAAGGTGCAGTGGATGTGCAACAACCTAATTCTCTTGGAAGCTGGTCTTTCTATTAAATTAGATCTATTTTGGTCTAGGGACTTCCTATAAGCAGCCGGCATACCCTTGGCATCAGTATTCGTCCGATCCTCAGCTTGCATAGTAAAGTTCATCCTCTCCCGCCTTTGTCCCGCCATGCCGCTGTTCAGCACACAATCCACGTGTCCTTTCCAGTCCAGAGACAATAGCAGGGTAAGGTTGCTGCTGCTGGTAAACGTGCGGTCAATGTTTGACACTGTTGTAGTCTGTGGGAGGTTAGAGCGAATGGCGCCAGGTGAGTCCCACTCAATGGTTGGAGCTGGTTTACCTGTTGCAGAGCAGCTAAACACAACCGCCTTCTCCACCTCTTCTTCCCCCTCGGGTCGACTGCTGGCGACCTCTGTTGTCACTTCGGATATACCTTGATAGAGAATTAAAACCGGTCATTTTGAGAGCTGCAGCAATTCTGACGAGGATTCATTGATCACTTGAATGCTTCTGGTAAAATATACACAATCAAGGCCATAGAAAAAGAGGACTAAAATGATCAAACCTGTAGGGAAAAGGTCAAAAATGTTGGGCTTCAACCACGAAAAGCAAGGTTTTAATCAGGTATTGTGTGAGTTCTGACTGTGTTTCCGACTTTTATCTAAGGACTTTTTCCTCATACATGACTGAGAGATTGATTTCGATTTACCTTTCACTGTGAGGCAAGTCTGTCTCCTCCTGGACCCATCAGGATACACGTTGAAGGAACAGATATAGCAGCTTTCATCCGCCCATGTGACATTGGTCAGAGTGATGGAGGTCGAGCTGAGAGACGCCTCGGTGAATATGACTTTCCCCCGGTACGGCTCATTTACTAGCAGGCCGAAGCGCTTGCTGTAGGTGGCCAGATTCTCAATGGACTCGTCTTTGAAAAGCCTCTGCCATGTGACCTGGAGCACGCCTGTCGGGAACGGTAATCCAAGCCAATTAACAACAGTCAAATATGTAATGAATGCTCTGAATAGAACCAGATATTACAGAGACAAACAAATTAACCAAAGCTGTTACAACTAACAGCATACTGTGTTAGAGAAGGGGACAACCAATGCATTGACCATCAACAGTAACTTCCATACCTGCAGGGTTGGCCATTGCACACCGGAAATGCGCTTTACCGCCGTTGTCAGCTTCTGAGTTCCCATGACCCGTGATCTGCGCCGTCGAGGCTACAATTAAAAACAGTTGAATCAGCAAGTGCCGGCTTAAAGCCATAGTGTGCAACTTTTTCGTATTAATAAAGGTTGGTTGCATTCATATCGGTTACACATATCGCATAATAAGTTGACACAAAGTTGATTAAGCCTATCAGCTCCGCAAAACTCTCTCTGTATTTCTCTTACAAACTACAAAGAAGTACCCACATATTTTTTAAGTTATTGATTCTACTGCTATGAAAAACCTGGACCTACAGCAGAAGGTATAAAATCCATTCACAATCACTGAAGGCTTTCCTCATGTAGACGTACTAACAGTATTGATGTAATTCCTTAGAATTCCTCATGGGGGCAACAGAAGTTACGCACCATAGCTTTAAAGTTAAATATATATAAAAAATGTGCAAATACTGATAAGCTGAGAAATACAGAATACTTTTGTATAAAACACATTTACTCATGTACATACTTAATTGCAATTTGCAAGTCATTTCTACTTCTACTCCACTTCAGAGGGAAATGTTGTTCTTTTTACTCAACCACAATTATTTAACAGCTTTAGTTACTTTGTTAGTTTAAAAATCAAGATTTTTGCACACAACAAGTATGAAGAGTAAATGAAACATGAAGTTTTGTCATAAGCTAAACTACCCAAGTATGTACAGGTACAACTGAAGCCATTGGTTGACAGTTCAATAAAAAGATCATTTAAGTCATCTAATCAACTTTTACAAACCAAACAATCAATCGATTAATAAAGAAAAAAATCAGCAGATTAATCCATAATCAAAATAATTATTAGGTGCATACACACATTTTCAAAATAAGTTTAACTTTCCTCAATTGTTACATGAGCGATAATAATCTAATTATATAATATATAACTGCGGACATTTTCTGCATTTAATACTAGCACATTTTCCTGATTATACCCACATACTTTTACTTGAAGTCACATTTTTCTATTCAGTAAGAGAGTATTTTACTTGTGGTATCAGGAGTATCTGTATACATTCTCCACCACTGCATCATACTGTAGTCTATGAATTAAATCAAGCTTTAATACAAAACAAGCATTTGACTACAAAAAAATATGAAGTAATAAAAAATAAACTAGTACAGTGAATATACAGTAGAGGGAGTTGAACCCCTCTGTCAGTTTCACGTAGCCTACCTTTAAACAGCAAACTGAAGAGGATCAGGATTGGCAACATGTTGGTCCACTGCTCTACGTGAAATACTTTCATTTTGTATCTGATGGGCCCTTTAAATGTCTGATAGTGAAACTGAAAGAGGGAAGGGGTGGGGGGGATTTACCCAAGCAGCTGATCTAACCATCAACAAGGCACAGTCTTCTTATATTTGTATTGAATGTTCTGTTCATAAGATAACATGATTATTATTTTAGGAT
Source organism: Ammodytes marinus (assembly GCF_949987685.1). Lineage (NCBI taxonomy): Eukaryota > Metazoa > Chordata > Actinopteri > Uranoscopiformes > Ammodytidae > Ammodytes > Ammodytes marinus. The sequence continues at coordinate 9,649,385 of NC_137228.1, forward strand.
TGATTAATCAATGAAGTAAAGGGGAAATTATTCGGTTACAAAGGTCAAAAATGCAAAGCCTAAGTGACTCCAAACTCATACTGATTTGTATTGTCTTCTAATTGCTACAACATATACAGTAAGTTGTATACTTACTGTATACTTCTCTGTCAGTAAATTGAGGTTAAAAACAATCGCAGAAGCAGAAGTGTGTCTCTGGGTATTTCGAGGTTTTGCTCTGACGCTGTATTTCCCGCAGAGGACAACCTCAAATTCCCATGCTCAAACACATATTTGACACGTCACTCAATTTTAACAGTGTTCCAGGCACTTGCTGGAGAAGTCCTAATATAGAATATAGTACTTCTGGGAAAAAAGTCTCATGACTTTTTTGGAGCAGAGTAAATACATTTTGGACAATGTTTCACTACCATTAAGACAAAAAAAACTGACACAAACTAATTCCTTTCAGCTGCATAATGCCATGTCCAGTAAACACTTGAAGCCTGCCGTACTATGTATCCTCTGCTCTAGGAGTCATATTCTGGGCACAATGAATGTTTGTTATCTTGTCCCGTGTGGAGGGGAAGAACATAAATCCCCTTAAGAAGGGTTGTGACGAGCAGATGCCAAATATGTTTTTTTGATTTGTTATGTATTGGGAAGATGGTACTTCTAACAAGACAACTTAAATTAATTGATTATACAAGTACTTTCTTTTTTGGTTCATAGCAAACACGCCTCAATTATCAATCATCTCCGCTTTCAGTATTACATTTACACGTAAATACGTTAATCATTTAGATTGCAAACTCCAAAGTCTAAGGTTCCATTGATATTCGGCAGTAGGTTTAAGACTACAATAGGTAGAACAAGATATAATGTTGCATTATTTATTTTTTTAAATTTAAATGCATCAGACTATAGACTAAATAAGTATGGTTTCTGATATTGGCGACGCCTCTGCAGCAATTTAAGAAATCCATTCCTTGGTTAAACACTGCCTGGAAATCACCTGTGTTACCTGGAAGCCAAGCTGCGTCATTTGAAACCAGAATGCCATGCTAAAAGCAATGCCAGTGGCTTGGTTTGTGTTTACGTAAGCATCATGTTCCAAGGAAAGCTTGGCCTATAGTTTGTTGTTAATCCACATCATATCAACTATATTGGTCACAAGGGGGTCACTGCTCTGAATTTTAAAACATATCTTTGCACACCAGCTGTGGATAGTCTGCCAGTCAGTTTTTTCAGTGTTCTTTGTTTTTTAAAGCTGAGTTTTCCTGATTTGAGTCTGGAAGAAATCATTTTCCTCCTTCCGCTGCTATAGAGCCACAGCCATTTATATCTCTCTAGCTTAGGCATCTATCTGAAGGCCAATCAAACTCAGCAGTCCAGCCAAGCTCACTGTTTATCTAGCAACACCTCTGGTATTTAAAACATTTCATGAGTCAAGTCCCTGGACTCGTGTTATTAGGAAACAACAAGGATTCAACATGACGTGTGTGTGTGACTACACAAGAATACTGGGTAATCAAGTGGGCAGCCCCCCACCCAAAAACTGGTGCTTCATTGAGTTGGTCATGATTCCTAGAAGGCATTCCAGAAATCTAAGTCAAATACTTGTACCTTAAAGTCTTTCTATGTACAGTAAATATGATTAGTAGTTCAAAGTACAAAAGAGGAAAGCCCTAGCAGTACATGTTCAGTAAACTGGAAAGTGGAATTCAAGAAGTATTTCTGCTGATTGGATCCAAAATGATGCAATATAAGAGAAAATGTGTGAGAAAATGTTAATTGGGTACGCTAAAAACCTGGGTCACATGCAACAGGATAGCTGACTCATTTCCCCTCAGATGTGCTGAAGTTATCCGTTTTATTGACTCGTAATAATATCTGCTGGGACAGGCCCAAACTTCTAAACTCTTATTCCTGTAAACAACAAACAAACAAAAAGAAAGAAATGCAGCATCATTTGCATGCAGTTTATGCTTGATTACGAGAGTGAAACGAAGGAAAACAGATAGTGGTAGGTATCCGATCAGCTGCTTGTGGCCTATAGTCACACTTATATGAGGGAGTGTTTTCAGGGGAACACCAGAGAAAAACAACAGCAAAGAATTTCAAATCTATCTAAGTTATGGTTGAAAATGAAAGCAACTGTTCCTCGTTCCTTGTAGCAAAACAAGTCAAAATAAATATCTAATGGAATTTATTTGGTTGGTAACATGGATCTAACCTCGATACAATTTCCAATCATTTAAATCAGTACTTTTGTTCGCTTTATTGCATTGGGAACAATGTAGTTTATACCAATGCAGACATCTGTGTCATGTATCCAAACCTAATTGAGCTTATAAGTGTTCTTAATGTAAAGCCCAAATATGAAAAGTGCACTCTTATTGGAACATTTCTATATTCTGAGTCTACATTTTAGAGAAAGAAAGAGGTTATTTGTTTTGGCGAAACGCTTAAAAAAACACAATGCAACACACTGTGTTTTATTCTCCAGATAATTGGATCAATTTGATCTTCATTACATAACAATAGTATAACAGTAATGCTCTTACAATGCTCAGGTTTAGACAGTAAAGGATACAGTGCAATTTGATAGTTGAAATACACAGAAGTTGTTCCAGAGTTGTAGGGTGCCACCTTGTGGACAACAAGCCTTCTTCTCTATAGTGAAACATGCATTACCTCAGAGTAGATATAATATGATTGGTTGGGGTTATTGGCATTAGTGTCACATCAATGTAATCTGACAATTGAATAAAGGCCACTCTCTCTCTGTGTGAAGGTGCTGTACGGCTCAATGTCCTCTGGCTCCTGCAGAAAGATACATGTGTTTAGAAATAAAAAGTAATTAAAGTTTAATGAACGGCATGAATGCAAAAGATGTTACATATGTATGCACACTACCGTGTTTGCAAGATTGCTCTGTGGTTCAGGCGGTGGTCGCCTGCTGGGGTCAAACAGCTATGCGTAAGTCATGAAACTAATGTATATTAATGGCACAGAAAATGAAAGACCATGTTTCCTGTTATAGCTTTATGTGAAAGTAGAAGTTGATAGACAGATAAAAGTGATAAACATAAAAGGATCTCGAAGATGCTGCATGAAATGTTTGTTCACCACAAAAGATGTCGTTGTATAAGGGCATCCTATGCTGTCAAGTACGGAAAGCCAAGAATTGTATGTTTGAAGCTTTTTTTTAAATGACATTTTATTGTGATCCGAGAAAACGAGGCTAATATTCCCATGATAACAAGAAAACATAATATAAAGGACGTTTCAGCTTATTACTTCAAATTAAATGCCAATATCTCGAGATCACAAGTGAATTGAAATGAATGAATTGTGATAACCAGTTATCTCACAGAAAAACATTTCCAGTTATGCTCATTATAATAGCCACAACAGAAACGCTTCTTTTCAGTAATTATTTATAATAAATGTTTTTTATCACAAACATTGCTTATCTCAGCTTCCGTAGTCAAGAACATGAGCTATGATTAAACAGAAATATAAACGCAGTAGTCTCTCACCTGTGGCGTATTCGTGTGAGGATTAATCCAAGGATAACTCCGGTTAAAATGAGGAATATAATAGTTGCACCGATCAATGCAAGTTGAATATGTGCATTACTTCTGGTGTTTTCAGCTTGAACAAAATTGCAAAGAGAAAAACTATTAAAAAAAACACTAAAACCTTAGGAAATTACCACATTAAATTTGCATGAAATAAAAAGTGTGTTTACCTTCCACGGTGATATTCAGATGGAGAATGTCTGTTCCATTTGGAGATGAGCACTCACAGGTGTAGTTTCCACTATCCCCTGGTGTTAAACTGCTCAGGTGGAGAAACACAGTCTGACTGTCTGTCATGAGTGTGAACCTGGAGTCACATGTATACTCAAAGTCTCCTTGATATTGATACATCAGTTGACACACTTCTCCCCTGCTCTTTGTTGTGATCTTACAGACTATCAGTGTGATGATACTCTGTGTTGTATTGGTGCAAATTGGAGTCACATCTGGTTCGCCCTCAATTAATTTCGAAAGAGTCTCTGCAAACAAAATCTGAGTTAGAGTTCACTGTATTTTTGCATCTTGTGAATATAAAATCATATACAGTATTTAACTCCAACAGAGAAACTTCTGAAAATGTAAATTGGAAAAATGTTAGATTAGGAAAACAATTTTATGTACATTACCTTCTTTGTCTGCTAAACACAGTGGCAGAAGCAGGGCAAAGCACAGTTTCCATTTGGCCATACTGTTCAAGAAGCGATGGCTGCTGGCACTCAATATCCTTTGCTGCAGGGAGGAGGGCAGAGGTACAAGTCACTATTAACTCTCCCTAAAAGGAAGTGCTGCTAACACCAGCTTCTGCTTTCACAATAAGACTCTCTTACCTTGAAAAAAACTTCTCATGCCTTTGTTATGTGCATCTACATAAGTTGACAACAGTGTGAGCCAACCAACGTGAAGTATATCCTGCACACTTTGCTTCTGAAACTGACATGTTTGCTCTTGTGGCCGCCACATACTGAGCTTGAGCTGTGAATAGAAAGCAACGCGGTCTCTACTGCTCGATACATTTCATGGCCTCCTCGCCTCTATTAAGAGGAAACCGGCGTCAAACCCACATCGACACAAACTGTAGCCTATAGTTCATGAGGCTATAATGCAAAGTAATATTTTATTAAATGAACAATAAGTATTACAAGCCTTTGGATATACTCATCAGTTACACACTTAAATCCCACTAATTGATCACTTATAATCAATGTTGTACAAAGCAAGACCCAATTGTTCTCTCTGGATAGCTTCATTTTAAAATGATTATGAGAATGAGAGAGACACATCACTCAAAAAATTGAATAAAATGGTTCTAAAAGAGACTTCAAATTGTACACACTTTAATATATTTCTTGACTACAGTAGTTTACATAAGACCTTTTTAACAAATACTGCTAACTCAATATTTTGGTAAAGAAGCCCAGAACTTCCATGCTTGCGATTATTTTTTAATCACGTAAAAATATGTTAATTAACCCTTGATCTGGAGATAACAAAAGACTGTTGTGTATCACAACTTCACAAGATAAGTAATAATAATAAAAAACCCTTTGTTTTCTCATTATCACGGGAAAACAATTTTTTTTTGTTACTACGAGATAATGTTATTTCAAAATAATTGCAATCATGGCCGTTCCAGGCTTTTTTGGAAAACATCCTCACAAAAACATAATGGATAAAGATGACATTATTTTGGATCTTTTACAGAACAACATTTTTTTTATCTTCCACATTTTCCCTGCTGTGTCATTGTGTTTCAGAAGGCTACATTTTGTCATGGTGTTGAATTAATGCTGAACCTAGGAGATGGTTTGGTAGACATCACTCGTTGGTTGCTGAAGGCTCGTGTAAGGGTCATCTGGGTCCTATACAAAAAAAGAGAGAAAACAACTTGATGATGCATCATGTTCTAAGATATTGGTTCAAGACATTACCACTGAAATAAAATTAAATGTAAAAATGACTTACAGGAGTTTCACATCCAGATGTGGCTGACCTTGAACAGTTTCTTTAAATGTAAACAGTTATCAGAGTTAGTGTGACAATACACACACAGGCCAAGTTAAGGTAGAGGACTCAAATATAACCAACTACTGGACATTTGTAATACTTATTATTCAGGCGGTGGTCGTCTGCTGGGGTCAAACAGCTATGCGTAAGTCATGAAGCTACAGTAATGTCTATTAATGGCACAGGAAATGAAAGACCATGTTTCCTGTTATAGCTTTATGTGAAAGTAGAAGTTGATAGACAGATAAAAGTGATGAACATAAAAGGATCTGGAAGATGCTGCATGAAATGTTTGTTCACCACAAAAGATTTTGTTGTATAAGGGCATCCTATGCTGTCAAGTACGGAAAGCCAAGAATTGTATGTTTGAAGCTTTTTTTTAAATGACATTTTATTGTGATCCGAGAAAACGAGGCTAATATTCCCATGATAACAAGAAAACATAATATAAAGGACGTTTCAGCTTATTACTTCAAATTAAATGCCAATATCTCGAGATCACAAGTGAATTGAAATGAATGAATTGTTATCTTGAGATAACCAGTTATCTCACAGAAAAACATTTCCAGTTATGCTCATTATAATAGCCACAACAGAAACGCTTCTTTTCAGTAATTATTTATAATAAATGTTTTTTATCACAAACATTGCTTATCTCAGCTTCCGTAGTCAAGAACATGAGCTATGATTAAACAGAAATATAAACGCAGTAGTCTCTCACCTGTGGCGTATTCGTGTGAGGATTAATCCAAGGATAACTCCGGTTAAAATGAGGAATATAATAGTTGCACCGATCAATGCAAGTTGAATATGTGCATTACTTCTGGTGTTTTCAGCTTGAACAAAATTGCAAAGAGAAAAACTATTAAAAAAAACACTAAAACTTTAGGAAATTACCACATTAGATTTGCATGAAATAAAAAGTGTGTTTACCTTCCACGGTGATATTCAGATGGAGAATATCAAATCCATCTGGAGATGTGCACTCACAGGTGTAGTTTCCACTATCCCCTGGTGTTAAACTGCTCAGGTGGAGAAACACAGTCTGACTGTCTGTCATGAGTGTGAACCTGGAGTCACATGTATAGTTAAAGTCTCCTTGATATTGATACATCAGTAGACACACTTCTCCCCTGCTCTTTGTTGTGATCTTACAGACTATCAGTGTGATGATACTCTGTGTTGTATTGGTGCAAATTGGAGTCACATCTGGTTCGCCCTCAATTAATTTCGAAAGAGTCTCTGCAAACAAAATCTGAGTTAGAGTTCACTGTATTTTTGCATCTTGTGAATATAAAATTATATATTTAACTCCAACAGAGAAACTTCAGAAAATGTAAATTGGAAAAATGTTAGATTAGGAAAACAATTTTATGTACATTACCTTCTTTGTCTGCAAAACACAGTGGCAGAAGCAGGGCAAAGCACAGTTTCCATTTGGCCATACTGGTCAAGAAGCGATGGCTGCTGGCAGTCAATATATTTTGCTGCAGGGAGGAGAGCAGAGGTACAAGTCACTATTAACTCTCCCTAAAAGGAAGTGCTGCTAACACCAGCTTCTGCTTTCACACCTTTTCTTACCTTGAAAAAAACTTCTCATGCCTTTGCTATGTGCATCTACATAAGTTGACAACAGTGTGAGCCAACCAACGTGAAGTATATCCTGCACACTTTGAGCTGCTGAAACTGACATGTTTGCTCTTGTGGCCGCCACATACTGAGCTTGAGCTGTGAATAGAAAGCAACGCGGTCTCTACTGGTCGATACATTTCATGGCCTCCTCACCTCTATTAGGAGGAAACCGGCGTCAAACCCACATCGACACAAACTGTAGCCTATAGTTCATGAGGCTATAATGCAAAGAGAATACTGTGGGCGCAACATTTAATTGTGGCCCATTTTATGCATGTTGAAGCCCTCTCTTTCTCTCCTCATCATTTCCTGTGTACATAGGACCTACTTTTTCATATTAAATAGCCAAACCACCGTAAAGGTAAAACTATATAGTGTATGTGTTCTGTAACTATACACAGCGCAGTGACCAACGCAGCGATGATGATCAACAATATCCAAGGATAGAGGAGGAATTCCATTTCAATGAATGCTTCTGAAACACACAATGGGAAATAATTTGAGTAAAAAATAAAAAAATAAAAACCTCTCAGTACCTACAAAAATACGTAATATATTATTTGATTTTGATAATTTAGGGAAATAACTACTTGTACCTTCCACTGTGATACTGAGATGCAGAATATCTCTTCCATTTTCATGGTAACAGTCACATGAGTAATTCCCGCTATGCCCTGAGTTAAATTGCTCAGGTGGAGAAACACAGCCTGATTCGCTGTCAAAAGTGTGAACTTGGAGTCACAATTATACGTAAAGTTCCCTCCAGGTTGATAAAGCAGACGACACTCTTCTCCCGTGCTCCTTTCTGTTGTGATATTACAGACTATCAGTGTGATGATATTCTGTGTTTCATTGGTGCAAATTGGTGTCACGTCTGGTTTGTTCCCTATGGTTTTCACAAGAGTCGCTGCAAATGATAAGAAACATTTTTATTAATGACTAAATGTCTGTACTATTTATACATATCTTTCATGCCTGACTGCAAATGAAGGATTCTTATCACATACAAGAATAGATGAAATTACAGAAGATCGTGGAATAGCCTATGCCCTTAATAATTCAAAGTTACGTGATACATATGAATCTACCAAACAAAAATGCAAAACTGGCTTAATTGCACCAACTGTTTGAAATGAAAAGGTTCCTGTACCTTCAGAGTCAGGGCAAAACTCAGGGGCAGGAGCAGGACAAAGCAGAGCTTCCATTGCTCCATAATCGCTGATAGCCTGAACAACAGTGCTGCTGTCGGCGTGCAGTTTAAAGTGAGATATGAACTGTGATACACTCATTTTGCTACCTTAACCCCCAAATTACTTAAAATAACTTATCATCTTAAAAGGAAGTACATGACATGACTTCCTCTGACTTAGAGGTAGAACTCTCTGTGGGTGATTCTCTTATACAGGTTTTATTGAAAGCATCACTTTGTGCCAAAGCAACCATAGCGCTTTGAAAAGACAAACTTACCCAGATTGAGATGGCTATAACGTGGTAGATTTTGTTGCAGGACGTTTAGCAGAAACAAAGGCCTCGAGGCAGATTTGGGGTAAGGAAAGGAAGTCCACACAGGAAGCCGAGACGAAGGTCACAGACGGCGGGAGCTGAGTTAGTGTCTGTTGTTTAAAACCCCTGAAATATACAACAGCCCCGTGTAACATCAACTGTTTAAGAGCACCGTGGTGTGTTACCATATATTCTCTAAAATACCCTGAAAATACTTAAAATGAGAAGTGCACTTTCCCTATGATTTCTATTTGTAACACACTATGATTACTGTATAAACAGAATTAAATTCAAAGATGATATATTAGGGATGTTTGACTTAAGTAAAACCTGTATTTAAAAGTTTAATCAGCAGTATATTATGTGATATTTAATTGCTTTACAGGTATTTGACAAACTGAAAAGCTGACATCCAAAAAACAAAGTCAACTTTGTTTCAACCATTAGTTAATTACACAATTCTGCTAGTCAGAATATGATTCAAACAGCACAATGCACTTAGTGAGCTCCTTTTAAAACATTTAACTCACAAAATAAAATCCATCTAGAATCCAAAAAATTGAGAAATTAACAGAATGAAAAGCAAGGATACAGCTAAAGGTTTTCAACTCTACAAAATGCATTTTTGAACTTGTGTCATCTCAACTGAATTATTAGTACATTGTTAGTGAATAAAGTCCATTCTCTCTCTGAATGAAGGTGCTGTATGCCTCGATGTCTTGTGGTTCCTGCAAAGGAAACTTAGTTTTAAAGAAAAGTAGTTTATAAAATAAAATAAAGTAGAGAAAAGTAAAGTTTACAGTACCACATTTGGACGACTGCTGAGTGGTTCTGTCCGTCTTCTGTTGCAAAAGAAAATAATTCATTATATACTCACATGGGCCCTCATTTATCAATTTTGCGTGGAAACTGGTGCAGATTCTGGCGCAAATACCTCCCTACGCCAGGTGTCGCGTGGTATTTATCAAACAGGCGTATCTCGCCAATCTCAGCGTACGCCAGGCCATTATTGATAAATGCGGCGGATGAAAACGAGCGTATCACGCCCCTATATTTTCTCAGTTTAGAGGCCTCGCCCAGAGGTTTTACGACATGGATATGCGCAATACGGCACTTCCCTGAAGTAGAAATTGACAGAATAACAGCGAAAGTAGAAAAAAAAAGAGTTTCATTTCGGAGCATTAGCCTACAAGCAGCATCAAAGAACGACAGAAGGCAGCAGTTAGGAAGGAAATAACTGCTGCGGTCAACAGCGTTGGTGTTGACTCAAAATCGCCACTAAAAAAGCGTGTTGCTGTTCTGAAATGCAACCAACTGGGGGTGCGGGGCTGCGGGCATAATATAAGTGGTGGAGGAGAAAAAGATGCACCAACTGTCCGATAATGGTCCCCATAAAATAAATACACGTCTGCAGAGATTTGAATGATTGGAATGTATTGGCCCTTTTAGATAGCACTATTCAAAAGGGTTTTAAAAACTAAAAATAACACATTTAGCGTTTTACTGTATGACAGCATGCGCTTGGCACGAGTGGTCAGCCCGGCCGTCAGCTGCACAAGCCGACCCGGCAGCGATCAGCTGTGAGAGCGCCCACTGTCCTGCTCCACCAGCAGATAGGAACAACGTGCCGGTTAACGGTGGAAATAAATCGCTCGCTTTAGCATTAATGACACATTAAAAGAGGAACTAACATCTACAAATGCGTCAAATAAATAAAATGTTAAGCTGAATGGTGTGCCGTGTATTTTTTGTATCATAAAGAGCAGTGTATGTCTACTAGCCTACATATTTAATACTTAGGCTAACATTTTGAATGAATGCAGCCCCCGTGCCTCAGTGTCCCCCCAGCTGCTCCAAGACGGAGACTGCCCTTACGCAGTCCCATGCAGCCGGTGTGCGCACTATTGAATCAGCTCTCCTACTCAGTTGCACATAAGCTGCTCATTTTTAAGTGATTAATATCTTTATTTCGGTCTTATTTGCACTGCATTTGTATTATCTTCTAATAAGTGTCCAACAAAGTCATCGGCTACCCGGCACAGCCTGCACTGCGAGTCCAAGCTGTTTTCAAATTTGCGTACACGAGCTGAGAGCTGGCGTGGGATTTGAGCGTACCCTACGCTCACGTCCATATTGATAAATGCCGAGATTTGCGTGGAAATGTACGTACACCCATTTTTCTGGTCTACGCAAGATTGATAAATGAGGGCCATTGTGTGGAGATGGTGTTGTGCGTAGGAACCAAATTTGTTCCATGATAGTAGCACCTAAAACAAGCCATAACTCTTTACTCAAGCACTACAGCATATCAGTCTCTTACCCACGGTGGATTTTTCTGTGGATAAATTCCAATATAACTCCAGTTATAATGATGAATATCAGTACACCAATTCCAACAAAAATGAAAGGCATTTCTGTGGAGCTGTTGGCTACTTCGTTCTACTTAGCTTTGAAAAGAAAAGAAAAAAAAAAGTCAGAAATGTAGCACAGATATTCTCTCATTTGCAAAGAAACATTCAACTCAAGTAGATTCAGTATTATGTGCGGCCATTTGTAAATTTGCTGCTGTAAAATAAATCACTTACGTTCCACAGTGATATTCAGATGGAGAATATTTGTTCCGTCTAGTTGTGAACACACACAACTGTAGTTTCCACTATCCCCTGGTGTTAAACTGCTCAAGTGGAGAAACACAGTCTGATTTTGTTCCATGAGTTTGAACCTTGAGTCGCAATTATGTTCAAAGCCTTGTCCATGTCGATATGCCAGACGACACTCTTCTACCCTGCTCCTGGTGCTGATATGACAGACGATCAGTGTGATAGTCTTTCCTGTTCCATTGGTGCAAATTGGAGTCACGTCTGGTAGGCGTCCAATGTGTTTTGCAAGAGTTTCATCTATTAATCAGATTTTTTTTTATATAAAATACAATCACTGGGTTCATTTATTTATGCATTTGGCGAACAAGCAAATGACAGAAAATATTCAGTTAAACCAAAACCAAAAACATTGACTTCAAGGTACAATCATATGAAAAAGTTTGGGAACCCCTCTCAGCCGGCATTATAATTGACTCTGCTTTCACAAAAAAAACATAAAAGTGGTATGTCTTTAATTTACCAGGAACAGCTAAGTACTGGGATGTTTTCCAAACAAAGATTTTTTGAAAAGCAGTATTTGGTTGTATGAAATAAAATAAAATGTGAAAAACTGGCTGTGCAAAAATATGGGTACCCTTGTGGTTTTGTTGATTTTAATGCCTGTAACAGCATGTAAAACTGATTACTTTAAACGCAAAGTTGGTTGGATTATGTTGTTAAGCCTTGAACCTCATAGAATTGTCTGTTTAATCATGAGAAAATGTATTTTAGGTGCCTAAATGCAAGTTGCACTTCTCTTTGACTCTCTGCTGAAGTGAGACAGAATGGGATCATCAAAACAGCTCCCAAAAGATCTTAAAAACAAAGATTATTCATTGTCATGGTTTAGGGGAAGGCTACACGAAGCTTTCCCAAAGGTTTCAATTGTCAATTTCTACTGTAAGGAACGTTGTCAGGGAATGGAAGGACACAGGCACAGTTGCAGTTAAACCCAGGTCTAGCAGACCAAGAAAAGTACAAGAGCGGCATATGCGGCGGATTGTGAGAATGGTTGCACACAACCCAAAGATCACCTCCAAAGACCTGCAAGAACATCTGGCTGCAGATTGTGTATCTGTACATGGTTCTACAATTCAGTGCAATTTGCACCAAAACATCTGTATGGCCGGGTGATGAGAAGGAAGCCCTTTCTGCGCCCACACCACAGATACAGTTGCATGGAGTATGCAAAAGCTCATTTAGACAAGCCAGCTTCATATTGGAAGAAAATGCTTTGGACTGATGAGACAAAAATTAAGTTATTTGGTCTTTATAAAAAGCAGATGTTTTGGTGCAAATTGCGCTGAATTGTTGAACGATGTACAGATACACAATCTGCAGCCAGATGTTCTTGCAGGTCTTTGGAGGTGATCTGTGGGTTGTGTGCAACCATTCTCACAATCCTCCACCTATGCCGCTCCTGTTTTTTTCTTGGTCTGCCATGCCTGGGTTTAACTGCCACTATGCCTGTGTCCTTCCATTTCCTGACAACGTTCCCTACAGTCGAAATTGACAATTGAAACCTTTGGGAAAGCTTCTTGTAGCCTTCCCCTAAACCATGACAATGAACAATCTTTGTTTTTCAGATCTTTTGGGAGCTGTTTTGATGATCCCATTCTGTTTCACTTCAGCAGAGAGTCAAAGAGAAGTGCAACTTGCATTTAGGCACCTAAAATACATTTTCTCATGATTAAACAGACAATTCTATGAGGTTCAAGGCTTAACAACATAATCCAACCAACTGTGTGTTTAAAGTCATCAGTTTTACATGCTGTTACAGGCATTAAAATCAACAAAACCACAAGGGTACCCATATTTTTGCACAGCCAGTTTTTCACATTTTATTTTATTTCATACAACCAAATACTGCTTTTCAAAAAATCTTTGTTTGGAAAACATCCCAGTACTTAGCTGTTCCTGGTAAATTAAAGACATACCACTTTTATCTTTTTTTTTGTGAAAGCAGAGTCAATTATAATGCCGGCTGAGAGGGGTTCCCAAACTTTTTCATATGACTGTATATGATCAAAAAGTAGTTTCTTTTAAGTACCTTTGCCGTTGGCATGGAAAGTTAGCGGCAGAAGCAGAACAACCCATAGTTTCCATCTACCCATACTGGTCAAGACATCTGAGCAACAGTGCTGCTCAGTATACTGTACTGTAAGGTAACACAGACACCTCTTTGCACAGTGCTCTGGTTACCTCAATCTAATGTCTCACAGGTCTGAGCTGGTGTGAGGTCGTTAAAAGCGGAAATGCAAGGCATCGACCGCTTCTGCTTTCATGTGAGCACACTCTAAAGCGAAGTAGTAAGCAAAGCATATACTTTGGAGTAGGTAACTAAAAAAGTAAGTAGGTTAGTCACTCTATTGACATGAAATCACAGGCAATAACAACACAGTCATAGAGTCTTAGGATGATAAATGAGACCAAACAAGTAGCGCACCTTATGTGCTACTGACAGTCTGCCTTGTCTAAGCCAAGTAGCATCAGAGCAGAGATTCCTACTTGTGATTAAGACTTGGATACTTTAAAATGAACGTTATTTAGTGCTACTGCATGTACTATTAGATAAAAATTATGAAATTTACACCGACTGCTTCTACTTCTACTGCTAAAAATAGAGCAGCATTGTGTTAATCCTGACATGGAATAAAACCACACATGAATGCAAGAAACAGATACTTGCATTCGCTTAACTTATTGACCACTGATTATATCTTTAAAAGGAGACGCCCCCGTCGTGTTTGCGAGTAACACCTAACACTTATCAAAATAAATGACGAAGGACAAGAGAGCCGAAAGACTCAACTCATTCTTTTAATTCATCCTTTGTCTAAAAAAAATGTATTTGTACAATCCACAAATATTTCATATATGTATATTTCAAATGTTACGTTTGGGACATTATGAAACACAAGTAGCAGAAATAAGTAGCAATTAATTTAGAAATATTCCTATATTATATTCCTGTTAGATGTAAATGACGGTGATACGAGCAACCTTCGTCTTTGTGTGTATTTTAACATGATTGTATATTAGAATTAGAATTTTAACATTTATTTTATAGTGTTTCTAGATTTTTGCTACATTGTTGCTGCTGGATGAATTTCTCTTGGTGGCAAGTTGATGCTGTGTCGAGGAGATGGTTTGGTAGAGATCACTTTCTGGCTGCTGGAGGCTTGTGTATAAGTCATGTGGGTCTTCTTTGTCCTAAAAAAACACAAACACTTCTTATTGAGGCCAAAATTGTAAAGGTTTATAAAATGTAACAAATACATTAATTTCTAATTATTTGTACATTTATTAGGTCAAATGAGTCTTAATTTATAAATGTTAGAACATTACAAAAAGGATGTAAGCAAGAGTTGGTAAAATTTTCAGAACATGGTTGACAATGCACAAGTTATTCATAATAATTGATGAAGGATGCATAAAGCATCAATTAAGCCATTATTTGAAATGAAAAACAATAACTTTTCATTGTTATTTATCATGTCAACACATTGTGGCTCTAGTCAGGAAACTTGACTCATAGTGAAACCTCATCTTTTCACTTTGTCATATATCACATCAGACAAAAGATTGGCTATTTTTATAGGAATAAAGCCACCTTCCCGTTGTTCAGTAGGAAAAGGATTATTGAGGCAGTTTTTATGTCTGTCCTTGATTACGGTGATGTGGTTTATCGGCATGCATCTCGTTCATGCCTTAAACTTCTAGACTCTGTATTTCACTCTGCTTTGAGATTCATTACAGGAGATGCTTATGATACACACCATTGTGTTTTATATGAAAAGGTTGGGTGGTCCTCCCTTAAGGAGAGACGTGATGCACATTGGCATATTTTTATATATAAAGCTCTGACTGGAAAGCTACCACTATATTTGACAGAAATGCTGCTTATTTCAGATGGGCTTTATCAAACCCGCTCAACTGACATGCTCATGTTATATGTCCCCTATGCCCGGTCTGAGCTTGGTAAATCCGCTTTTAGCCATAGTGCCCCTGACTCCTGGAACAGCCTACAACATACAATTAAAATAAATACACTCATAACTGTTAACCAATTTAAAATTATTATTTTGAATCAGCCCCTCTACACTTGTAACTGTTTTAATTAGGCTATTATGTCTCTCATTCAATTGATCTGAATGTTTTAAATTGTTGTTGTCTGTGTGTGTGTGTGTGTGTGTGTAAACTTGTTATGTATTCTCATTGTATATTGTGTATATGTACAAACTCGACGTCATTGTAAAAGAGGGTCACCCCTCAATTGATCTTTCGAGGTTAAATAAAGGAAAATGAAATGAAAAGACTCACTCCCCCACACCTTTATTTACACCACTGGTCCCAACAGACATATCGAAGCCAAAAAAACAAAGTAAGAAAGAAATGTGTAGAAACACTTTCTCAGTTGTCACTAAATGTTTTCTCTCAGCAGATGTGCTACACACGTTATGTTAGTTATGTTAAAATCACATAATAAATTGAAATGTGTAAACAACAAAAGAATGAAAAAAAAACTCATTGCTCACCAAAAAGTGCTGGCTTTTCAGGCACAGATGGTCCAGATTGCGCTGATCTTTTGTCGCCTCTGAATATGCAAAGCGTTTTGCACAAGGAAACACCATAAATACACAAAAAATCAAGCAACAGTAGAATACTCCCTAAAAAATAAAGTATTAAGAGTTCATATTTCACCTGCAATAATTCAATTATTTTCCGATGGTTTTTACCAGAGCTTCTGCAATTAGAGGACATAAGAGCAACTGCACCAGAGCGAGCAAGGGTAAAGTGAATGTGGGTCAGTATAAGAACATTAGTGCTGGCGAATTGTAAATCTACCAAACTTAAAAAAAAATGACTCCTGTACAGTACCTTCACTGTCAAAGCACAAACACACAGGGGCAGAAGAAGGAAACACTGCGATTTCCATTTCTCCATAATGGTACAGACGTCGGAACAGCAGTGCTGCTGTCGGAAAACAGCATTTTACATGACTGCCTCTACTTTCCGGTTTAGACACTGCAGGGGGAATCTTTAACACCGGTTTCATTTCAAAAGCATCAATTTCGACCAAATCACCCTTCATTAAAGAAAGTTGGACCGTACATATAATACCAACAACAGCACCAAAGACAGAATTGTGAAGTTATGATCAACATAGATTGATGGATAGATTTTATTGAATCAAGTGAAGATGCAGTAAAAGATGCATCCACATAGTACATACACACAGAGACAACTACATGTAAATCCATGTAAGTGTGAAAAGGATTATCCTCAAACAGACCCACACAGCCCCAATGATACTGTCAGTACTGAGCATCACTTTTTAGACGTGGCCCAGTACAAATAGCCGGGTGAGCAGTGGACATAAAGAACAAAACACCACAACGCTGTCAGGACCATCACCACGGCAATAAAAACCTTCAGGAGCCAAAGGCAGCAATCCAGCTTCTGCTCCAGTCGACTGCTGCTGGCCATCACCTGCAGAAGCTTTAGGCAGCAGACCACACACACATGTAAAATTGCAAAGGCTGCAGTATGAGCCATGTTTTAAAACCGAGGAAAAGCAGTTTGAGTTTATGACGTTCATGAGACAAACTGACCTTTGTGTGAATGTGTCGGAGGTCGTTGCTGGTCACTGTTGCGTCATTGTTGGTCGTCAAGCGGAGGACGGGCCTCACATCCTGAAGGAGGTGACAACTGAGTCTAGAAGGGAACAAAAAATACAGATTAATTGGTTAATTCCTTTGTTTCCTTTGAAAACATGCAATCTCATGTGCTTTACAGGCATACAGGGATCTTCAAGACTTTCAATATGGGGTGTCCAAAATATTGGAGAAAAAAGAGATGTTAAACAGCTACCATCAGTCCAACCTTTGTGTCATCATTTCAGACTTAGCGATGATTTCCTCCAAGAACTGGGCCAAATGCCGGTCGAAATCAGTGCTACTGGACTCCATTTCTATCGCCTTGATGAAGCGGCACCTTGAAGGGGGAGTTTTTCACAGTCAATTTGAATTTAATACTCTTACATGCTTGAAATATATATATTGGCACGGCAGTGCATTGAAAAGACTTACCTTCACATTGAGCACAATGCAAATTTCCACAGAGGTCCACCACTGCACCAAACATAACAGTCCTCTGAGATAACTGACAAAGGTACTCGTCAAAGAGACTTTGATACCGGACT
This sequence comes from Ammodytes marinus, assembly GCF_949987685.1. Lineage (NCBI taxonomy): Eukaryota > Metazoa > Chordata > Actinopteri > Uranoscopiformes > Ammodytidae > Ammodytes > Ammodytes marinus. The sequence goes on from NC_137228.1 coordinate 9,666,934, forward strand.
ACAGAGGGATCAGATTAGAGAGGTGGTTTTCCCTGTCCAACAGCATTGTGTTAAATAATTTAATCAAGCAGGTAGCAAACCCATTACCCAGGAGAAAGGCTTTAAGAAGACTTATTGCTGGGTAATGCTTTTTTTGAATTAGTAAACGCTATGGCTTTTTAAATACATGTCACCATGGTTGTTGGTTAATAAAAACATGAGCTTTTTTTTCTCAGCTGGAAAGGAAACCTCGTACAAAGTGAAACTACAACACAGACAGTTAGACAGGAGGGCAGACTGAAATGTTTTCTCGGTTTTAAGTTAGTTTAGTCTCTTTCTTTTTCAGTTGTCTGCTCTCACGGCTTTAAGTGTCAAGACTGTGGTGAAAACGCTGCAACACATTCAAGCGAACACACGATGCATGAAGAATAAGCGTGTGAAACAGAGCCGTCCATCACTTTAAAAGGTTATATTTAATTAAATGTGAAGTAAGCAGCAATTAGACACCGTACAGCGCACAGACCCAAGGTAGAGCGGGGTTAAATCTTGAGGGGACACATTTGACAATAAAATATCTTGTCATTTTGACCTGCGCAACAATCGAATACACTCTGACAAGGGAAAAAAAGAAAGGAAGGGAAGCACATAATACAAACCACACATTCAATTCAACAGCCCCCTTATTATCTTATCTGTGGTTTGGTCATTGTGGTTTTTACTCTAGGCTGCCCATGTGATCATTGTTAGATCATTCGTTCTACTTCTTCAGTTTACTGTTAGAGAGGTAAAGAGCCTCAGATTAAATACAATGAAGATGTGTGACCGAGCAAAGACCAGCAGAGGGAGTAGCAGTAAACACTTAAGTCTCATGTATGACCCATATTTAACAGTATCCAGCAAACTGAGATTCCTGTATCTATATATGCACTCATCAAAAGCACTGTTTCAGAAATACTTACACATTGCAAGTATTCAAAGAAGCAGTACATATTGCATCAAATCTGTGTTCTGCGATAGAGGGAATTCTTGTTTTATTTTTAGACTACTTCTTATGTGTCATAGAAAAAAAAACATTTGGAACAACACAGAGGGAAATGTGTTTTGAAGAGGCACATCTGCCTTGTTGCATTTCCTCTAAAAAGCTTTGAAGCCTTGAGGCCAGCGCGTGACCCAGATATACGCAGGCTACAGTCAGATGTGTCTCACAGCGCAACAAAGGAGAAAATGTTCGGCCATACAATGTCGCTCACATATTCAAGCACTTTCAAACCAGAATCAGACACAGCTATGTTTTTGACAAGGCATAACATGAATAATAATCACAATATTACTCTCAAACACTTCACTGTGAAGCCACATTACATAAGAACATTAGTTAAATTGAAACTAATTTAGAAAAAGTTTTACTAATACAAATATGGATATAGGCTATTCCACGAATCAAAAAAAGCCTTGCCGACTTACTTCCATCCATGGCCATAGGGAGGTTGAACTTCACCTTTTGACCCTCAAGAACATCACATGGCTCTCCATTTTAAGGCCTGATGATGAAGAAGAAGTCCCCACTCTCTTTTACCAGATGAAAATACCTTTAAAAAAGGATAATTTCTTTATTTTAAAAAGAAGCCATCCACACATCATGTCAGACTGTTGTTTCAAAATATAAACAAGGATAGGCTACTTTGTAACTTCTTTTTGAAAGGTGCTATACAAATAAAGATTATTATTATATATTTGACACAATATGCACATGGTAAACACAACAATATTATTTAAATCACGTTCTGGTCTGAAGGTGCAGCTAAAACCGGTTGAAAACCTTTTATATTCTATCTATGTTGAAAACTGAATAGGGCCTACGTCATACATTTGATGGGCCAGATCCTAAAACAATACACATAATGACAAGAAACTACTTACATATTTATTCTTCTCCTGCAGCAGCTCCACATCCTTCGTAGGTAGACTAGTGTTCCCCTAAACGAGACAAGAATAAAACAGACTCCATTAACTCTATGTGTCAGAGTTTGTGACACATACTACTCATAGTAAAGAAAGTTAAAAAGTATGAACGGCTAAAGCGAGGCTTCGAAATTCTGCGACTAAAATGCCACGGTAAAATGTTTAGGCCCAAATAAAAATTAAAAGGTGAAAGCCAATTTAATAAAAATACTAAGTCCCACTTATTCTTACTTTAATATGAACGTTATCTCTCGAGCTATTTAACTTTTTCTTGCTAACCAAATAGCCTACCTTTAAAAAGTAAAATTCCAGTTTACAGGTGCTCCGTCCAATGTTTTTTTCACCTCGTTACACACTTAAGCAGGGGCCACTGGGTGTCGCTACTTTGCCGCACTTTTATTTAGCTGTCACTCAAAGGCTGCTGGGAAATATTTTTCTTCTGAGGAGGCTGTGCTGTGAGTGCGAGCCACGCCGCAGGTAAATATCTCCCAACGAGGGGGCTTCAAGCACGTGAACGCATCTAATGTGGGTTTCAGTTTTATTTTAGTGGCATTGTGTTCACAGGCTGTGCTTTGTGCATGGCTTTGTGTCGTACATGGACATGTAACGTTTGGTAGCGCCCATCTTTTGTTTTCAAGATGTCAGCGTGTGGATTGTTTTCCTCCTGAGCTCACAAAGTTAGCCCTGACTGTCTTTATTCAAGCGGTATTTAATCCCAACAAGCAGACATTGTTAAACTAGCTATTGGTTATCACAGCTGTTCTTATTAGTATTTCATTGTTTTAGCAGGTTGGTGGTGTTTAGCAGTGATAGCAGCGTTAGCAGGGACAATCACTGAACTACAGTCATCCCCAGTTATGGTAAGGCAACCGAGATGGTATTGTTTACTGTTCACAGTTTAAATGGTACTAATATTGTGGTTTTAGTTGTACATACACCCCCGTTTTATTCCTAAATGACAAAGTGGGACTGCTGCATAGAACCCACCCCCCCCCCCCCCCCCCCTTTTGTTTGTTATGTCAACAGGAAGTGACAGTTTACAGATATACCTTCTGTTTATTCTTCTGTTTACTTTTGCTGGACATGCGACATTGTGTTCCCTCTCCTGAAGTGTCCTTGTGAAACAACCAATGTCAGACTAAGCATTAAAACTGTGTTTAATTGTTTCTTTTTCGTCAGGAGGACATCAGCACTGTGATGTCCTGGTTTTCCAGCCCGGTGTACAGCCGCTACTGGCAGCATTACCACCAGGCCATGGCGTGGCACCAGAGACACCGGCGTGCCTACAGTAAGGCCTTGGAGGCTGCCCACGGCCCGGGCTTCTGCCAGGAGCGGCGCCCCATCAACCGACGGCGCTATGCGGACTGGCACGCCAAAGAGATGGAGGATAACGACGACAGTAGCTCCGACAGCGAGATCGAGTGTGACGTGAGCAACATGGAGATCAGCCAGGAGCTCCGGCAGTACTTTGCCCATACGGAGAAGCACAGAGAGGAGCTAAGTAAGAGAAGAACAGGGGGGTGTAGGGATAGGATCTCCAAACTTCACCCATCACTATGTTATAATAGGCTTTTCCCTAGGGATGCACAATAACAACCGGATGTTTTCATTTCATGTTTATTTGATAGGGCGAGATTTGCTACCACATGACACTTGAACAACGAAATCTCCAATGTACAGCATTTATGGTTAATGCTGATTTCCAATGCCCATCCCTAGAAGGGCTTTTCAACAGACATAAAAAAACAAATGAAACATACAAGCATATTCATATTAATGTTAACATATAGTTTTAGTTAAAAGTGAATAGAAGTGGCTGCTGTGTGTCTAAACATGACCTTTGTACCTGTCCATGCAGAGAAGCAGCAGCAGATTGATGATGAGGAGCACAACAGCTATGTGCCGGCCGACCAGGACTTGCGCAGCGTGTCGTGGCGCAGCAGCTCGGCCCCCTGCGAGCGGCCCGGGGAGAGGCGCGGGGCAGAGATGAAGAAGCTCTATGGAGAGGACGCCGCCAAGATCATGGCCATGGAGACGGCAATGCAGCTCACCTTTGACAGGAACTGTGACATCAAACAGACAAAGTACTGGCCTGTCATCCCACTGAAACTGTGACGGGACACGGCCAGAGCCTGGTTGTGACTCAGGGAGGGGGATAGGGCTCCCAGTGAGACGGCAGCAACAAACTTACTGATTTAGAGCTGAAAAAGAAATGAGAGGGTGTCAGCCGAGGGTCAGCGTTTCATGAGAAGAGCCTCCCCATGAAGATATTAAAAAAAAAATCCTCCCAATCCGTTTTCGCTCACCCTCCAGCCCTGTGATGCGACATGCTGAAGCAGCCTGTCGGAGATCTGTTGTAAACTTGCGCCTCTCTGATTCTGACATTTACTCTGGTTCAAAGCTGTTAGCTTGGTTCCAAAGGAGGAACATCGACTATACACTTTTATCTTCTGCTCGCACCACTCTGAACCCTTTACTTTTTAAGACTGTGGATGTGTATTTTTTTTATATTAATTCTGTTTATAATAAAGTCTTTAATGTCTGGATTAAACCTGCTTTGTCAGTGGTGATTTCTTAGCACTTTGTTGAAATAATATAATTAAACTGTATCTCTCAATTGGTTGTTTTCTTAAAGTACAACATAAAAAAATACTGCGTTAAAAGTAAAAGGTCTTACAATATAGGCATATCAGCAAGTACTGATAGGTATATGGTATTATGCTGTACATGACTTTTAGATTGTTAACGATTCATCAAAGCACAGCATAAGTGTCCTGGAGATGGATATAGTTTGGACTACTTTATAAACAGTATGCTAGTTTAGACTAGTCCCAAACCTGGGTCAGGGGCCCTTCCAAAGAGTCACAAAAATAATGTGATTTCTCCTGTGATGATAAATGGGAGAGGAAAGAAAAAAATGTTCTTCTCAAATTAGTAGCCTATTTATTTATTTTTCAGGGTTTCTTTAATCTTAGACCTTTTTCGAAATGTTGGCTGATTTTGCCTCCTTTTGGCTCGAACTGTGATTTAAATGAAACCATGTGAGGGGTTCAGAGAGGAAATGTCTGTTTGGTCAAGAGCTAATAAACATCTGAAACGTGAGACGGAGCTCCATCCAGACACTGCTGTTCTGAGAGAGGTCATCACCAGCAAGAAAAAGGTTTAATCTTTACTTACACTCTTTGATTTAAAACTTTAGCTACCAGTTAAAGAAGTGGAGGAAAAGTAGTAGAAGTAAAGTTAAGATCTCAAAATTGCACTTAAGTTTATGGTAGGAAAAAACAAAAAGTAAGAAAATCACGTGGAAATGAGAAATATTTGTAAGCAACACTGCCCCTGCTTCACTTTTTTGCACAAGAATAGCACCATTAAAACCCTTGGGGTGAGTAATTAATGAGGTCTGATCTGGCCTTGACGTCACTCTCACAGCCCCCATCCTCACCCCCACCCACCGTCCCCCCAAAATGAGGCGCCCGGTTGTTTGCACGCTGCCCCCCTTCTCCAGACAACCTGTGGACATCAACTCGGAGTTTGGTCACTAGTTTGTATTTTCTCATTGTATTTTGCCTCTGGGAAAGTGTTTTTTCCACGGAAGCGGAGACAAAAATGGGTAGGTGAACTATTCTCAACCTTTTTCTTCTGTTTATCCCTATATATCCTCAATACTCTTAATAGTTTCGACCCTTGCAACAGCACTAGTCGCAAGCCACTTTTATGGACGCGTGTCTAGATGCTGCGTCTTTCTGCAGCCAGCAGCTGGTCGCGTGCGTGTGGTTTTAAGGTTCTAAGAAGAGAAACAAAAGTCTCACTTCACCGTTTCACCCAGAAGTGTGTATGTGTGTGTGTGTGTGTGTGTGTGTGTGTGTGTGTGTGTGTGTGTCACACTGGAAGTTAGTTAGGGCAGGGTTAACAGCTTTTAAAGATTAACACAGGAGCAAAGTCAGTAACGAGATGAAGCATATCTTGTTTGCAAAGAGAAATAAGGAGTTCAGTGTTCAGTAGTTCAAATGTTAAGACCTTTAATTTGGCTTTGGTTCTCTTCCAAATGGCTAGTGTAAGTACAAACACCACTCAAACCAGGGCACGAAAAACTCAACAACATTGATGTGTAGTATACAGCATTAATACATGGCTGGACAGATGCATGTTGACATCGATAACACCAGTTCCTCATGCATGAGAAGCCAGGAAGAACAAAGTAAGCAGAAGAAAAAAAAATTGTGGGTGTGTGCCATTGGTTTACGATTTGTTGTGGTAGAAGTAATCAGAGCAGAGATTCAGCCTCTGTTTCACTGGAGGCTGACCTGAGACCAGTAGCATTCAGATGGATCTCATTAGGATCCAAAGCATTTCTACCTCTCCATTGCTTTTTCCTCCTCTTTATCTTTCTTTCCTCTCTCGCTCCCATTCGTAACATCTGCTTCCAATAAGGCCTGTTTATCGCCTTCGGGGCCGGTGAGAAGTGGAGAACAGACAGGATGTAGCCAAGTGACATGATTTACTGCAATTGGGGGGAGGCCGCAGCAGTTTTTCAGCAGGAAGCTGTTGTAAAGTTCTCTCATTTTGTCTGTAAACCCCCCCCCCTCTAAAAAACTGCTACTTCAATCACTCTCATCATGACCCCATCCCACGTGTCCTCTTGTATTGTGAAGTAGCTCTTTGTGCTCTCTCTCTTTCTCTCTTCGCTCTGTGGAAGAAAATCTTGTGTGTGTCCTCTTGCATCCTTTCCTTTGGATTCTCTGTGCGCTCATCATCAAATAATACTGAATGTAGCAGCAGTCTAACAGGAGACTCCCTTCAAAATAAGGAGCAGATTTTTATCATATATATAAAAGGGTTGCTTTATTCTGAAGGAATAAATGATGGCTCAGCTCCCAGGGGGGATAAAATGAGAATGTGGAACGATCCACTGACCTGATTAGAATAACAGCATACCAACACTTAAACTCCAGAAACAGTGTAAGAATTATACTCTGGGGATATAGCTGGATACAAACTAGAATTACTGTTTTTTTTAATTATCTTTGTGTTCATTCAGATTGCAAGGTGCTGAAAGCTAAACGTATTGGATCTCATTTTGCTCGCTCACACAGCTAATATGACTCTGACTTGCACGAGAAGGCCTTTAAACTGAGTTTCCCGACAGACAACTTGGCTAGGATGTGTGTCCATGATGGAGGATTGGGAGGAGGTGTGGAGCTCAGGTGATGGAAGGATGGATAGAATCGCTGGTTTGGGAAAGACATGAAAGTGCATGGGTCACAGACATATCAAATGAAGAGCTGCGGAAAATGATGAACGTTTCCCCTTACGAATAGAAGCAGTTCTCCAATCCATCCGGCCATGTTTACGGTTGGGTTCAGCCTCTGGGTTTTTCTGTATATGCATCATTCTTTGCTCTCCTGGCTGAGTCACAATGTTTTCCCTGTTCATTATCTGTTCCCCGTCTTCCTGCTACTCTCAGAATTGATGTTGTGGTTTTATTGATCATATTTTTAGGGATGCAATGGGTCCTGTGCCAAAACACACAGCAACCCACCATCTGAGGTCTGTGTAGTTTCCTCTTGGCAAAATCATGACATCAATCTTTGTCTTTGTTTCATAATGCAGCCCTTTTTTCTACTTTACGTCTTATTGATTTAGTATATGTTATCATTTGTATGGTGTTTGATTAATGTTTTGAAGGGGCAAAAATAGTTGCTCTTCATATCCAGGCTATGGTCTTTTCATGTCTTTTGCCTAATCCTGCATGTGAGCTTTTTTTTTCTTCACAAGATCAGCCCCGACGGCCGCTCTGATGTGTCAGAGTCGGTCATCGTTGAGAGGACCTGTTGCCATGGCGACGTGGCGATGCACAGAGCTCCGAGGGCGGGCGTCATCGAAACATTTCATGCATCTGATCACACCAGAGACCAAGAATATATATATATATACAGTATATATATATATATATAAGCACATGACCAAAAGACAGCTCATCTCCCCTGCACTGCTCTGTCACCCCGGAGTGATGATGATGATGATGATGATGATGATGACGCTGATGATGAGCCCACCCTGCTTTGAAATTTATATACAGTCTAAGGCGGTGACTCAAACAGTTTGCTTGAATATTGCAGATGGAAGTGGCCATTTTTCCCCCACATGGCCACTGTGTGCTGCAGTTCAGTACAGTAGGTCACAGGTGCAACAAGCTCCTGAGTGAGTCACATGTCAAAGAGGTCACATGATGCAGGCAGGCAGCCGTGGAGAGGGGGTGGGGTGGGGTGTGTGTGTGTGTGTGTGTGTGTGTGTGGGATTGGTGTGTGTGCAGTTGTTGGTTTGACGATCGCAACATAACATCATGTGGAGCAGCCTGTGGGCCAAATCTGGGCCAGCAGCGGGATTAGCAGCTCGTCGGATAAATTTCTGGACAGAGAGGGAGGGGGGATTGGTGTGTAGGCGCGCGTATGTGTGTGTGTGTATGTGGAGGTGTGTGTAGGTTAAGCCATCCGTACTGACAGCAGTCAGATAATGTAAATACGCCTAAAGGTATATCAGAGATGCTCGCCCACTTTCATTTTGTTTCTGTATGTGCTTCCATTAGAGGGTGGACGTGCAGCCAGGCGGCTGGATTGTGTGTGTGTGTGTGTGTGTGTGTGTGTGTGTGTGTGTGTGTGTGTGTGTGTGTGTGTGTGTGTGTGTGTGTGTGTGTGTGTGTGTGTGTGTGTGTGTGTGTGTGTGTGTGTGTGTGTGTGTGTGTGTGTGTGTGTGCGCGTGCGTGTATCTATGTTTGTAAGACAATAGATACATATTCGCCCCAAAACCATGACACATTAAAGCGAAACCTGGCAGTCACAGTCAAATTCAGTGCACAAAGAGGTGCAGGTGTTTGAGGCCATGCCGATGATGATGAAGGCATGATGGGATTAGTTTGCATGTATTTACATTCAAGGTGCCAATGTGTCCACTCCCTGTTTCAACCATTGGCTGAAGGAAAGACACAGGGAGACAAAATCCCATTCTGCATTGGTCCCAAAAAGGCAGACCTTTTTAAATGCATATTTCATCAAAACAGTTAATGTATTCATGCTGAAATCTTTAGATTGAGAGTGTGTGTGTGTGTGTGTGAGTGTGAGATGGACTAACCTTTCGTCATCAGCCGGCGGTTCCGTTCAGGGATGAGAGGGAAGCGTCTCCTTGGCGACCGACGGCTGTGGGCGGGGAGGGGGGCAAATCTGGGTCATCACCACCATAACCACCAAAGATTAAGGGCCCTGGATCTCCACACACACACACACACACACACACACACACACACACACACACACACACACACACACACACACACACACACACACACACACACACACACACACACACACACACACACACACACACACACACACACACACCAAAGAATTAACATGGATGCTCAGAAAGTACAACCACACACAGATGAGCAACCTCTGAAGACACTAGAGAAACATCCCAGGTAAGAGGCAAGACAATGCAAGGGGCAGTGGTTGGATTTCACTCTCTGCCAAAGGTTTCCCTTTTAGAGGAAGCCACAAGCCTATTAAAATGGCAAGGATTAGAGTAAAGCGACAGTGGGAGGCTAGTAAAGCTATTGCTAAGACAGTATGTGTGTGTGTGTGTGTGTGTGTGTGTGTGTGTGTGTGTGTGTGTGTGTGTGTGTGTGTGTGTGTGTGTGTGTGTGTGTGTGTGTGTGTGTTTGCACCGGTGTCTTTGTTTGTGTTTGTTTGCTCAACTGAAGGCCTGATTCCAACGTTACTGATAAAACACTTCAATTTGACTAATGGAGGCAGATAAATCAATAGCCAAACAAAGCCTTGATTGGACGGATGCTCAAACTGTTGCATTTGTGAACAGTGTGAAAGTATTTGCTGCTTTAATATTTCAAGGCTAGATATTATTATTTATGTTTTCTGTTGCACGGCTGAAAGAGCCTCTCCGGACATAGATACTGTTTAGTTTGAAAGGTTGTATTTAGTTTTCACTCCACCAATTTCCGCCAAACCTCCGTTTAATAATGCTAAATCAAAAATCCTCAAAAAGTACAAAAAACATCAACAAACGTACACAGTTTTAGCATTAGCATTAGCTCACGGCAGTCTCCGTCATTTGCCGTAAATAAAAAAGCCTGCTGTAAAGAAACCTTTGTCTGAACTCAAGACGTTTGCTTCAAAAAAAGTTAGCACACTTTCTGAATTGTCCCTTGAGTCATTGAAGCAGTGTCATCTCATGGAAGGCCTTAACCTTGTGTCAGACAGACAGAGGCTGCCACAGATAGCTGTCGGCGGGGAGCAGTGATTTCCCAAGGCCCGGGACAACAGATAGTGTGGGTCATGGTGAGGTCAACCCCTGGGATCAGAGCTCAAAGCAGTGGCAGTCAGTGTCAGCGCCCGACAAGAGGGATGCATCAAAGGTCTTGAGCGGTGTGACAGGACAAAGGTTAAAGGGTCAACGTAATGCTAGTAGTGTAGTGAGTTTGAACATCACAAGGGGACAAAATTATTTCTGTATGAAAATTGTCAATCCATTCAATAGTCCTTCAAAACCAGCCCGTAAAGCCTTTTAATAAAGCTGACAAGACATGGTGCATCTTATTGCTGATTACTCCTTTTCAAAGGGATCAATTTACCCACTGATTCCCACTTTAGGATGTTTGGCTCTACGAGGCTACAGTATGTCAACAACTCCAGCCTTGTGTATAAATCACATCACCCATGCTACTACACTCACACAGTATTTTCTCAATCAGTCCCTCTTCCTGACTTTCTTATCAATTTGATTTTGGCTTCTGTCTCATGGAGGATTCAAGCTGTGAGAGATGCCATGCGAGACATGTTTTTCTTCCTCCGGTAACTGATAGCATCGCTGTAAAAAGTCCTGAATCAAAGTAAGTCTACCGCCTGTGTTGCACATCACCATCTCCTAGGCAACAGCAGAGCCGCAGGTACTGCTCTGAGATCACTTGGATGCTGAGGATGTGATCAAAAGAGTCTCAAGAGTCTGTTGTTGGGAATATATATATAAAAGAAAGTTGGAAGCCAGTTACAACTATTTACAGAGGCATCCGGAGACTGCTGTGCCCTCCTTTTCTTCTTCTTCTTCTTCTTCTTCTTCTTCTTCTTCTTCTTCTTGTCTCCCATTAACTCCACATCTGATGACATCAAGGAGCCGCGGTGGCCTCATTACTTTGTGACGGGGCCACTGTATAATGAGGGAAGACCGGCATTCACATGACTTTCCCTTTTAATGGACGCCAAGAGTCGCGGAGGCAGATTAGAAAGTTGTTCTTTACTGAAGCCCAGCAATTGGTCAAAATTGCCAGAGATGATACATGATTCAGCAAAGTCAGAGGGTGCATGGATCGACCGTGAACCCTGGCAGCATTTACTGATACATTCAAGCTACAGGCTAACACGGACAAACACCCAGTTCGAGGTTTAAGGAAGTACAAATGGGTTTTTGTCTCCGTCCATTGTGTAGGTTAAACCTAGCTTTATTGTCATTCCTCAGGCAAATGGCTGAAGGTGATTATATGTGAATACACACACACACACACACACACACACACACACACCACACACACACACACACACACCACACACACACACACACACACACACACACACCCGGCTTTGAATGATGGCTTGCTGCTAAATAATTTTTTCCATCCACACATTGAATATGAAACAATGCAAGGTCTAGGAGACCACCGCTTTAGCCCAGACATGGAATACCTCAACACTTATCAAATGGTTTCCCAATATCTTTGGTGACTCACTGAATTTACTGCCACCAGGCGGTAGACATTTGTGGTATCTGCTGAAATGTATTTGTGAGCCACTAAAATCGTTGCCGAGTTAGAAATTTATATTTCTTGGATGATAGTTCAAGGTCTGCAGGAACATCTACAGAAAAGTGTGATAATTCTTCAAGCACAGTTAAATGTCACTTTAGCTGCCATGTGATGTAACATATTCCTGGTTGAAGACCTGGTTGACAAATCCTACTCAGAATTCCAACTTAAAAAAAAAGACGATTTGTAGCATTTTTTTTTTCTTTAGCCAATGGGGCACTGTAAGATTTCCGATTTTCTGACGTCTCTGGAACGCAACATAAATTAGAGGTTTGGGACTGGGTCCAAAGCACTGGACAGGAGTGCCAGGGAGCACTGTATCTCATCTTCTGGACAAGTCCTTAATCTGTGTGACCCAGCGAGGGATTACGTTGGGGGGCGGGAGGGGGGGGGGGGTTCTTGGAGACAAATGGGCTTGATAACTGACAGCTTGTGGTGTTTGTGCGTGTGAAATTAATTTTTCTCATTCTCTCTTTCTGTTCCTGTTTCAGTCATCAATTCATTGTGTGTGAATGTTGATATATGAAACAGGAAATGGTTTGTTTTAAAGGTGAATTATGCAACCAAATGACATTGAGCAGTCCTGCTATAGAAATTACACAGAAAAACACATTCACATTCATAAATTTAAAAAAGTCTGTCTGGCTAAATTGGTAGAGGATTAAGTGGTCCATCACTTCTATAGCTATAAACAAGTAGGCGACACTGGGCAATAATGGCTAATATTGGGCACTACAATTGTAATGGTTGGCTCACTAAAATTTATAAAAAATATCTTCGCTAATATCCTAAATTCTTTATGTACAAACTCTCAAAGTTCTTCACAGTATGACACCAGCAAAGTATAGGCTTATTTTCTAAACAGCAAGCCTGAGTGCAAATGCTGACAAATAGTCAATAAATCGATTGACTACTTTTGTGTGATAATAAAATCATAATAAAACACAACAACCTTATCTGGAATTTAGGAAACTTTGACAAATATTTTTCCACAATTTCTTTACAGTTTATGGACCAGACAATTTAATAATTAAGTGACAAAAGAATGTAATGCAATATGCTAACGATAACGTGATAACATACCACTTCTCTTATAGCTAACGCTAACCCCAATAGCTCTGTCTGTAAGTTTATACCTGGCTCCCCAAAACTGCATTTTACTTTTTTCAACCAACATTTAGATTCAAACGTATGCTTGTTCATTTATGTAGCGTATCGGGTTGCCCTCCCGGCTCAATATCGCAGAGCCATTCAGATGTCAAGAAGTCAGAAAGCGTGATGGGGTGACCCTCTTTGATACACCGGCATATGGTGCAGTGTGGGTGTAAATTTCAGGCCTGGGGGTAAACGGGGTCGACTTAATGTCATAGATGTCATGTTAGCTGTGCTGGTGTGTCTGATGTTGTGTTGGCGACATTGGGGGGCTCTGGGGGTGTGTGTGTGTGTGTGTGGGTGGGTGGGGGGGGGATGTTGTGTGGGCCAAGCTTTGTCTGAAAACAGGGCCACGTGGGCTTTGAATTAAAATCGTATTTAAGAGGATTCGGGACAGATGGCGTCCCATTGTTTGGGGATGTGCTTATTATTAGAAAATGAGGTGAATGAAGAAAACAGCAACACATCCCAAGCTCCCTGAATAAACACACCACACCCACTTTTTTTGAACCATTTCCCAAGGACATACCTTGCCTGATTTCTCATTGGATCGTGAGCATCCTGCACTTGGCCAATCGGCATCCTCGGATGCAAACAAAGAGCCTTAAATGAAGCCAGGCGCATGGCTGCTTAGCAGTGAGGAAGCTTAGATTGGTCAGAGGAGGTCCAATCAAAGCACGAATCAATTTAAGTGAGGCTTAAGTAGCATCCCTCCTCTGTGTGTGTGTGTGTGTGTGTGTGTGTGTGTGTGTGTGTGTGTGTGTGTGTGTGTGTGTTAGCCTTCTTTATTCTAATGGGAATAAAATGGAGATAATATTGCATTTAGCTACAATTATATGTGACCAAATGTTCCCACTGAGTGCTAATTGGATGCTTTAAAATGTCTATCGGCCAGTTTCACAGACATGGATTAAGCCTAGTCCTGGACTAAATGGAATTTTGAATGGAGATTGTCCATTGAAAGTACAATTTAGTCCAGAACTAGGCTTAATCCATGTCTGCGAAACCGGCCCTATAAGTGTTAAAATAACACAGATTTCATCATTTAAAAAAATAAAAACTACAATAAATGATTTCCCTTTGTATCGCGCAGATTTCTTTTAGAAGCCTGGCAGAAAAAGAAGGTCATCTTAAACAAAAGCATAAACTTAAAACTCACACACTTAAAACTCTCACTCTTCTTTTAACTCTACTCTTCCTCAGTCCCTTTCCTCCCGCACTTTGGTTTTCTCTCAGCTCACCAGATGGAGAGGGGGCGGTGTGAGTGTGGTTGTATATGTGTGTGTGTGTGTGTGTGTGTGTGTGTGTGTGTGTGTGTGTGTGTGTGTGTGTGTTCATGCATGCATGGTTACCCATGAGTTTGCATATCTAAATTATCCTGCACATTTCCGTCCTTATATCCTCCCCTGCTTCACAGAGGCAAAGAACAAAATTAAAAGAAAGAAAGATAAAAACAAAAGCACCAGACCAGGGACAGAGGAAACTACTGAATAATGCAACAACATTAAATGTTAGTGAAAACATTATTTGAATAAGGGAACGGACAGGTCCCATGAAGACATGCATGAGTCACCAGTAGAGACATTTAAAAAAGTAACACCTTGAGCATCATTTTCTCCATATGCTTAATAAATCCAATCTGACAGCAGCATTTTGCATCTTGGAACTGGATTGTGAATATACATAGGGAGACAGTCAGGGAGACAGTGCTAAGCTTTAACAGGGAGAAAGAGAGAGGGAGGGCGTGTGCGAGGGGGGAGTCAGAGAGAGAGAGAGAGAGAGAGAGAGAGAGAGAGAGAGAGAGAGAGAGAGAGCAAGCATCAAGTCACCAGGACAGTCTCCACCATCCACAGACTGTGTAAGGTACAAGTGACACAAGGAGTCTATATTCAACCGAACATAATGGATGGGACAAAGCCGGCCTTGGAGTCCAACGCGGACGAGACTCAAGACGAGGGACAGGAGAGCAAAGGTACGCTCAATCAGCCGCTGACATTTGCGCCTTTTTGTGTGTTTTTCCCACCCATCCCTTTGGAGACGTTCCGCGTCTGCGCCAGCCTGAGCGGTTTAACCTACTTGCAATGGCTTCTCTCGTGCGCGCGACACAATAGCGGTGCTTTTTTTCCAGCCTTCTGTGGCTTCTCATCTATTTGAGGACGATTGAGAAGAAGAAAGAGAAAAAAATGCAATATGGGTCTCTGTGCTGTAGGCGATTATTAACACAACCACGAGCACAGTTGACGCCTTCTGTGTTATCTTGCGCCTTTGAAGGAGAATTAGAGGCTGGGTGGATGGATGGATTGTGGGTTGTGGACGATGCACGGTCGGGTTTCACGGTGCATATGCATAGCTTATTTAAGAGTCTGTGTGCCGTGCACGGCTGCATTGTCTCCTTGTCAGGTGTGCAACTGCCGCTCCATAACCCCCCCCCCCCCCCCCACACACACACACACACACACACACACACACACACACACACACACACACACACACACACTGTCATTAGTCGACGACGCTGCAACACACGGAGCCTGTGTTCCGTGGTATGTGTGAGGAGGCTGCAAAGGGAACCAACACTTGGCGCAGATATAGACATTAGTTTCCATCACTTCCAACCACAGCTGTCAGTCACGTTGATGGAGCCTAGTCTGTTCAATTATAAAATATGCTCTGTGGTCATCTGATTCTTAGGGCTCTTTGAACCCATAACGCAATCTGCAATGTGCATGCAAAATGAATTAAGAGGTAAACAGTGTTGTATGTGTAGGCCTACACTAAAGAGCAGCCTTAAATGAAATCAGTCAATCTTGTCCTATCTAAACTGTTGCTGTGTCTTTTCCAGGCCTGTGTGTAGACCAAGTGTAGGCATGTCTCTGTTTGGAGGGCTTGTGCCCCTACAGGAGTGGATGGGACTGATTTGTTTTCAGCTGTAGCTTGGGGGTCAGCTGTGAACTCACACCCTCAATGTTTGGAGACAGCAGTGTTGTTAGAGAAGCAGCCATCATATCAGTGATATATAAATCATGATGATGTAGAATATAGACGCAAAGAAGAAAGGATTTGGAAGATGAATGAGTTTTCTTTTGTGTGTGTGTGTGTGTGTGTGTGTGTGTGTGTGTGTGTGTGTGTGTGTGTGTGTGTGTGTGTGTGTGTGTGTGTGTGTGTGTGTGTGTGTAACCAATCAGTGCAGTGTTGGGGCTGATCTGGCCTGATGCCTCTTTGCCATGTTGGCAGTTAGAGAGCTGGATAGTTGACACCCAGTCAGACCACCGCCTGTGTCTTCAGGTGCTTCACACACATTCACATCACGGCAAAGTCCAGCGTTTCCCCTTCCTCTTTTGTAGTTTACTTTCGCTTGCATTTGTGCAGATGTGCCCCAAAGGAAGGGATTGTGTTGGAAAAGGTACATTTTAGAAGTGATTTTAGCTTCAGTATGTACACAATTATATAAATCGTCACCGTGTTCTAAAAAATCTATAGCTCCAGTGTCATTTATTTTTGTCTTCTATTGTGACTTCAAATCTCAGCACTGATACTCTCTCTTTCTCTTTAACATGTATTTGTATTCGTGCAGCACTCTTTCAACCCATAGTAATATCTCTGGGTCAAACTCTGTCTGTGAGGGGCAGAAGAGCAGGGTGTCCCTTAACAGTGATGTTTTAAAGACATTACATCATCCTCTCCTGAGGCAAGCAGCTAAATGCAAAGGCCAAGTGTCCAACGAGAGCCTTTAACCATGCAACTTCAAGAGGGTCCCTGGAGGTCGGCCATGTTTATACTTACACACACACACACACACACACACACACACACACACACACACACACACACACACACACACACACACACACACACACACACACACACACACACACACACACACACACACACCTCTCTAAACTCTGGGCTGTTGTGCTCCAGGTGTGATGTTGCGAAACCGAGTCCACCCACACCCAGCGTATCTACCAAAAATAGCCCCGGATTGGAGCATGGCCTATCCGTGGGTGTAATCGTTTGTGTGCGCCTTTGACATCTGGAATGTGACCATCAGCTTACAGCATCTGTTAAGAGGATGGAGATTCACAGCGAAGGCAAGGAGGCGAGCGCTGTCGTTTAAGGCGCTTGTGTCGGCGGGTGCCAGCGTTGCCTCTTTTCTGATTCCGGAAGCAGATGTAGGAAGTGTTAGTATAAATATTCACATGCACGCACTTGTGTTTACTACAACCTCTTATCTGATTAAGTCCAGGGACGGGGTCAGTTTGGAGATTTTAAAGGTTGAAAACCACTTGACTTGAGTCCCCTTCTCTACTGTGGCTGAGTCAAACCAATTATACAAGCTATCGATATGCTAAGGATTGTCTATTGGAGGCAGACTGGTAAATGGTCCATCCCCATATAGTGGCCGTTATTATCAATGTTGCTGTGGTAATGTAAATATGAGAAGGTTAGCCGGAAGCAACTTATGCTCCTCTTTTTGAATAAACTTTGTGCTAAAATGTATGAAATATAATACGTGAGCCACCAAAAGTAAAGGTTTAGATTTATTTTAGATTATTTTCATCCTCCCATCATGGAATACTATCAGGCGCTATGTCTACTGTTTTGTTATAAAGGGTGTGCTGATTAGCTGCAACTACATTACCTTAATTATGGTAAACAGTCGGTGCTATTGATTGCACAACCATTGTGTATTTTTTCCGTTGCATCCCTGTGTTACATTGAGCTGAGTGTAATTACAAACTGGGAAATTAACACAGAACGCATACTTGTATTATAATCCGATGGGACGTGCGGCGATGGCTGTGGTTATGTGAATAGATGGATTGATCTTTTCTTTGCTTGATTGCGTCCTCTAATCTCTAATCTGCATGTCTGCAGAGGTAGGCTGCCGCTCAGGACTCAGATAACGAGGCATCAGCTATGCTCTCCGAGGGAACAATTACATCTGATTTCATTAATATGAAAGTTTGATTAGAGAAAGCAAGCGCCTCCTGTGTGAGATTTTTGTTGTGAGGTGCACGCACACACACACACACACACACACACACACCTTCCCTCTTTCCCTGTCTGTTTGTGTGAATGTGTGTGCCCACTCTTACATAACACGCCGCTGGTTCACGCGCCTTTGCTTATGATGTTCAGATCCGAACCGTAAGAGATTACATCATCGTCTGGAGGGGCGCAGGTTTTTTGTTGAATTTTCTGCATGGAAGGGCAGAGCTCGCTGCAGCCTCGGAAACACAAAGGGAGCTTCTCCTAATCGCCCTTTCAAGTTTTTTTCCCCCCCAGTAAAAATGTTTGACCTGACCGCAGGCGGATGTTAAGACTCGGTGCTACAGAGGTAACGCCTGATGTTATCAAAGAAACACTGACCGATTTAAAAAGGAGGTGGAGTTGAGTGAAAGCGATCAATGTTTTGAAAATAGGCCTAAAGTGTTTTGCCTTCTTGCCAGGAGTTGATAGGGGCCAGTTGCCCTAACCCTAACCCTAAACATACAAGAAAAGATCATCAGAATAGTGTGGCCTAGTTATTTCTCAGAGAACCTGAGTTAGTATTCATTTATATATATCTATATAACCCTCCCGAGGTTATGTTGATTGTTCTGTCTTCATTTGGGCAAATGAAACTCACAGAGCCTGAACAATGAGTTGATTTAAGTATTACTCCAGTGGCAACCAACCTCCAAATATTATAGGAGGTACCAGATTATTGATGAATTGATTGATGTAATTGAACTAAAACAGTTTTATGTTTACAATTCTAAAATTCTCTGCCATGTTTTGATATGATGAGTCCAGGTGGAGGCCTTGAATCTGAAGGTCGGCCCCCCAGTTTGATGCTCAGTGGACAGTAGGGGAGCTAGACCATTTCTCTCTGCTGGTGCTGACATTTACTCTTGTGTTGCCCATAAATATTGGTCACCTTTCCCCTCCACTCCATCAAGCGTTTAATTTCATAATGTTACACAAAATACTGTAATCCTACACGGATAATTTTTTTGTTAAAACATAAATATGAGACGGTTGGCTGGTGGCGACGACTGCTCCTCTAATTTGAATGAACTTTGTGTTATGGTCCCGTGAAATCCACTTTGAAGGCGAAAGCAAATCACTGCTGCCACACACACACAACACCAAACAATCTTAAGTAGCTTCTTTTCCGCACTCTTTAACAAGTAAGAGTCACTCATTATTCGGCTGTGTGGCATAACATTAATCAGTTAGTCTACACACACACACACACACTATACTGTAGCTTTGCCACCGACAAAGTTGTGCAATATTCAAATACTTTCCTCTCCTTCATCCTTGCATGGACTAAAAATACATTTGGGATGGTGGTGTGATAGAATTTATTCAACTCATTACACCATCATTATACATTACTGCAGGTGGTGATTCTCGCTCGGAGATACTATCATTGTTCTACCGCACACACACACACACACACACACACACACACACACACACACACACACACACACACACACACACACACACACACACACACACACACACACACACACACACACACACACACACACACACACACACACACACACACACACACACACACACACACACACACACACACACACACACACACACACACACACACACACACACACACACCTTCTCCTGCTTCACTTTGCTAGTCATATCCTCCTCTCACTAAGGCTGAAACTCATCTCTTTATGGCAATGATGAAAAAAGGCTCCCACTCAGTAGATTGAGCATTGTTTTACGATACTGAGCACTGCACGATCTAGGAGGATGCATTAATATGTTGATGGACAATCTATTTTACACATGTTCAGTCCTAGACAAATGCAAAATCAATGACACCTTAACTCAAATCTGGTCAATTCAGATGAGTTTTGCCGGCTTTTGATTTGAGTTTGCACCCAAACCGACAAAGACTGAAATTTCTCACTCAAGTCTAACGTAACGTACTCCTCTATAAACACTAAATCACACTCAAACTTCTGTTGCTCACGTGCTCAGGGGCCGTATTCACAAAACATTTTAAGGCTAAGAGTAGGTCCTAAGGTCCTGATTTAGGAGTAACTCTCAAAAATAAGGGGCGTTTCACTCCTAATTTTAAGACTCCTAACTATTTAAGATAAGTGTAATTCACAAAGCATTTTAGCGCTAAAACTAGCTCCTAAATCTATGAAAAGATAGGAGTCCTCGAGAGGACTCCTAAGTCACTAAGAGTAATTCACAGACAACCATTTGATGGTGTTTTGGAGAGATTTAATGCTAGTGAGCTTTACAAAAGGTACCTTAATAGCTGTAAGGGTTTAATGATCTTAGTAAAGCTATGTTTAGAAATGATAGACACATTTATATTTATTACATTTATATAAAAAAATACTTATTAAGTTCCTTTTCCTGCAGTTGCTTTGGGTTTACGATGCGCTGAAAGTTACTGTTGGTGTCACGTTTGGGTTTAATTTGTTACTAGAGTAGGCTAGGCCTATATGTGGCGCTTCCCAGCATCTCCTCCGTTCCACAGGTCCGCTACTGTTTAGTTGCGCGTCTCGCCTTTTTCCTTCCGCGTGCACTTTACGATTTCGCCGGCTGTTTCTTAATTGTGAATTTCCTGGTTTGTCGCTGTCTGACTATTGCTGCATAGTCCGCCGTTGAGAGAAATACAGTGAGAGTGCATGGCGTGCAGCTGTTCAATGAGGATATTTTTTACGATTCAAATCATTGTAAAATTTAAAATGAATAGACCTATGTGGCGCTTTTGTAGGTTAGTTTTGAACAAATGTGTGGGAAACCCTGCAGTATCTTGGTTTCATGTTAAATCAGTGTCACTTGTCATTAATTGTATATAAAAACTCTTTACTTTAATACAGCGACACGATATGGATATCTCCCACAGTGTTTCTATCATAAATTCACTCTTAGCTCTCATTCCCTCTCAGCCAATCACTGTGGGCATAGAAGGTATGAACATGACATCATCCATAGCAACAGGGTCAACACCGCCCTCTAGTCTTAGCTTAGGAGTTCCTCCCACTCCTTAGTAAAAGTTGGTCTTATCAGCTTTGTGAATAGGTTTTAAGAAATTACTCCTTACTAAGAACTTTTAGTGCTCCTTAGGAGTACTCTTAGCGCTAAGATAAAATGTTTTGTGAATACGGCCCCTGGAAGCTAGGTTTTTGCACTTACAAATCTTGCCCCTGCAGATCTTGGGCTTTTTGATGGATTTGTTCCACATAAATTGCATCAAACGTCTTTTTATGTTCTCCTCTTTCTTCTTTTCTCTCATCCTGTCTTGATTCTCTTTTGCTTATCTCTATTGTTTCCACACACACACACACACACACACACACACACACACACACACACACACACACACACACACACACACACACACACACACACACACACACACACACACACACACACACACACACACACACACACACACACACACACACACACACACACACACACACACACACACACACACACTCTCCTATAGCCCCGTAGGTGTGTGAGATTGCGGGAGCATGTGAAAGCCGTCACACCTAGAGAGGCTCATGTGTTCCTCATTTGAAGCGATTTGCCCAGAGGATGCTGTCAGCCTCCATCTGGATGTGTGTGTGTGTGTGTGTGTGTGTGTGTGTGTGTGTGTGTGTGTGTGTGTGTTTACGTGTCAATGACCAGGAGTGGTTTAGGGGAATGTCTGTGTCTGTGCTTCGCTTGCACTAAAGTAAAAGCTCTATTTTTGCACACGTGTGGGCGGGTCGGTGTGGTAAGCCGTTGTTTTCCTATTCAGCCCATTCAGTCCCCACACTGTGGTCACATTTATATTTGTATCTCAAATTCACAAACCAAGCAATATTTAGTATATATATATATATATATATATACTTTATGTATCTAGCTGACTTTTTCCATTGAACGAATGCTGAAGGAAAATCCCTTTACATAATCCTTTTTCGTTGAGAGCAAATACACTTGATTGTATATTTCAAATATTAAACAATAAAGTAAGGCGTCTACTTTTAAAGATGCATGTTAATAGGAAAATTTTAAAAATATGTTGATTTTGTTAAGAAATAATCATATCAAAGATGTTGGTTGTTGTTTTAAGTGAGTCGATGTTTCTTTTGCCGGCTTCCTTTGGCCACAAGTCAGAATCACAGATTATAAATGCTTAGATATGTTATATGACCATCAGAAAAGAGACAGAGTCAGAGTCCTCCTGGAGTCAGTTACATAGCAGCTTCTCAAAAGATTATATGCAGCTTCTCCATGGAAAATGTCAGATCTTTGGGTTTTGGTCTGAATGGGAAATATTTACAATGATAATGAAACGAAGTGTGCAGTTCTACAAAGAAGCAACAGATTACAAGAGTTTGGTAACATATGCACACGCTACCACCATAGATAGTAAATAATATGGATGTAGCATCCGGGCTGACCTCAGTTATTCACACGGCATCCAATAATCCTGGTTTGAGCGCGTCACCATTTTGTGAGGGGGAGGGAGATAGCTGACGTTTACCTCCAAGGCAAACGGGCGGAGAGCTGTCACTCAAGATATCGCGCCAATACATTTTAACCTCCAAAAGAATAAAAACTAGCGTGGGCCAAAAAAATTCACCCCCCTCAGTGTTGTCATGGAGATATGACCTAAACATACAGACTAAAATGGTTTTGTGGCCCAGGCTGTAAATAGGTTTAATAATGCTGTGAAAACGGCATGTTTAACATTGGAGTCAATGAGAGATGGCTGTCTTCTGCTCCCAGCCCCCAGTGGCACTTCCTGGTTACTACAGTTGTGGTCACTTCCTTATTGGATGCTGGTAAAAATCGCTGAGGTTGGGGCTTGGCTACCACATAGCAGTGATCTGAAGTCATCCTCACCCTCCAACACTGCATGGGTCTATGTTTGAACCCCTGTCTGCAGTGGGTATATGAATAGCAGCAAGTGGCAGGTTGGCGCAGCTTGCCTTGTTCCTGAATGGTGCCAACCTCCTCTGGCCTTCCTCCATCACCCACTGTTGTCCAATCTGCTCCTCTCATCCATAGCCCATAAAGCGCCCAATGCCTGATTAGCACTCATCATCATTAGCCACGGCTGACATCTATAAATGACTAAGGCTAGGCTAGGACTAGAGTGCTGTGTAGGTCATTCTGTGTGTCGGTTTTAGGCCTCTTTTTGATCCTGCTTTAATAAGAAATCACCCTTTTTTATGACGATGTAAGCTTGGTTTGCAACAGCGTAAGAAAAGTGGCACATTATATTCATTCAGCACCAAACCTTCTAAGAAGTGTCTGCCCTAACACAGTGAATCAGCCTTCACAGAAAGTGTACCCATGTTACAGTAAATGAGAGTCATATTGGAGTGTACATGCTCGGTTGGGCCCTTGTGCTAACCACACACACACACACACACACACACACACACACACACACACACACACAGTGTTCGCCGAGCCCCCTGAGGCTGCTGGAAAGTGAATCTCCATAATGACATGAGGGAGACGTGGGTGGAGGTGAAGGGGAGTGCCACCGACTTCTTTGACATCTCAGGGAGAGTGGCATTATCTTGGTTGCATAACCGCTGAGCCACTCAATCCGATGGCACGGCACTTCTGCCCAGAGGGGCCATTTTACATTTTGGTGGAACAAGACTCCGACAAATAGCGTTCACTGTGCTCTGCTGAGTCTGCAGAGGGCAGCTCAGTACAGGTGATCCTGCTTCTGTTTAGCAGATTAGAAACAAGATAGCTGTTGAGAGAGTTTTCACACCGTGTAGGCAGTCAGTGTACTATTTGCCACCTTATCTAGGTCTACTTACTGCAACCTACACATTTTTTTTCTAAATATTTTGCTGTTAATCCTACTTCCCACAATTTCCCTGAAGGACATGTATACATCTTAATTGAATCATATTGTGTGATCATATACCCCAAATTATTTGGTGTCTGTAGATAACCAGGATAGCTAAACGTTCTTAATAATTTAAGCACGTCATTGCAAAATTCTCAGTTTTTTCACTGCGTCTTGATCTGCTGAAAATCCACTGTATCTGTTTTTGACCCTGGTAGATGCTGACAGTAAGCATCTGGTCAATATGTGTAGTATTTTACATTATGTGTAGTATTTTACACTGTACCCTTCCTTGCGGGCAGCACAAGAGTGTGAGGGCACTCTGGCTGCAGATCAGCTCAGACAAGAAACAGCAAAAGCACCTTAACGCGGCCAGAGAATGGATTAATATTTTAGTGTTTAGGAGTGTGTGAGCATAATGCATCTACAGTATATGTGAAGTTGTCTGTCCTCTGGGGTCGCTCGTGTAGCCTATTCAACATGGATGGGTGTGTTAAGTGTTTGGTTTGCATTTAGGGGGTTGTGTCCCTTACTAAGCTGCCAGAGTGTAGCCCAGGTTGGCCAAAGCAAGGGATAAATAAATGTGAACCAACATCCAGCAGATCAGCAGGATAAAAGTATTGATCACGCAGCAAGAGAGCCCTAGAATAGGGATTTGAGAGTCCATCATGCTCAGTTACGCCCGGCCAGATGCTGACCTCGGGCCATTCATAATGCTGCATAACCAGCACAAAACAGAAGATTAGGGTCAGCTATGTCCCGTGGGAAAAAAAGGGGGGGAAATTAGTTTGTGGTTTGGAATGGCGATGATGGCCGTTGTCATCCTCTTACCTGGCTCATGGCACGGTGTGTGTCATCAAGCCGATTGAAGCCTTTGTTTTGAAATTGCATTGGCTATGGGAATGAAACAAATTCCTCTGCATGAAAACTTTCTGAGCATTTGAACTTTTGAAGGATGACATACTTTCCTGTAATAATAATCGCACTGAATTAATTGCTGATAACCGGGAACATGTGACAGATCTATATGACACTATGTAGATTATCTTTAGATTTTGGACTATATAAGCGTCTTTACACAAGTTTCTGCCACATTTTAAGTCTGATAGTAAGTGAATTCGCTATGCTCCCATATTTAAGCAATTTCTCTGGTGTCACAAAACAATGGGAAAAACTACAAAACAACATTAAAGCTGCCACAAAGTGGAATTATTTTGCTTTCAACTTCATGACAATGCAGTTTTGATGTTCTCAGAAAAGGCTCAGAGGAGCATTTTGTCCTTTATGTCAAGTTGTTGTGGAGGAAGTGTGCTTCCATCAGGCAAACAGGGGGTTTCTTTTTTAATTTCGACCACAGGATTCACCACCCTCCATCCCCCTCCCCTTCTCTCAATCGGACTTTCTCAACTCTTGTGGGAATCTACCCATAATTCACTTTGAGGAAAATTGCCCCCATAATGAATACAGCACTTCGGAATCCGAAAACAGCCGCAGGCAGGAACCAGACTGGCCGCTGAAATATTCACAAAGCTTTATTAACGCTGATACTCCTGGCAGATGCGCCGCGCACATGAACAGCAGGCGATAATCATGCTGCGCCACTGGGTTGTACAGTTTATGGCAAATTATTAACTATTAGTAAAATCAACGTTATCTTCTCTCTCTTTCCTTTACACTCCAGTTTATACCTAAATAAATCAGCTTTATAGGCACGGCAGCAAGGAAATCAATGCTGCCAGAGAAATACAGCACATAAATTCAGGAGGTATTATCAAGACAAGAGATTAAAGCTGCTACTAAAAGAGGTTGAAGTCATTTTAAGTTTCCAGTTTTATTCAAATGCATGCTGCACTTAGATGCAAAAAAAATAGTTTTTGAAGTGTAAATGCTACAAATTCATACCTAGTGTTAATGGAAAATGCGAGGCGACATGTGTTTGAGAGATTACGCTCATATTGTGGGTGTCAGGTGATTGACAAGAAAGCAAAGCGTAATTACAGAGGACGTCAGCAGCCGGTGACTAGTTCTGTCTCCAACCGTGTCTACTCCACCCCACGCCTTCCTCGTCCAATCGCAGAACCAGACACGTCCTCTTGTCCAAAGATGAGGCTTGGACTATGGATGCACGATGAAGGTTTTTTTATTGAATGTGTGGGAGGTTGACACAAACTGACACTTTTTTAGTAGTTTAGGAATAATGAATAAATTAATAACAAATTAATTTCAGTTGGATGAATACTTTTTTCCTTTATATTTTGTGCAGTTGTCCTGCATTTGTGTAAAGTTGCATAATGTCACTTCTACATCCCTTTAGAAATGTAACAAGTAGAGAATAAAATTATCATCATTATCTTTTTTTTTATCTTTGTTGTGGATACAATGACTAATGTGTAAGGTTTTCGCTGTAGTAATGAAACCACAGAGAATTATCACCAGACTCCAGACAGCTTTCCAGAGCATTTTAGGTCTTTAAGCCGTTGTTTCGGTTTCAGTAGGCTACACCCTGCGATTTTACTGGTTTTGGTTGATTCTCACGGCTCTCACCAATTTTCAGGCCAAATAGTTTGGGTCAACATATAGGCCACCTGCTCAGCTGTCAACAGCAAACTGATACAAAGTGAGCGAAGAGATGGTGCACACAGCAAAGCATTTAGCAGTTAAAAAGCCTGATATTTCACTAGGGCATTGGTGGAGTCCAAAACGGAGCTAAAGAAAATTTAATTCATGCAGGTTTAACAATGCATGTCACCAAGAGAAAACTATAGCTAGATCTACCGCAAAAGAAAAAAAAGCTGGCTTTGGCAACCTCCACATTCTTTATCACTCTATCTACAAAGAAATCAATGACACGGAAATCAAGCTTGATGAAATTCCTATTAATTCATTTGTGGTGTAGCCTATTAATCACTTTCTGTTTCATTTTGAACCATTGACGTCCGAGCAAGGTCAATGAAACTAAGGAATCATTCTCCCTTTCCCCAAATTCATCCCTCGTTTCAAAATGACTCAATATCAATTTGACCCACTTCAAAAAAAACTGCCTGGTCGAATATGAATGAAGATAGGCCTACTGCATCTCCCGACCATCACATTTCCTCATCATCATCATCATTTGCTTGCCCACTCTCATTTCTATTTAAACAAGACCGTAGTCACCATTTAGCACCTTTCTTCAGGTTGGGAGTGAGGTTACATCACTTTGCATCAGTCAGTGTGTGTGTGTGTGTGTGTGTGTGTGAAGCGGCTGCGAAGGACTACGCCGCTGCTGAACTGGGTCGTGGGTAACACGTTGCTATGGCAACTGCTATTCGCCGGCCCTGGGGCCAAGAGCTGCTTTTTTTCTCTTACACTTTCTCTCTCTCTCTCAGTTCTTCTTCTCTGTTCTTCCTTGCTCTCCCTATTTCGTCACCTTTTCTCCTTCCTATTCCATTTGTTCCTCTGCTTGGCTTTCTATCGATCCATCGCTCTCCTCTCCTCTCCTCTCCGTTTACCTCTTGCTTTCCTTTTTCTCTCTGTCTCTCACACTACTTGCTTAATACCATCTCCTCCTCTTATCTCTCCTTTATGTGTTCTTAGCGGGGTGGGGGGGAGGAACAAAATGAAGAAGCATCTATTAGAATTCCTTTGCTGAACCATCACTGTCAGCTGCAAATTGAAATCCTAATCTTCTGGTTTTGCCCTGCAGGCCCCCAGGAAGCAGAACAAGCTTTAACAGCAGGGGGTTGTGAATGCTTCATTGCAGCTCCTGTCAAAAATTATTTGTTCGTCCGTCGCTTGACGAAATGAACAGAACTTCCAAAATCTTTTGTTCTTTCATAATAATGACGAGTCTGGGGTTTCCCACAACATGGTCCGTGGCCTGAGATAGCTGAGTTGATATACGATACAGCATCGTAACCCGAGCGTAACATATTGTCTAGGAGATGAACTCCAGCCGGCCCACTGTAACTACAGTGTGGGCATGCGCTCGTAATTCAAAGAGAGTGAGAGAGAGCAGAGAAGAGGATGAGCAAGGCAAGGGACACGACGAAGCGAAGGGCAGCGAGGTAGAAAAACCAGAGCGACCGCGCGGCCTCGGTGTGTCACCTAAATTCTACTCTAATGAATAGTCCATTGATTTCCATTAGGGATGGCTGCAGCTGACCACTCCGGCCTGCCTGCTCCCCATTAGTGCACTTTAAAAAAAATTGACGCTGACAAATGAGCCACAGGCAGACCAGGTGAGCCCCTCCATACCCACCTCGCTTTGGTTTTTAAACGAAACCTATATAGAGGTTTTTTAACAAATCTGCAAACAGGCTGCTTTACCACACCTTGAAATTGAAGTATAGTCAAAGGCCATGGAGATCAAGATAACACCACATGGAAATTCTTCATTTGCATGTGAAAAAGCAGGATTGGAACATCTCCCTGGGAGGTTTCATTCTCTAATCTCTCCCCTAAATAAAAAAACTAAACAAGAAGACCAATACAGTTTATTAACTGTTGGGGTTGACCTTTTACAGAAGGATGTACTGTGTGCTTCTGAGCAGCTTCCCAGTCGTCATTGTATCGACCAGTGAGTCCATTGCCCCCCCTCCCACCCCTGAGGCCTGGCCCGTTTTTTCTCAGCTGGTGATTTTTGAAAGCCATCCAGCTTCATCAGCTCCACCTCTCCATCAGCCCCGCTTCCTTCATTAACATTAATAGGATTTGGATCTATTATGCAACGGGCCTCCGCACAGTTACGCAACGCAACCAGTCCTCAGCTGCACACTTTGGAGGGGAACAGTTGCATCTTAGATTTATGGCTTTGAGTTTTCATTCTCTCAAGACCCCCCCCCCCTGAACAAAACAGTTCTTATCAGAGAAAGACTTTCTGTAAGTGTGTCAATGCCATATGGACTTGACCATATGCAGATGAGCTATACAAATGTTTTAGTAATCAAAAATCACGTCTGTCTGGTGGCTGGGTCTAGAAAATAAATTTGAAACTTTTGGGTCGTTAAGTTGATCTAATTTCATGTCAAATGACTTAACTTTCTTTTCTTTATAAAGCTCTGTCATATCTTGTGTCTCGTCTTTGTACATTTTGTGGGGGTAAAAAAATCAAAGTTCAATTTCAAATTCAGCAGATGAACTTTTACGAAATAACTCCTCCTTTGTTGCACATTGCGCCAAAACGAGAGAGACTACAGCCAAGCTATAAGCTAGCATGCTCACAATGATAATTCAAACATGCCGTTGCTTAGAGAATGGCCAGAACATTTATTCTAAATGGATGTATGCTATGCATGCTAGTGTGCAATTGACGTTAATGGAGTGTCAATAGTTTTGCAGATATAAAATGATTTTTGACCTCGATGTTTAGAAGTTAATGGATAATCAAAGTTATAACCATTCACATTCATTTTCACACACCTGAGAAAAAGAAGGTGTGTAGCACGTTTCATGGGATTTCAATTCAGTGGTTGAGACATTTGATTCAAATTCCCAAATCAACCTCGAGGAGGAGCCAGAGGAAAAATCCCAGGTTCACCAAAGTCATTAGGATTCATGGTCTGTAACCTACAAATGTCTCTACCAGTATCCACGGCAGTCCATTTAAGAAGATGTTGAGATGTTTTATTCTGGAGTGGCGAGTCGACCGAGTGCTGCTCTCTGCGATCTCTCATACCCCTCATTGGGACTGAAATCAATCTGCTCTTTAAAACTCATCAATAACAACTAGGCCTATCCACACTTGTAACACTAGCTGGCCTGAGCGGTCGATAATGAAGAAAAAAAAAAGACAGAACGCGCGAGGGGTTTCAGCACAGGTTTCGACAAAATACGCCCAATGGTGTATTCAAGGACCGTTACAAATATAAATGTTTTGGACTCAACAAACTCCTCAACATGAAATAATGATGCTTGCACGGTTTGCCAATTGGAGCAGGTTGTCATGGAAACAAGCAAAGTGGCACACCAGACGGTGCATTTTATCTTTTTTATTTTTTATTCATCTCAGAGTAACTTCCTGCTTTGCCCGAGGAGCTATTTTTAACGGGTGTTATATAAGATGCTGCTCTTGTGCTGGATACAATGTGTTTTTCATTCTTCATCCTCCCCACCCACCACTCCTTTACATTCCTCCTCATCCTCTCCACTGTGATAGGAGCACTGTAACTCACCCAGGGAAGCTTCGCGCAGTGTCCACGGTTAATAGAAAAACAAACGTGGCAATGTATCATTGTCTTAGTCCCGTAGAAATCGCTCTTGCTCAAGGGATGATTCTTCAATCATTCGTCATCATTGTAGAGCTGTGAAAAGAGAGAGGAGAAAGATGAAACTATATGCATGGGTGTGCGTGCAAATCTATGCATGGGTGTGCGTGCAAATTTGTCACATTGGTTGTAGGCTATGCACTTGTTTTTTTTCTAATTGCACTGAAACCAAGAATAACCTAAGCCTTTCTTTCACTTTCATGTGCAGGGCAAACATCCAAGCAAAGATGCATTCAGTATTTTTTTAAGACTCTAAACAAGTGCCACATTACGTTCCCTTCTAGATGCTTGGCCTAGAAAAAATAAATGGCTAGTCATTTATTTAGGATTAGGTCATGAGTTATTCATGCAATCTGGCCATGAGAAGGAAAATGTTAAATTTGTTTCTTTAAAGACAATAGGGAGATGATGGAGTGGAGCGGTGTGGGATGTGAGCATGTGAGCGAGGCTTGCATGTAATATTCAGCACTCCCCCCTCCACCCAGCTGAGCTCAAAGCGAGGCGCAACACCAACTGTGGAAGATGCTATGATTAGCCGCTCGACACGCCTCGCTGGGGAGAAGCGCCTGCTCTCCTCTTGACTCTTGTTTAGAGATGAGCGCGCTTGATTCAGGCCCTGACAGTGTGACCGCCCCTCACCTCTTCACATGAGTCACAACAGAGCAGCGGCGGTGGACAAAAAGAAGCTGTCGAGCCAATTGTGCCATGTTGCAGCAGTCGGCTCCGTTTTCAAATCTCATTTTTTTCTCTTGACAATTTCCCCTTTCTGTATCAGTGATTTGACCCCATATCTCTCTCTCTCTCTCTCTCTCTCTCTCTCTCTCTCTCTCTCTCTCTCTCTCTCTCTCTCTCTCTCTCTCTCTCTCTCTCTCTCTCTCTCTCTCTCCATCCAGGATGCTTCGAGTGCTGCATCAAGTGTCTGGGCGGTGTGCCCTACGCCTCCCTGGTGGCCACCATCCTCTGCTTCTCGGGCGTGGCTCTGTTCTGCGGCTGCGGTCACGTGGCGCTGACCGGCACCCTGACCATGCTGGAGAACCACTTCTCTAGGGTCACCACTGACCACGCCACCCTCGCCATGGTGTAAGTCTTCAGCAGGGGTGATCATTTTGTGCACAAATAGGTGACCTTTAAGCACCAAGGCACTAAAAGACATTTGATTTAAGTATTCTGCTAACATGTTTAAACTTAAGTTAAGTTATCTTTATTAGTCAATTTACACGAGGCACATTGAAATTCGTCTTTTCGCATATCCGCTCTCAAGTTCCCACACTTCGGGGGTCAGCCATAGTACAGCGCCCTTGGGCCCACCACTTGTATTACACCAACACCCTCCTGTCCGGTGCCGGGGATCGAACCAGCAACGTCATGGTAACTGGCCTACCCCTCTTCCTCTAGGCCATCGTACCAGCCTATTTCCTCAAGCACAATGAAAAAGCATTTGCAAAAAGATTTTCTGCAGGTGCAAGGTGCAGCTTGACAAAAGCCCTGCGTGATTTGTTTTGATTTTCAACATTTTTTCTGTGCGTTTGTGTGTGTTTAGGATCCAGATCTTTCAGTACATCATCTATGGCATCGCCTCCTTCTTCTTTGTCTATGCCATCCTCCTGCTGGCTGAGGGCTTCTACACCACCAGCGCCATTAAGAAGGAGCTGCAGAGCGACTTCAAGACCACCGTCTGTGGTCGCTGCATCACCGCCTTTGTACGTCAACACATACACACACACGCACAAACGCGCGCAAACACGAGCAGCTGCTGCAAATCATCACACCCCCTGACCTAGTTACACTCCAAATTAAAGCTTCTAAACTCCATTGAATTACTTTGATGTGTATGGTATGGTGTTCTCTCCTTAAAAATGTCTTAGAAGAATGAACATGGAGCAGTCATTTATAATGCTTCACATGCCAAAAAGATAAGGGTTGTCAATCAAACACACCTCTTGTGCACAATTATGGACACAGAGACACATAAGAGACACACAACTACGCAAACACTCGAGCCCTTGAGGGGGAACTCTGGCACAGTTTGTACTTTTTGTAGCCTGATTACTCTAATTGCTGCAGATGCTCAGTAACATTATCTTTTGCACAGACTCCCAATGTGTGTCTGTGTGTGTGTGTGGGTGGGTGTGTGGGG